>NC_045789.1:65775804-66099140 GCF_009873245.2 Balaenoptera musculus | reverse complement strand
GACTTTTCTGAGCAAAATGGGGTATATAGAGGGTGAGTGTTTTTGGCAGTGAGGTGGCATGATCTGACTTATTTTCACTGGATAACTCTGGTTCCTGCGTGGAGAGTAGTTGTGGGGGAATAGGCAATCACAGAAGCAGACAGAACAGTTAAGAGGCTACTGAAATAACCCAGACCAGAGAGCTAGTGGCTTGGACTAGGGAAGGGTTTCTCCACCTATGCACTGTTGATATTTCAGGCTGGATAATTTGTTGTGAGGCCTGTCCTGTGCTTTGAGGGCTGTTTAGCAGCATCCCTGGCCTCCACCTACTAGATGCCGGTAGTGCCCTCTTTTTTTTTTTTTTTTTTTAAATCTATTGAAAATATCAAATTCAAGGTTATTTAGCTAGGCAAACTAACCAATTTTTTTCCATCTTTTTTTTTTTTAAGAAATTCACGTTCTTTTATTTATTTATTTATTTATTTATGACTGTGTTGAGTCTTCGTTTCTGTGCGAGGGCTCTCTCCAGTTGCGGCAAGTGGGGACCACTCTTCATCGCGGTGCGTGGGCCTCTCACTATCGCGGCCTCTCTTGTTGCAGAGCACAGGCTCCAGACGCGCAGGCTCAGTAATTGTGGCTCACGGGCCCAGTTGCTCCGCGGCATGTGGGATCCTCCCAGACCAGGGCTCGAACCCGTGTCCCCTGCATTGGCAGGCAGATTCTCAACCACTGCGCCACCAGGGAAGCCCGGTAGTGCCCTCTTCATTGTGACAACTGAAAGTGCCTCCAGATGTTGCCAGAGAGCCACTGGGAGGTGAAATTAGCAAGTGTGGTTGACAACCTCTGGGCCAGAGTGATAGCCATGGAGGTGTGAGAAGCAATCAGATTCAGGATTTGTTGGGTTTAGTTAGAGAGAGAGGAGTCAAAGCTGACTCCAAGGTTGTGGCCTGAGCAGCTGGAGGGATGGAGCTGCCATTGACTGAGATCGGGGAAGACCATCAGTGAAACAATTTTGAAGGCAGGGCTGTCTGGAGTTCACATGAGAGGTCCGGACTGGAGTGAAGTACATGTAATACTCATTGCTTATATAATTTTAGAAGGGGCAGAAAGGAGTTAATGGTTAAGATCATGGAGGTATTAATGGTGTGACAATGGCCACAGGGAAGGAAGCATTTCCAAGGGGTCTGAGGACATTGTGATCACAGACTTATTCTGGGAGGTCAACCGTTCTCCGGTTGGAGACTTAGAGTCACATGTGTCATATCTCAGTGAGGATTAGTGGTTAATCTGCACTTTAGATTCTTTCTGTTAGGAGAGGTCACCAGTATATCTCTGAAACTTTAGGACCAGAGTAATGGCACCGGCCACGCCTCTACTCCCCACAGCCTTGGATCAATATTGAATTATTTACCATCGTACTTTTGCTTTAATTATTCAATGTTTGGTTTTACCCCAGCAAAGAGAGCAGCATGGTTTGGAGAAGAACCTGGCACCTGAATACCTTGCATATCTGATTTACCAAACTGAAAAAGAATCCATTCTCTCTGGTTACAAAAATTCCATTGTGCTGTACCTACAATTCGTTGGCTACAGCCTGAGCTGAAAAGTATTTGCTAAAGCACAGCTATATATAGAAACTTCTTATCTGTCTGAAGATATAAACAACTGCAGGAAGTTTGGAATATGTTGCTAGGACTGTTCTCTTGGTTTTCTTGTCACAGAGTTTCTTGCCATTCTGTAGGGAATGTGTTGCTTTCTATTTGGTATGTGGTTTCTGCTTTTCCCCTCTTCCTAAACTTTCAGCAGACGCTCTTCCTACTTCACTGCTGAAGAAACTGCTTAAAAGAAAATGGCGCCCTGTTTTCCAATGAGTGTGCAGATTTTGCAAGGTCTAGGAAGACAGTAAAATCTCTCTATTTCAGAAAGTAGGTGGCAGTGGGGATGAGTCAGGAGGGAGAGAGAGGAAAAGCTCTGACTTTAAATTAATGAAAATTCTGAGCTAAAGAATTTTGTTTTTACTTTATTTCTTTTAAGTAAATATAATAACAAAAACTAAACTGATAAAAATTCTTTAAGTAGAAGTCCTGCTGGAATACACTTCAATAAGTGTGAGAATGTGTGCACATTCTCACATATATAATGTGCACATATATATAATGTGCACACATATATCGTGTGTGCACATTATTGCTAAAGTGCTCTTAAAAAATATTCTGCAAAGAGAATTTTTTTAAGAGTGTCTATGTTATTAACTAAATTGGTACACGGAAAAAACACAATTTCACGAAGTCTGTGTTAGTGGATTACAATCAATGATGGTGATCTTCCCTCGGTGTTACAAGGCTTGCCCACTTGCCTAATTGAGGTGATCCCTGTGACAAGGGATGATATTTTAACATAAATTTAGGTTAAGAATAATAGAAATAATTAATCATAAAGGGTTTTTTAAACTTTTTTTTCAAATTTATGCTATAGGTCCATTAAATCATAAGTTTATTTTACCTTCTTAAATTCAGATAAACTAAGCATTGCTCTGCTTTTTGTTTTTTTCATCTGATCAAAGAAACACAGGTAGAATTGCTTACATTATATTCAGGGTCTAAGAACTGAGGTCTTCACTTCCTTACCACATCCTTAGCAAAACCACTGCCTAGACAGCTTCCTAATTCCCCAAAACCACATGTTTATGGACATTTAGGAGACTTGTAGAATCTGTCCAATAGAACTTTCTGCAGTGACGGAAATGGTCTACATCTGCTTTGTCCAATGGTAGCCACCAGCCATATGTGGCTGTTGAGCACATGAAATGTGACTAGTGCTGCTAAACTGAATTTTAAATTTTAATCCATTTTAATTTTAATAACTACATGTAGCTAGTGACTACTGTACTACACAGCACAGATTCTAGGCAGTGTACTAAAGAAATAGAATTCTATATAAATGTAACATCATCCTTTCCTTCTTTCTTCTCCTCTCCATCTCTGCCTTCCTTCCATCCTTCCTTCCTTAAACATGCTCTGAATACCTACCACATGCAGGCTCTGTGCTTGGTACCAGGGAGTAGATATTAAAGTGATTTCTCTGCCCTCAAGGAATTAACAAAGGTTGGGATGACAGTGACAGGTTGTAGGAAGAACAGGTGTATAGTCAGAGCCCAACAAGCATGCAGGTATGGTTCTCTTCTTCAACTATATCTACATCACAGGTACCCATTTTTGCTAAATGTTATTTTTTTTAATGTTGAATATTCATCAAAATATTCATCAAAAGTAGCCCAGTGAGGTTTATCAAGAAAACTAAGTGAAAGATGGATGACTTTGAGATCTTAGGGATGTGGAATAAAGAAACAGACATGGGAACAAGAGGCACTAGGGATTAGTCAGGGAGAGAAGGGGAAGGGGAGACTCTGGCTAGAGACATAATGTAGTGGTTTTATTTTTTATTTTTATTTATTTATTTATTTATTTATTTATTTATTTATTTATTTATTTATTTTTGGCTGTGTTGGGTCTTCGTTGCTGTGCGCGGGCTTTCTCTAGTTGTGGCGAGTGGGGGCTACTCTTTGTTGTGGTGTGCAGGCTTCTCATTGCAGAGGCTTCACTTGTTGCAGAGCACGGGCTCTAGAGCGCAGGCTCAGTAGTTGTGGTACACGGGTTTAGTTGCTCCGCGGCATGTGGGATCTTCCCGGACCAGGGCTTGAAACCATGTCCCCTGCATTGGCAGGTGGATTCTTAACCACTGCGCCACCAGGGAAGCCCAGTGTAGTGGTTTTAAATGAGTGAGGATGGAGAAGACCAGGGAAGAACTGGTGCAGGACGCTTCAGAGCATGAGGATGGAAGAATCTGGAGAAAAGCATGAGTCCCTGGGTCACAGTTTGTCTTGGCCTGGGAATTAGGCCTAGAAACCTAGTAAGGAAGGTCTTTGGCTCTTTTGTATACATTGTCACCAAAAGAGTGTTCTGATTGGACCCGGAATAGCCAGGAGATAAAATAGAAGCTAACAACAATTTGGCCCGCCAGGCAGAAGAAAGCCTGGGTCATGTTCATGATTGTCCCTGGAATGTACTGTGGGCTCCAACTGTGATTAACTATATATATAGTCCCTGCCTCAGGACTTCCAGTGCTGTCCTTGTTCTTTATACTCCAATGGCTGTCTGAGTGTGACGTTTCCAATGAGTCATCTCTGAAGAGGACAAGCAAACGATTCTGCTTTGAGCACATATTTATGGAATGAGGGAATAAAAAGAAAAGACCTGGATTCCTGTGACTAACTAAGTTAAACATTACACTACCCAGTACTTGAGCAATGGTTGTGAAAGAGGTGGAGGGTCTAAGTCAACAGATGTCCTGTTGAAGTTTTGCTGGGAACCAAGGGTTCTAGTCATCATTCATTCATTGTATTCTGCATCCATGTATTCATTCAACTGATATCTGTTTAAGATCTTTACTATGACAGTAACATGGACACAGTAGGGAAGAAGACATGATATATTGGGGGAGATAGATGTTAAGCAAATAATTATAAAATCTAAAATAATTGATTTAAACTTTTAATGTCAGCTCTGAAGAAAAGTTACAGGGTACATTACAGAGAAATTTGATCTAATCTGGGAATCATGGAAGGATCTCTGAGGAGGTGACATGTTAGTTGAATAGTTGCTCAGGCCAGGTTGGAGAACAAGGCTTTTTAAGCAGAGGAAACAATGCACTGTACTCTTCCTTCTTAGCCCCTTTTGTGACTGGCATTATGTAGCCATTTATTTAATTACTTGTTTACAATTCTGTCTCCTCATCTAGACTGCCCCAGGAGATCAGGATTTGCATTGGTCTTGGTCACTGCAGCACCTTCAGTGTCCAGCCCAGTGCCTGGCACATATCAGGTACTCAGTAAAAATTTATTATCTATAAAACATGTACCACATGTGTAGAAGCTCAGAAGTAAGAAGGGATTTGGAGCATTTAAGAATCTGAAAGGAGACTGTATGGGAAAGCATACAATGTGGGATGGAGAGGTTCAGATAGGGATATAGAAGTTATTCTGGGCCCTGTAGGCTATGTGAAGGATTTGGGGACTCTGTCCAAAGACAAGTTGGGAAACTATAGAAAGGTATTAAGTAAAGAAGTGATGCAATCAGATTGCATTTTAAAAATATTTGTCTGCTTGCTGTATGAGGAATAGATTGGAAGGGAGCAAGGGTGGACACAGCAAGATTAATTAGGATGCTTATGTAGTGGTTCAGGTGAAACATGATGGTGTCTTGGACTATGGAGATGGAAAGAGAAATGGAGGGATACAAGAGATCAACTAAAAAGACAAATACCCTGATTGAAAAATGGTCAAAGGATCTAAATAGACATTTCTTCAAAGAAAATATGCAAATGGCCAATAAGCACATGAAAAGATGCTCAACATCATTAGCCATCAGGGATATGCAAATCAAAACCACAATGAGATACCACTTCACAACTACTGGGATAGCTAGAATAAAAAAGACAAATAATAACATGTATCCATGATTATATGGAGAAATTAGAACCCTCATGCACTGCTGATGAGAATGTAAAATGGTACAGTCACTTTGGAAAGTAGTCTGGCAGTTCCTCAAAACGTTAAATATGGAATTCAGTATTACCCAGAAATTTCAATCCTAAGTACAAAGTCAAGAGAAATGAAAACGTGTCCATGCAAAAAGCTGTACATACATGTTCTTAACTACATTATTCATAATAGTCAAAAGTGGTAATAACTCAAATGTCCATCGACTGATGAATGGATAAATAAAATATGGGGAGTGATTACCATGGTGGAATCAGAGTTTTCTACCATATTCCCCCCAAAGAACACTGATTTGGACAATCAACAGGTGAGAGAGACTTTGGAAGCCCAGGAGTCCAGCAAAGAAGTTCCAGCACATCAAGTTGCAAGGATGGTTCAACATTCACAAATCAATAAATGTAATACACCACATTAGTATAATGAAATATAAAAATCATATGATCATCTCAATAGATGTAGAAAAAGCATTTAAAATACCCCACATTATTTCATGATAAAAACTCACACGGTAACAATAGTTAATACAATTGTATTTCATATTGAAAGACGCTAAGAGATTAAATCTTAAAAGTTCTCATCACAAGAAAAAATTTGTAAGTATGTATGTTAGCTAGACTTATTGTGGTGATCATTTCACAATATATACATATATGTAGTTCACCTGAAACCAATAAAATGTTAAATGTCGATTGGATCTCAAAAAAAAGAGACAAAAAATTGGGTATAGAAGGAACATACCTGAACATTATAAAGGCCATATATGACAAACTCACAGCTAACACCATACTCAACAGTGACAGGTTGAAAGCTTTTTCTTTAAGATCAGGAACAAGGCAAGGGTACTCATCCTCATCACTCCTTTTCAATATAGTACTGGAAGCCCCTAACCAAAGCAATTAGGAAAGAACAAGTAACAAAAGGCATCCAAATCAGGAAGGAAGAAGTAAAATTGTCTCTGTTTTCAGATGATATGATCTTATAGATAGAAAATCATTGATTCCACACACATCCAAAAAAAAAAACCAAAACCAAAGCCAAAAACCTGTTAGAATTAATCAACAAATTCAATAAACTTGCAGGATACAAAATCAACATACAAGAATCAGTTGTATTACTATACACTAACAATGAAGTATTTTAAAAAGTAATACAGAAAATAATCCCAATTCCAATAGCTTCAAGAACAATAAAAAACTTAGGAATAAATTTAACCAATGAGGAGAAAGATCTCTACACTGAAACTATACAACTTCAATGAAAGTAATTGAATAAGACATGATTAAATGGAAAGATATCCCATTTTCAAGGATCAGAAGAATCAATATTGTTAAAAATGTCCATACTAAAAATGTCCCTACTACCCAAAGCCATCTATAGATTCAGCCCAATCCTTATCAAAATTCTAATGCCATTTTTCACAGGAATAGAAAAACTCATATAGAACCACAAAAGAACCTGAAGAGCCAAAGCAATCCTGAGAAAGAAGAACAAAGCTGGAGACAATACACGTCCAGATTTCAAACTATATCACAAAGCTATAGTAATCAAAACAGTATGGTATTGACTTTAAAATTGAGAGCTCATGCATATATGGTCAACCAATATTTGACAAGGGAGCCAAGAATCCTCAATGGGGAAAGGATAGTCTTTTCAATAAATGGTGTTTGGAAAACTGGATATCCACACGTGAAAGAATGAAATTGAACCCCTATCTTGTACCACTCACAAAATTAACTCAAAATGAATTAATGACTTAAATGCAAGAACTAAAACTAAAACTCCTGGAAGAAAGAAAACATAGGGGAAAAATCTCCTTGACATTGGTCTTGGCAATGATTTTTGGATATAACACCAAAAGCACAAGCAACAAAAGCAAAAATCAGCAAGTGGGATTACATCCAGCTAAAAACCTTCTGCCCAGCAAAAGAAACAATCAACAAAATGAAAGGCAACTTGCAGAGAAAATATTTTCAAACTATCTCTCTGATATGAGCTTAATATCCAAAATATATAAGGAATTCATACAACTTGATTGCAAAAACCCCCAAATAATCCAATTAAAAATTGGGCAGAGTACATGAATAGACATTTTTCCAAAGAAGATTATGTACATGAAAAGATGCTCAACATCGCTAATCATCTGGGAAATGCAAATCAAAAACACAATGAGGTATCACCTCACACTGGTTATAATGATTATCATCAAAAAGATAAGAGATAATAAGTCTTGACCAGGTTGTGGAGAAAAGGCAACCCTTGTGCACTGTTATTTGGAATATAATTGGCATAGCCACAATGGGAAATAGATTGAAGTTTCCTCAAAAAATTGAAAATAGAACTACCATATCACCCAGCAATCCCACTTCTGGATATATATATCCAAGGAAAAAAGATATATACCCAAGGAAATGAAATCACTATCTGGAAGAGCTATCTGCATCCCCACGTTCATTGCAGCATTAATTACAATAGCCAAGATATGGAAACCATCTAAGTGTTCATTGACAGATGAATGGATAAGGAAAATGTGGTATATCGATGTATATGTGGAATACCATAAAAAAAAAGAAAATCCTGCCATTTTGACAGCATGGATCAACCTTGAGGGCATTTTGCTCAGTGACATAAGTCAGACTGAGAAAGACAAGTACTATATGATCTCACTTATATGTGGAATCTAAAAAAGAAAATGACAACAGGAGAGAAGGACACAGGAAGCAGAGATGGGAAAGCATAGAAGAGAAAATGAAAGTAATAAATCCAAATGCTTTGAAAGTTGTCTCTAAGAGCCCCAGGAAAGTGTATCCTCACATGAAGCCTGTAGTTTGGGCACAGAAGTTTGAGGTTGTGAGGAAATCCCAGTAATAGCTACAGCTTGGTTATTTAAACTATCGTTCACTGAGGGGAACAATTTCGACCTTTCCTGGAAGCACTTCAACTTTAAAGACCCTCTTATCTGCCATGCCATTAGGGGAACCAGCATGGCAACCATTAGATTAACCTAATAGACTTTTGTATGACATTTATCAACATCCATATAGCAGCAATACCATACAGAAATGCCAGCAGGGGTTGTACAAAGCATGTAACTAGTGAGAGTGAGATCAATGAGAAGCATCAAGGAGTTGAAGGCTCTTGATATGTATTAAATAATAACAGCTTCCCCCAGGGTCCCCATGACATGGCAGATGAGAGGGTCTTTAAAGTTTAACTGCCCCCACCGGAGAAGCTAGACAGTTTCCTCCCCAGGGCGAACAATCAGAGAAGGGACAAAAACACTCTTAGGCAGGCTTATAGATGAAAGAGACATGTCTATCTATGAGTGGCATATGTGATAGGTTTGCATTGGTTAATCCCTTTTCTGTCCTGAGGCCTGGGGATGCTCTGTGATGTTTACATGACTTGAGAGAGGAAAGAGTTAGAGGCTCCCAGAGCAAAGCAGCAGGAATTGGTTGTCCAAGTCAGCCCATGTCTGGATGCGTAAGTGTTGGACTCAAGGACGAGTTATCAGGGGGCCATACTTGACCATAGATCCAGACCACATTCTCAACGGCTTTATTGGTGATAAGGGTGATATTCTGATCTCCATCTGCTCAACTGAGGTCGTTATCTGAACATGGATGGAGAGCATGGGTACTATTTCTTGGGCTTCCTAAAGCCCCACTATCTGTCGCGAGAACCCGGAACCATGAGATATTGACAAGGTTAAGCATTTGGAGAGCAAAGTAACAGTTGGAAAGTGAGGTTTCTGAAGTTGTATTGCTTTGGGTAGGTGTAAGCCTTAGGCTTAGTAAGTGGGGTTTCTACCTGGGTGGGGCATTGCTCCTATGGAAACTATTCACAGGGAGTGGCTGGCTTTGTTCTGACCTGGGTCTTAGTGGCCACTTGCGTTTTCAACCTCACGGTGCTGAGCGCTGTCACTTGACTTGAAGCTTCACATGCACTGCTTGACATAGGCACTGGTTTGCGGGCAAGGCTGTGTCAGAGATTAGATCATTTTAAGCGTGAGCGGGCAGGACAATATTTGCTGCTTTTATTGCATTTCTTAGCTGTGTCTACAGGCAGAGCATTCAAACTGAAAGAAAGAAAAAAGCTGTTTCATGCATGCCATAGAAAACTAAGATATGAGGTAATGGCTTAAATTGTTAGTGTCAGACCCAGGAAACAATGTGACACAAGACACCCTCAAATCTGCTAACTGCCTTCGGGTCCCCAGGAGGCAACTGGAGGTGTAACCCACAACTATCTGGCTTGTCTATTGGTTCCTAACATGTGATTTCATACTGACTCTGGACTTGTTGATTATATAAGCTCTGACCATGGCTTTAGATGGCTTCACCATAAGGTGATGGGTTTTGTTGATAAGCAGATCAAAAAAAAAAAAAAAGGAAGAAAAAAGAACTCTCATTATAAAGAGAATGTGCCATCCTCTTGAGATGAGGCAGAGAAACAATTAAATAACACTATTACACACTCAAAGTCCAAGAGGGCAATGAAAAGGACCCATGTCTGGAACTTCCTGTCTCTAGAAATCAGATTGCTCTGAAAATTAAGGAAGAACTAGAGTGGCATGAAACATATGCCTCCTTCTTACCACGAGGACAGGAATATAGGTAGAATGAGAGTGAAACACAGGAGAGCAGGTTGATAAAGCTGGAGGAAGAGAAAGTTTTCCTTAGGAGAAAGAGTGCTATATTTCAGATACAGAAAGAAAGGTGACCAAGAAGTCTAAGCTAGAGAAACAGGAAGAAGAGATGCATATAGGTGTGCTGACTCTTAACAAGGAGTTAGGAAGAAGGAGATGCTTCAGTTGTCATAAAATCTGAAGACATGGATTGGGGATCGATGAAATCTAACAGATGAAGAGAGGCAAGAGAAGTGTCCAGAATGGCTTCTCCAGAAGGAGCTAAAATGTAGAAAAACTGGGAGGAAGCAGTCTCTTAGAGATGTTGATAGAACTCACAGTAAGAGCAGTCAGGGAGCCATCCTTGAAAATTGAGACAACTATCCAAAGTCATTATATAATATGGGGATGGACCGAGGAGGGCTGCCTAGAAGGATCAACATAAAACATCATAGTATTATTGGGTGTGCACCAATGATTAATGCAAAGAAGCATGCAGGTTTTACCTGTTACCTGGGGATTCTTTTTTTTTAAAATATTTATTTATTTATTTTTGGCTGCATTGGGTCTTTGTTGCTGTGCACGGGCTTTCTCTAGTTGCAGCGAGTGGGGGCTACTCTTCGTTGCAGTGCGTGGGCTTCTCATTGTGGTGGCTTCTCTTGCTGCGGAGCGTGGGCTCTAGGCACGCGGGTTTCAGTAACTGTAGCGTGTGGGCTCAGTAGTTGTGGCTCACGGGCTCTAGAGTGCAGGCTCAGTAGTTGTGGCGCACGGGCTTAGTTGCTCCGTGGCATGTGGGATCTTCGTGGACCAGGGCTCAAACCCGTGTCCCCTGCATTGGCAGGCGGATTCTTAACCATCACGCCACCAGGGAAGCCCACCTGGGGATTCTTGACCAATAAATTTCTAGAATTACAACATTAAAGGAAGACCGAGCAAAGATGGGACTTACCTAAGGGAGGCAGACAAGCGTGGTTTAGATGTTAGTCTGATAGGTCTCCTGCATCACTCCCTGAGTAGGTCACCCATCCGTACTCAGGGAGTGACAATGGCCAGATTTGAACAATAATTGTTTTTGCCAGTCTTACAACTCACTGACTTTATGTGTCTCACCTTGAAAGACCAGATGTGAGAAATATGTTAGAAAACATAGTAGGGGCCATGCAAGAAAGGAAGGAGAACACTTGAATCCTGAAAATGTGCTAGGTCTTCTCAGAGAAGAGGAAAGGGGAACAGCTCCAAAAGTAGGTTAAACTGTTAGAAATTCACTTCTCTGAGAGGAGCAGGGGAATAGTAGAGGGAAATGGAACATGGTGTGTGTCCCTTGGCTGCAAGTAAGGACAGAGCAGGGAGCAATGGTCCTTGAAGCCTGGAACCATTAAAGTTTGAGGAAAACTGCATCCTGGGAAGCACGTAGCAGAGGTTTGGATCCTCACTCCCTGCCCCAGGGCACAGGTTCTGGATTCAGCTATGGCGTGTTCAATTCAGGGATCTGCCAACGGTAGTTCTTCACTGGAAGTAAACGCGAAGGCGAGGGGAACAGCTCCCCAGGAAGCAGGTTTTACCAGCCTCAGCAATTCTGATTGTCTTCTAGATGATTGAAGCACCGTGGTGACCCAGTACTAACTGCCTACTCACAGTTCCAAGAGAATCTGGGGCCAGTGTCCTACCCTCTGTTCATGATGGAGATGTCGACACACAGGACTCAAAGAGAAATGGATGCAAACAATATTCCTTTTTCTCCTCAGATATCAAGTCTCTGCTATGGTCTTTGGCAATATCACACACTAATTCTAGAAACCTACTTTTTCCTGGAATAGCTCAGAGTGCTTTTGTTTTTTAATTTTGTGGGTATAAAGCTAGTGTTATAGTAATTATATGTCTTATTAAATCTCTGGATTCTTTAGAAAGATGACATTCATGAGAGACTTTGAGCCTTGAAGAAACTATATCCATCCCAATGAGAGGAAGATACGAGATAGTTGTAGAAAGAATCGGAACTGCCTCCCACCACACCCACTTTTTTTTTTTTTTTTGCATTAAGAACTCTCTGATTTCAGCTCGAAAATTTTGGACTTTGGGCTCACAAGTACAACTTGTTTTGCTTTAAAGATGGATTCCTTTGGATTTTAATCTGCAAGAGGATTTAGTCCTTGGACTTATATTTCTCCCCAAGAGTTTGATAATAAAAAGACATTTTTATTATTGGAATATCTTTACATTGTCAATACATCTAATTTCAGAACCTTGGATGAGCTGTATTGGATGACATGTTTTGCTATGGGAAATAGAAGAGAGAGTGAATTTTCAGCCTTTGATTAATGCACTGTTTGATCCTTGGTTCAGGTACTGGTTAGATCCATTTGTGAACTTTCTGGTGGCAAAATCTGTACTCCCACCTACAGATGCAGAGGATCCATTAAGGAAAAATGGCAAGTGGTACCAGGGGGAGACCTCAGGAAAGTGGAACAGGACTTTCACCAGGACACGGTGAGTTCCTCCTCCCATGCCTCTGCTCTGGAAACTTCCACTGAGTAACTTTCCTGGCTCTTCTCTGCCCTGTGTGAGTGGTGAATTTGGGAGCAGGATCAGTTTCCTTCAGCTTCTCTCTCTTGGGCTCTACCTGCCTACAGAGAGGGCACATTCTGGAATGGATGCCTAGCTACAAACTAAGTGTAGTGGGGCAGGCCCTGTCCAGCAGGGGATGCTGTGTGGTCCAGCACTAATTATGGCTGATGGATTAGTTGAATTCAAAGAAGCAGAATCAGTTAGTTCATTTGGCAGACATGGGGTCATATCCTCCAACACTGCTTTTGATCAGCGATCTCCATCTGTCTGACTTTTGTGTCTACCCGTTAGTTCTCTTTTCTACAGAAAAATCATAGTGTGTACATTGCACTATTGACTCTTGCATATTTGGCTCTGACTCATCAAGGAGAACATGGAGATTACAGTAAAGGAGACATTTCCAAGGTTGTAGCCAGCCCAGACGTTCTTGGTGGCAGTAGAGGCAACCCTGATGACTAAAAGAAATTCAAGACTCTCATTCCAGAACCTGTAAGCATAAGACACATGTGATATTGTGATTTATAATAAGAAATATGTAATTGGTCTTCATCCCTATTTCTGGCACAGAAATCCTTGGAACTTCACATGAAGAGAGTGATAAATGTCTTCTTATTATGTTAATGAAATGACTTTTGGAAGGCACCTAAGGATAGGAACTGGTTGCCAGGAGAACCAACCAAAGTGACTGGAGGGTTGGAACTTTCATTCCCACCTCCCTGACCTCTGGGGAGAAGAAAGGAGCTGGAGGTTGAATTGATTGCCAATGGCTGATGATTTAATCAGCCATGCCTACGTAATGAAGTCTCCATAAAAACCCCAAAGAGACCCTTTGACCTATGGGAGGTCAGAGCTGTCACGGTGGCATCGCCAGACTCTGAGTTTCCAGGGAAACACGATGAAATGACTCCCATTCCCACTCCTAATTTTGAGCAAAATGCACGTGGAAAAAACCCAAATTCTTCATTTTCTAATTGCCTTACAAAGTCTACTTTTTATGCCAATCTCCATTCTTCCTTTCAGCAAAATTGATTAAGAGAACATTCATTTCTTGTGTAGGCTGTCTTGAGGAAAGTATATGCCCCTCAGGCTAGGTTATTTTAATTTTGACTAAACTGAGAAGATTGGAATCTGGGAAGGAGAATGATATACCTCCAGGTGCCCACTCCAAATATTTGTTCCTTACTGTAAAACTAGGAGACAGTATGTTCTCTCCCCCAACATGTATATGTGCTGCCCACATCCCCTCCCCAACTCAGTCTTAGAGTAGGTGGGACATTCTAGTCAGGTCCTGCAAAGATGCTCTTTGTCACAAATGCCACATCCCACACTGTGTGCTATTTCTGTCCTGCTCTGTAACGGGGTAATTTCTCTATAACAGGGTGATTTCCCTGAGAAAAAAAGCTTTTCTGGACCCAGGACATACAGAGGATCCAGCACTGGGTTGTTGCTGTGGACTGAATTGTGTCCCCCCAAATTCACATATCGAAACCCTAACCTCCCAATGTGATGGTACTTGGAGATGGAGCCTTTGGGAGATAATTAGGTTTAGATGAGGTCATGAGGGTAGGGCCTGCATCTTAGGATTAGTGTCCTTATAATAAGAGGAAGAGACACAAGAGCTCATTTTCTATCCTGCCACGTACAAGCCGGGAAGAGAGCTCTCACCAGAAAACGACCATGCTGGCACCCTGATCTCTGACTTCCAGCCTCCAGAACAGTAAGAAAATACATTTCTGTTGTTTAATCCACCAAGTCTGTGGTACTTTTCTGTGACAGCTCTGGAAATCTAATATTGTCCCTCATCCAAGTACAGTTGTCCCTTGAACGACAAGAGTTTGAATTGTGCAGGTCCACTTATATGCAGACTTTTTCAACAGTAAATACTATAACACTACATGATTCATGGGCTACCGAGGGCCTGCTGTAAGATGCTCAGATTTTCAACTGTGTGGAGGGTCTGCACCCCAAACTTGAGTTGTTCAAGGCTCAGTTGTACTTCTGAAGCCCAAGCACATTCCTGTTATTGGAGTTCATGAGACAACACATTAGCCTGATGATAAATTCTTATTTTATCCCAAGCTATTTTGAGTTGGGTTTTTATCACTTGCAACCAAAGGAGTCTTGATTAATACAGTACTGATAAACAAGAAGGATCCAACCAGTAAACGAAGGAGGGAAAACACATTCTGAAAGTGCAGAGGCACAGGAGACCAAGGGTGGCTGGAGTGTGGGGCTTGAAAAGCAGGCAGGAGCCAGGTCACAGAGGGTCTTTTACACTATAGCATGAGATCTCTGAGGTAGGTAAGCACTCACTGAAGTAACCTAAGCAGGAAATGAGATGACCATATTCAGATTTTTGAAAAATAACTGACCCCAGGAGGATGTGAACTGGGAGGAAATAAGTTAGAATGCAATACAGGATTCTACATGAGAAATGATGATGCCTGAGCTAAGAATCTAACCATAGGGAGATGGCCAGGTTCAAGGGCACTATTAGAAGGCAAAGCTGACAGGTCTTGGTGACCATTTAGTGCTCAAAGGTGAGAGGGAGGGAGAAATCAAGGGCGACTCACAGGCGTCTTGCTCAGGTAATGAACAGTGCTGCCTATCGTGGGACAGAAGCTGCAGACAGAGGGCAGGTTTGAAAGGTAGATGAGATGGACTTGGTTTGTCACGTGTACCTTGAGGAGGGCTTTGGGAACTTTTATTACGAAGTTGTTCAGTATGACATATGAGGCTGCAGCTGTGGAAAAGTCCAGGCTGAAGGATAACCATGGGCACAATGAGACTGTCCAGAGGGAGGAGGGAGGAGAACAAGAATGAGAAAGAGGAGCCTTAGATGAGACAGAGAAGAAGCGGCCAGGGGGAGGAGGAAAAACAAGAAATAGAGGTTTCGATGGGGAGAAGTTGTTCAGAAGTGTCAAGGACAGCAACAGAGCAAGCCAAGTAAGGATGGGGAGTTTCCATTGGCTGTCAGAGGACCGCTGGTGACCTTGGAGAGGTAGACCCCTTTCACGGAGCACAGAAGGGTGAGACAGCAGCGGTCCAGGTATCATGGGTTGAGGAATAAACAGGAGAGTGGGGTCTTGGAATAAGACAATGGCAGAAGTGAATGTGGACAGCTCCTTTGAGAAATTTGGTTGTCAAGGGAAGGAAGGAGATGGGGGCTAGAAAGCTTTTCATATGCTGAAAGAACATTTGTTTGTTTGTTTGCTTAGCCAAGAGTATTTCAGCATATTTTTATACTGAGAAGATAAAATTTGTATAGAGTATTTGAATGCAAGAGGACGAGGATGATGATAAATAATTTATAAATAATTATTGCGCACTTACTAAGTGCCACACAGTTGGTGAACACAACACACAGGGTCTTGAGGATTCTACCTGCTAGCAGCTCAAGATTAAGGAGGTGGAGTAGTGAATGGCAGAGGACATGGCAGGGAAAGATGAGACTTGTGCAAAGGGAGGAATTCCAAGTTCACTGAGGGGAAGAAGGAAATGATGGATGGGGATACAGGTAACTTCATCAGTGCAAAAGCAGGAAGTTGATGGTGCCTCTGCTCTTCTGTGAAGCAGGGGCTGAAGTTATGTGTTGCATGGAGGATGTGGCGTGCAAAGTTTGAGAAAGGCAGAGTTGGAATTCTTGAGAGATGTGGGGTAAGAAGTTGATTAAATGACACAGATCACTAAAGAGACATTTGCAATAACGAGGGCCTGGCTGAAACAAAAGACCGTAAATGTGTAATGTCCCAAACTCATGAAGTCATTTGATTTTCTCCAGCAGAGCCTCCTTACCTGGTACAGGCTCTGAGAAGGGGGGGGGCCACTGACTTGCTGTGTGCTTGTGTTCCTAAGTTCACTCATTTTAATCACCACCTCGATGGTTCAATGGCGGATGCCTAGAATTTGGCATTGAGGATTTGGCGAGCAAGACCAGGGTCCAGGGAAGAGAGTGCTGTGATGGACTAGCAATGCCTCCAGGGTTTTGGTTTTTGGAGGCAAGAATGCCACATTTATGGTGACTCTGATCCAAGTGACCCCATAGCTCATCCAGCTGAAAAAACGATAATGCTTGTGTCAAGACCCCTGACGACACTGACGCCCTGTGAGCTTACTATTACCATGCAGCTTGGGTAATATTTTGAGATATTAATTGATGGGTTTGTTTTTCTTGCTCTACTGTCCCCTTTTTCTTTTTTCCTGTTTAAGCAAGTAACAGGCCCTGTGCTCACCGTCTTGGGGGACATGTGTGTCTAGCAAGAGAACAGATAGCAAGCAGGTCTTTCTGCCTTTGTTTTCCAAAAGCCTAAACCCTCGGAGTAAGTAGATTGGCCTGTAAAGACAAAGCATCTTGGCCAGAAGAAGGGGAAAAACTGAATGTGTTAGTTTCCTAGGACCGCCGTAACAAAGTTCCAAAACCTAAGTGGATTGAAATAGTAAAAATTTACTGTCTCACGTTTCTAGAAGCTAGGAGTCCAAAATTAAGGTGTCAGAAGGGCCAGGTTCTCCCTGGTAGCTCTAGGGAAGAAGGTTTCTTTGCCTCTTCCAGCTTCTGGTGTTTGCTGGAATGCTTGGAATTTCTTAGCTTAGAGCCGCATGACTCCAGTCATGTGACTGTCTCCTACCTGTGTGTCTTCACATAGTCTTCCTACTGTGTATGTCCATCTGTGTTTCCAAATCTCCCCTTCTTATAAGAACACCAGCCATATTGGACTAGGGCCCATCCTAATTACCTAATTTTAACTTCATTACCTCTGTCAAGACCCTATTTCCAAATAAGGTTACATTCTAAGGTACTCAGAGTTAGGATTTCCACGTACCTTTACGAGGGGGACACAATTCAACCGAAAACACTGGAGTTACCATTCTCCTGCTCTGTACTGATTGGCTTTCTGGCATAGTGGAAAGGGTAGAAATAAGATCCAAGAGAGGAGGGCTTCAATGATGGGGCATCCAGTTCGAAAGAGCATGGGCCCTCCAGGAGCTGGGGGGCCAGGTCAACAGGGCCACCTTAATGCCCATCTATGTGGACTGAGTGCCTTCTCCATGGACCCCCAGATGCCCTGAAACCCTGGAGCACAAACTTGGTGGAGGGGGTGCTTATCTCACAAAGAAATGAGGGTTATCCTTAACAGTTATGACGGATAATTAAAAATGTTATGTTTCTTATATAGTTAAGCTTGTGAACCAAGATTTATGCCCACCGCACCTGTCGTTGACATGACCCCCAGCAGAGCTGTCATTACTGCCTGTACCTCTTTTCACCCAGGCGCTCAACAAGCCAGATACTGATCTTGCCAGCAGCTATGTTTTCTAGGAAATGTTTATCATCGACTACTTGCTTTTTCTCTCCCATACAGATTTTTCTGTTTAATACTGCTAGAATCGATATTGGTATATTCTACACACACAAAAAAAACCTATTGCATTTTTTAAAGAAATGGAGGGTGAACCCTAGAAAACAATCTGCCTGGTCACTTCATCTCTTTCTTTTTCTTTCTCTTCTTTTTTCAAAGAATAAAATCTTTTATTTGATACATACCACAGATAGAGTCAAAGGGAAAAATTATCTATGGAAAAGAATATGATTTCATAATTGGAGAAGGAACTGTGTTCAGAGATGGAAAGCATACAGTAATTTTCTAGAGTGAAAAGCAATTTCCCTCAAACACAAGTCATAACTTTTTATCCTGTTCACAATTTTGCAGTTTCCATATTTCCCCAGAAAAATAAACCCCAATTTCCTGACCTTGCTTTAAAAGTTAGTTTTGGGAAACCTGCCACTCAGCTGGCCCACAGTCATTGATTTACAGGAGGAAGCCTCATCCTGCAGCAAATCAATAGCTGGGGGTGCCTCAGGCCTTGGTCTCACCCCCTTTTATGTCTAATTGGTTGTGTGATCTCAGAGGGAAAATAAAATTAGGGCCTAAATTTTGCTTATCTCATCAGAAAATGCAATTTAAAAAAATCGAGGATTCATTCTTCTTCAATCATTCTTTTGTCAAATATTGAGTACCTCCTATGAGAAGGGCACAGAGCTAGGCGCTGGGGATACAGTGAAGAGGATGGATCTCCCCGTCTGGGAAGACAGGCATACACGTTAAATCAAAACCTTGATAAATGCCAAGAAAGGAGGTACCAGGTGTTATATAAAGGAGTAAAAGGAAAATTTGAGCTTGTCTGAGATTCAAGGAAGGATTCTAAGGAAGGACCCTTCATGCTCTAATCTGTAGACAAGTAGGAGTTAATCAAGCAAAGGCATAGGAGTGAGCATTTTAGACAGAGGGTCCAACATATGCAAAACTGTGATGTGGGAGGGAACACTGTGTACACAAAAGACTGAAAGATGAGTGCAGAGTGGAGCAACAAGACTAAGCGGTAGGCAGAGCCAGCACGTGCTCATGCGGGGCCTTCCCATGAGGAAGACTTGGTCTTTATCCCAAAGCAGTGAATGGGAACTGTGGTGCCCATGTGGGGTGTGTGTGTGTGTGTGTGATCATCTATCCACATCATCCCTTGGCAACAGGTGCCATAAAAAGTGAGTCTCCACAGACATAGAAAACAAACTTATGGTTACCAAAGGGGAAATGGGGGGGAGGGAGAGAGAAATCAGGAGCTTGAGATTAACAGATACACACTACTATATATAAAATAGATAAACAACAAGGACTTACTGTATAGCACGGGAACTGTATTCAATATCTTGTAATAACCTGCAATGGAAAAGAATCTAAAAAAGAATGGATATATGTATATGTATAAATGAATCACTTTGCTGTACATCTGAAACTAACACAACATTTTAAGTCAACTATACTTCAACAAAAAAAGACTCAGGTTGAGTCAACCTATGAATAAATACTTTAGGGAAAAAAGAGTGAGTCTTTAAAATTCTTTGAGATTCTAATTTTGAAGACAGTTTTTGGTTCGTGAGATCCTCGGGTGTGTCCCCTGGTTCACCATCTATCACAGAGAACCAAGACTGAACTGTAATCAGTATCTGAGCCCACTGCGGCTACAAGCTTGCCTGTACTGGATGATACCATCTTTATTAAAAATATAGATAAGCAGATAATTACATAGATGATCTGGAAAGATGCACATTGAAATGTCATCTCTGGATTATGGGATTTGTCAGTGAATTTCAATTTTCTTTTTTGGTACATGTCATATTCTCCAAGGTTTGGAGAGTTATTTTTTAAAGGGCTCCCTGAAAATAGAACTGAGAGTAGGTAAGTGTCAGATTCACATACAAGTCACCAGGCACACAGGGCCTTTCTACTTGGGAATTGAGTAGGATGGGATCAAGTTACCATGAGGGCTGGGGCTCCAAAGAAATACAAAGAAAGGAGGGTGCTATGGACTGAATTGTGCCCCCCCCCCCCAAATTCATATGTTGAAGCCCTAACCTCCGGAGTGGCTGTATTTAGAGTAAAGAGGTTATTAAGGTTAAATGAGGACAAAAGGGTGGTCCCTGATCCGATAGGATTAGTGTTGCTATAAGAACAGACACCAGAGAACTTGCTGTCACTCTGCCATGTGGGGTCACAGCAAAAAGACGGCCATCTACAAGGCTTCCATCTACAAGGAGGTTGGCTCTTGCTAGAAACCGAATCTGCTGACATCTTGACATTGGACTTCTCAGGCGAGTAATAAATGTTATTTAAGCCAGCCGGTCTATGGTATTTTGTTATGGCACCTAAGCTGACTGAGACAAAGAGGGTTAAAATCCATGGTGGCACTCCCTCTGGGAAGACTTCACAGGGAAGGAGACATGTAAGTTGCACCTTGTTCGATGTCATATTACATTTCAAGTTATCTATGTTCTTTTTATGAAGAAAAATCATGTCACCATCTAACCAAAAACACAAAAACCAAAAGAACCAATAGGTCGCAGTAAGAAGTACTTAAAGCATAGTAAGTGTGTCCTAATGTGCATGCATGTGCAGGTAATGCTTGGAGGGACAGAAACACTGGCCCCAAATAAGATTTGAGCCAAGTTCTCTATCCACTGAGACTGAAAGAAACAGGGATTTTGCACTGCACTCTATGCTGAGGAATCTTGGCACCCAGACTCCTAGACGACTTCATTCAGTGAGTAGGACAACATTACAGGGGTAGCACAGACATAAGAGGGGACTCTTGTCCAGGCAGAAGCAGAGAGCATCTCAGAGGAAGTGGGGTTAAAACCAAATTCTGAAGAATGGATAGGAGTTCACCAAGTAGATGAGGAGAGACAGAGAGAGAGAGAGAGAGAGAGAGAGAGGGAGCGGAGGAAAGAGAAAGGGGTCTCTTACATGCACATGAGGGCAGGAACTGTATCTTCTTGTTCTCTGTGCCTGGTACATTAGCTGATGCTCAAAAACAGTTTGTAGAGTGAATGGGTAGAGGGACACGGAGGGCAGAGGAGGCAGTATGTGCAAAGGCACTGGGGCCAGAAGCAGCATAAGATGTTTGAAAAATTCCAAGCTGTCTGATATTGTTGGAGCTGTGGGAAGTGTGGGTGGGGTGGTGTGGAGGGCGGGAGGGAGGCCAGGGAAGAAGGGAGTGGAGCACAAAGGAGACGGGGTTGGAGAGGTAAACAGGGGCTAGGTCATGCAGGGCCTTGTATGTTGCTCTTGGAAGTCTGGACTTGGTTCTGTGGGCAATGGCATCATAGATTTGTTGGCAGGTGGCCGAATCAGGGTGGTAACCCGGGTCTCGGGATCCTAGCCCAGGTTTCCCCCATTTCCACCCAACACGTTTCTCTTTACCCATCTTTACCTGTGACTTTGCAGGGAGGTGCCTGGCACCAGAGGCCGGAAGGCAGGGCCAGGCAAGGACATATATCCAGGCAGATTTTCCAATGTCTGGTCCTCAGACAGAGCTGAAAATCGTAAGCTGTTTTCTCTTTCTTTTTCCCTCTGTCCCTTTTCCTCAGACCCAGTGTCCCTGCTGCTCACGGCCCCGACACTGTGCAAGCTGCTCTCTGACTGGCACATAGCAGTTTGGGGGTTGACGGGTGAAAAACTGGAGAAGCTCCGAGACCGGTCCGAGGCAGGGAGGTGAGAGGTACCTGAGAGGTACCATCTGTGACTGTAGGGAGGTTGTGTAGAGCAACAGCCAGGAGAGGAGCTGGCATTCCTGCAGCCCTGGAGCCAGCGGCAGATGCTGAGAAGAGCATGCAAGCCTGGCTGAGAGCGGGAAGCTGTTCTGAAGAAAGGCAATACCATACAGCTTTGTCAAGTACATTGGGTGAGAAGGAGAGTCTTACCTGTCTGCCTCTGTGCCACCCCCGCCCCCATGCACCAGCCACCATCCATAGCCAGCTTCTGCCTTCACCTTCCGATCCCAGACTGGCAGAAACAGTGATAGGAAGGTTCCCACCATAAATGCCCCACACAGTGTGAAAACCCCAGCCCCGTTGCTAGGCCATACGGTGCCTTCTGCAAACTAGTTAAAGACACCCGTTCTCTAGACTCTACGGCCGCCTGCTGTGAACCACCTTCATCGCCACTTTTGCCTGTCCCCCAGTGCTCTCCAATAAGTCCCCTGTCCAAAAGAGACACTCTCGGGAAATCCCGAGGTCCAAGAATAAAACAAGGCAGGTACATTTTTAAAGTGCATTTTCAAGACTGTACTTCAGTTGCATGTGAAACAGAACAAGCCCAAATCAAAGATGCTGTAGCCCCTCTCCCTTCATCTCTGTCATGAGTCATCCTGGTATCTGAGCCCCAGGACGAGGCCCCAGATGCTTCCATGGGACTCACTCTCTGCATGTTACAGATGGTTCTGGCTTCATACATATTTCATCTGTCTGAGTGTGTGTGGTTTGGGGCGAATGAAAGCAAAGTGATTTTTTTGTCTCCAGCTTTGCCTTCAATATTTAGAGACTGTATTTCCACCAGAGCCTCCGAGATGTAACTAAATGCAAACAATCCCTGCCAATGTGCAGCCGAGCTCTCTGCAGAGAGGGGGGCTCGAGGTTGTAGATTCCCATTAGCAAATTGGCATCTCATCCTCTCTTCTCCCCAATGGGCTCTTGTATGAAGCTGAAATGCCAAGTTCTTTCCCCAGAGAAATGTTTCCCTCCCACAGTACATTTCGATCAGACATGTCACACGTCCCCAACTGTAACCAACTATCTCTCCACCAGCCTCCTGTATGGTATAACTGACATCAGATGAGCTCATCACATGCAGAAGTGCTGGGGCCATAGATCTTTCAAAAGATTAAACGGAGGCACCAAATCAGGCACCAAAGTGGGGATTAGAACGTATGGTGAATGACAGACAAAGGCTGTTCAGATTCCCTGCAAGATTAAGAAACTATCAGAAAGGGCCAGAAGTTCTGTAATTGGGCCGGGCCTATCTCATTCAGATCTCTGAAGGTGTTTATCAGTTCCTTTTTGTCTCCCAAGGAGATTTTAAAAAGGGCAATAGAATAGAAATAGTCATTTCAGATATTTTTATTTCCACATATATCTCCTCTGAAGCAGTCAGATCTCATCATGTCACTATACTGCTTATAATCTGATGGCTCCGGGGCTCACAGAAAATAGCACACATTTCTTAGCATGAAAGACTCTTCCAAACCTATCTCGTTGCACTTGCCTGGTCTCCTTGCCGGTTGCTCACTTGTGCTTGAATTATATTTGACTCCTTGGGACTCTCATGCATCCTAACATCACATGTCTTTGCTTATGCTGTTTGCAATGCCATTCCACAAGTCGTGTCCATGGTCTTCTCCAGCTCATCCTGCAGGAGCTCCCTCCAGGAGAAACTCCCGTTGTGGGAGAATTAGTACTTGCACATCTGCCTTACAAAAATCTTCATCAATTCCCTTATTATAACATTGTCAGATGGTATGGTTACCCTTTGCTCACACATCTGCTCCCTTCCTGGACTCTGCGCTCCCGTCTTGATATCTGAGCCTATTCTTCTTCTTTTTTTAAAAATTTATTTATTTCATTTATTTTATTTTTGGCTGCGTTGGGTCTTCGTTGCTGCACACGGGCTTTCTCTAGCTGCGGCGAGCGGGGGCTACTCTTCGTTGCGGTGCACGGGCTTCTCATTGCGGTGGCTTCTCTTGCTGCAGAGCACGGGCTCTAGGCATGGCGGCTTCAGTAGTTGTGGCTCGCGGGCCCTAGAGTGCAGGCTCAGTAGTTGTGGCGCACGGGCTTAGTTGCTCCACGGCATGTGGGATCTTCCCGGACCAGGGCTTGAACCTGTGTCCCCTGCATTGGCAGGCAGATTCTTAACCGCTGTGCCACCAGGGAAGCTCATGAGCCTATTCTTCTTTGAAACCTTGGCTCCTAGCAGGGGGTCAATGAATATTTGCTGGATTGAATGGAATGGATTGGAATTACATTTTAAAGAAGAGATGGAATACCCAATCTGTATGTGACTGGTAAGACCCAGTAGAATGTTCTAGCAGGGTTTAGAGTAGGTTTACATTGTTACATAAGTAACTCTGATGAGGAAATTAATTGTAGAACTCTTAAGGAAACAAAACTATAATATTTTACTTGAATATTTACTTGTATTATTCATTCATCCAACTACTGCTTATTTAAGGCATGCTACAATGTTCTAGATACCAGGGATTCAGCAGCGAACCAAACAGATAAAAATTCCTGCCCTCCTGGGACATATATTTTAGAACTCAGAGTGCAGTGGTTAGGGTAGGCTCTGGGTTCAATTTCTAGCTTGGTCACTTACTAGCTGTGTGATCTTGGGAAAATTACTTAATCTTTCAGTGTCTCAGTTTCCTCATCTGTAAAATGGAGATAGATAATAGTGTCTACTGCATAGGGTTGTTGCAGAGATAAATAAGTTAATACACGTTAATACACTTAGAATAATGCCCAGCCGATAGTATATATCCAACAAGTGTTAGTTATTATTATCAAATAGTTCATTTTATAGCTGAGAAAACAGAGGTACAGACTCCAAATTAGGTGGTTGCTCTACTCTCTCACTCAGGTGCCCCCAGAAGAAATCAGCCTGTAAATACTTGTTTTCCCTCTGTCGCTTTCCTGGAATTGCCCCCTCCATCCCACTCTGGCTCCTCACCCTTTTCCTTGATTAACATTTACATGTCCTTAAGGTCTTAGTTTAGAATCATTCTGTCTGGAATGTCCACGAATATAGAAATCAGAGCTATTGGAATAAAATGAAGTTGGGTTCACTGCGGAGTGTCCATCCAGATACATATACTGACATTATATTTAGAGGTGGATTATTCAGACGAGCTCTTTACTGTGCAACAATCTCATTGCTCAACTTCATGTTCTCCAGAGAGAGCCAATGGGAGATTCTGGGCAGTTTCTGTAGGAATGAAAGTCACCTCTCTTAAGTACTCAGCGTAGGGTCCTGTCACTTACTACCTGTGTGATCTTGAACAAGTTCTCTAGTTTCTCCCTACCTTAGCTTTATCATCTGAGAAAGGGGAGCTGGTTGCACAAATAACTGCCTATCTAAGTCAAAGTGAGAATTAAATGGGGCAGTAATGCAAAGCCTTTAGTACAGTGCCTGCAATATAGCAAGCATTCAGTAAATGACAACAATTCTTATTAATTCTTATGTAATTCTTATTTTTCAATGAATCAAATTGCTGCCTTATCCAATCACTTGACTCCATGGTATGTTACTTAAATGCCAACTCTGGAAAGGAGCAAGCATTGCAGCAAATATTCTCCTTAATATGAATTGCTTCCTTAATTATCATAAAAGACTTTGCAAAACACACAAATCTAGTGCCTTTTACCCCAAATTCCTTTCTTCTTCCCTTCAATAAACACTTTCTGAGGATACTGGTAGAGATCGGCCAGGTTTCCTGCAGTAACAATCTCTAAATCTAGTTTAAAACACCGAAGGTTTATTTCTTGTTCATGCTATGTGCCCACGGAGGGCTGGCAAGGGAACTCTGCTCATTGAAGTCACTCAGTGACCCTGGGGACCGGGCAGTCATCATCTGAAATATTGTTGTTGCTCATGGCCAGAGGGAAAAGAGAGCTGTGGATGGTTTCAAACCAGCAAATAAGTGCCTCAGCCTGGAAGTGGCCCTCATCACTGTGCCCGCCACTCACTGAGCACCGGTCACCTGCCCGCGCACGCCCAAGGGAGCCAGCAGTGCAATTCCAGAAGGGGGGGTGGGATCCTAGTGCAATTCCAGGAAGGACACATTCGACTAGGATGACAATCCGAAGATACCAACTATGTGCAAAGCACTCTGATGGCCCAGTTGAAGATGTAATGACACATAGATTGCGACCTTGCTCCTCAGGTGACCTACAATCTGGCAGGAGAGACAAGGGACAGCAGAAGGCAGAATAAGACAGATACAACTTCTGAGCTTCCAGCCGCATTCCACGGAGCCTAGAGGATGAGCGGAATGATTAATTCTCACAGCGCTGCCGGGGACACAAGAAATTCATTACAAGGGGCCTGGCAGGGACTGCAAAGATGTTACCTGGGAGCTGAGAACCAGGGTAGTAATAACTCATCATTTTTAAAGTTCTAGTGAAGGCTGCCATCATCAACCCCATCATTTATTTAACATCTATCTGTCTGTGTGATGGGCCAAGCAAGCAGCAGATGTGGTCCTGCCCTCTCGGAGAGCTTGGGAACTAGGGAGCCTCAGGGACACCGTACACGGCGGGGGATGGGGGGAGGGAATCGGGGAGAGGGAATGACACACACCGGGGCTCACATTCCATCTCACACATGATTCAGCTTCTCAATCATAGTTACTGGGCACTAATTTGGTGCAGAAGACAGGGAAGACAATTGGGGAAACAGAGAAAGATGTGGAAGCCTGGGTCTTACCTTCAAGGTGTTTATGAAGTATTTAGAAAGATAACACAGAGATGCAGGGGAAATAGCACAATCAAAATATAGTAGATGGGACTTCCCTGGAGATCCACTGGTTAAGACTCCACGCTGCCAATGCAGGGTGCGGGTTCAATCCCTGGTTGGGGAACTAAGATCTTGCATGCTGCGCAGGATCTCTAATATATTTATATTAGAGATTAGTGCCTAAATGAGGGATTCAGACCTGTTCTATAGCATCTGAGGAGAGAAAGAAAGCTCCTCTGCTTTCTGAGAGTCTGGGGGCACAATCAGAGGAGGCAGACCCCCTTTACCCTGAAGATGGGTAAGTTTTTGGTTGATGGAGAAAAGAGACGGCATGGGCAATGGTAAGTGAAAAGTGGTTAGGAAGGAAGGTGAAAAGTCCAAGTAGGGTTTAGCCAAAAGAGGGGCTTTGTGTAGATGAGCGGTAGTCAGAAAGGAAGGGAGGCTGGAGACATGTTGTAGCTTCCAGGGTTGAATTATCCACAGGGCAGTGGGAGTTCTTTGAAAAGACGCAAACTAATATTTATGAAGCATCAACCATTCAAGGTCAAGTTCTGTGTTAGACACCTTACATCCATTAGTGTATTTTATCTTCACACCAATTTTCAGAGGTTAGCAGGTGTATAGATGAGGGAACAAGCTCAGAAATCACCTGGGAATAAGGGGCAGACCTGAGGATCACACCCAGGACTTCGTGGCATTGAACTCCGTGCCTCTCCTATCACGCTGCACTGATTGTCCGTCAAGACAGTGGGGTGGGACTCTGAGGAAGTTACACGGCACGCTAAGAATATCAAGCAAACTGTGGCAGCAAGAGACACTAGTGGCAGGGAGATTGATAAGGAGGCAATTATGCAAATCAAAATTTGGGTAAGGGCGTGAATTGAGATAATGATGAGGAAATGGGTGTGACCATGAACTGTGGGGAAGTCACAAGAAAGTGCCACATTGGGAAGAAAGATGGTGATTTGTAGACACATGAGTTTGAAGAAGACAGAGAACCAGCCTGTTATTTGGTGTTAGGAGACCAGATGAATGATATGTTTATGGATAGATGCACAGACACTGAGGCCTGAGGCAAGCTACTTCACCTCCATAAGCCTCAGTTTCCCCCTCTGTCAGGATTACTGTAAGGCTCAATGAGGGAAAGCATGCAAAGCATTGAACAGTGTCCAAGAAATCATCAGAGCATCTGAGTAGTGGTAGCTGATATTTTATTAGAGAGAGGTGTCAGAGTTTAGGAGTGTGTCTTCTTTCCCACAGTGAGTTGCCTGGTGGGCTCTGGAAACTGCCTACAGCTTCCATCATGACAATCTGTCTGATTGATTCTCTTGAGTTTGCCCATTTGGACAGTACACCTGCCCTTCTGCATCCCCGCGTCCATGGGGGTCCTCCATGGTTTGGGGGGAGGCTGACCTGCCCTGCAGTGTGGTGAGCTTGAGGTGTCTGGGTCTCCTAAATGAGGAAGAAATGGACCAACCTTCCTAGTCCCCTGTGCTTACGGAGCTGGCAAGCCTCTTCTGTACATCACCAAATGATACTCTCTCTACGTGGAGTCACTGCATGTACTATACCAGGTGAGTGTTTGAGAGAAGAGACCCTCAACCCCAAACCACTATCCCCACAAGGTCACATAAACACTCCCCGTTCTTATCAGACAGCAATGTTATCTGGTGCTGAGAGAATTTCATAAACAAACTTGGATGTGCAATAAAAAAAGTCCCCACACTAGGCAGGCAATCAAATTTCTACATCTTAAAAGCCCCAGTGAAATACATACATAGTAACCAGGTTTGTCCTCATAAAAGTCATTCTGCCACCCTCTGACTCATCATAAAAAGATCTATATTAAAAATCAGCATCATCATGTCCATAAAAGATTGAAGCAAAAAAATGTAAAGTTGAGTCTGATTCTTGCAGAGCCTAAGGCAACCTTAGAACAAGGCAAGGCTCCCAGGAATGCCAGGGTAACTGAAGCCAGTTAGTTATTTAATAAAGTCAAGGAGTACCTGAAACCGTATACTTGTATCTAACTCATTAGAGACTGAAGAACAATCAGAAAAGCATAGCTGAAGGTTTTTACTGTTCTGTTAACACTCTCATGACCTGCCACCCCAGCCCCAAACAAGTCTTGAGGACCTAAGTATTACCAGCTTTGATATTTACTTTATCCATACATGCCTGCATGTTTCATCAAATTCAGACATCAGTTGCCAGTGACGACTCCTGTTGTCACAGTCACCTGGCTTTCTCTCTTGCTTTCTCTGCTTGTCCCCTTCATTAAAGCCAGTTTGAATTTCAGTCCCCAGGCCTCTTGTAATTGGGTAAATTGACATAGAGTGAGTTGGTAACTTCGCTCGTGGTGGTTACCTTCTTGACCCCTCAACAGGCCCACCTTGAGGAGAGGTTCAGGGACACCTGCCGTGGGGCCCATCTGTCATGGGCAGAAGTAGATGGCGTGGCCTCATGGGATAACATTTGCAGGATTGTGCAAACAAGTGTAGCGGATGATGGCGTGATGTGGTCCCTGTGGAAGTCCCAGCCTCGTGGAATATAAAAGCTAGAACATACTGGAGACCTATTTAGTGACAGAGGAAGATACTGGGGCCAAGAGGGTCGCAATGACCTGCCAATCAAAGCTCAACTTCTAAAAGCCTCAATTCCCTAATCTAGGAAATGGTAGGACTGAAATAAGAAGGCAATGAGATCACTTGTAAATTCCACATGTAAGGACTTCTCTTCCCTCTCAAGCATCACCTGGTCCTGCCTGCATCCTAGAGCCTGAGGCAGAGATGTTAGTATCCCAGGCCCCCCATCGCCTCCTCTTCAGGGGTCACTCTGTGCTACCTACCACCTCTCCTGCATCCCCTTGCTCTTCTCCTCCGTGAGGTAGAGGAGATATCTGTGTGGTAGAGGGTGGGGTCCAGTGAGCCTGGACTGAACCCACGTGCCCCAACTGGGGCCTGTCTGTAATCAGGGAAGACCTGGACCAGCTGCTCTAAGAGGACATCAAGGGCAGGAGGGAGGTGAGGCAGCACCCAGCACTCGCTCTCAGGGTCCCTCCTCCACACTCCCCTCCCCCTGCCATTTGCTGCGTGCTCTCCTCAAACCAAAAGGCCCCCTCTGCCTTCTTCAAGCAGGAGGAGTGGGCTTGGCAAGGGTAAAAGTGAGTTCGGGGAGGTCAAGTGCTATGAGGGGAAGATGGGTGCTTTATTCCATCAATGTTGGGGGCTGACTCTGTAGAAAGAGGAGGCCTGTGCCTCAGAGCTGCTGATAAGGTGACTTATGCAAATTTCAGTTTCTGGAGTGGCTCAGGTGTGCCACAGGTCAGAGCTCACCCCAAAGCCCCCCACCTCGTGGCTGAGCCTCCCATCCCCGGTCCCAAGGGCAGAGCTGACTCTTCCTCCCCCGCCTACCTGACCACAGGCAGGGATGAAGCCACTCCCTGAGTTCTTGTGCCTCTATGCTGGCTACAGCCTCATCTCCAGCCTGCAGGAGCAGGGGAGGAGATCATTCTGGATGAGATACCCTCACACAGCCTAGGTCACATGGGACAGCGAGGGAGACCCTTCTCTTAGCTCCATCTTAATTTGTAGCGATTAACTTAGCACAAGATGGAGAAACAGCCACTGGTCCCTTCATCCCAATCCTCGCAGTGTCCAATGATTGTGTCTGTCACAGGCACTGCTCCCTGGCCTGCAGCCTTTCATCTCGGTCCCAGCTGTGTGGGTCCACACAGACCAATGGGCACATCAGCTTTGGTTGTGGACTCAAAGCCCCTCCCCTCGGGACATTTCTGTCAAGTGCTGCCATCACCCCTCAGATAGGGAAGTGGGAGAGGGTTACACTTTACCCTCTGACTTGCTTGTGGGACCATGGGAAACTCCATAAGGTTTGACTAAAACGCTGGGTTACAGTGAGTAAAAACAGGACAAAATATTTGGATTTGAGACTACCACAGGAAGTCTCTGACCCGGAGCTGCCCATAATTCTCCCAATCCGGCTGCTTTCCCAGAGGGTCTCTCTGAGTTATCAGTGGGACCTGGGCTTCCAGAACTAGGACAGGGAGAACTCATAATTTCTCCTTGTCACGTTTGCCCATAATCATCATCACGCTAGGCAGACTGGATTGAGGAAATAAGCCAAGACAAGGGGAGAAAATTAGTGTGGGCCATGGGGCAGGGGTCCGTGTTTTTCTTGGGGCATCGGACGGGAACATCATTTTCTCCCTTCAGGAAGCCCTCCACCGTTTTACCTATACAACCTCTCTCACTTCTGACGGACACAACCTTCCAAGGCATGCTCTAAAGCAGAGGAGAAAAGAAAACTTTACACCAACCTTGAAAGGGCTGTAATCCTGAGATTCGAGGAGAGTGTGCCAAGATACCTCTGTTAATTAAACTCATTTTGACTGGGATTTATTCCTTACCCACTTCCTAAGATGTTATTGACAGCTTCCAACAAAAGATGCAGATATAAGAGAGCAAAAATTCAATTATTTAATCAGAATTCAGTGAGACCCTAACATGTGCAAGGTACGGGGTTGAGGGGAGTTCATCTTTGTGCAGAGAGCAGGGGCTTTGGAATAGCTTATAGCTGTGTAATGTGGGCAACTTATTCAATATCTTTGAGTATCAGTTTCCTCTTCTGTAAAACAAAGTTGATAATCATAGCACCTACTTCACAGGACCGTTGTATGGATTTAAGTATGTGTAAAGTGAATGTAAAGTGCAGTCTCTGACAATTAACTGAGCACTTAATACACAGTAGCTACTGCTGTGATTATTTCTGAACCAGGAAAGAAAATGATGGTGGGGACATTGTCCCTGCTCCGTAGGAGAGACAGAGGTGGGGAAGGAGTTGAAGTATTTGGGGAGGAGCACACAGGGTGCCCAGTGAGTAGGGTATGAGCAGTAGGAAGAAGGAAGTAGGTGGGAAGAAGGGAGTAGGTGGGAAGAAGGACGTAGGTGGGAAGAAGGAAGTAGGTGGGAAGAAGGAAGTAGGTGGGAAGAAGGGCATAGGTGGGAAGAAGGACGTAGGTGGGAAAAAGGAAGTAGGCTATCTCGGTACAAGGTCTATCTTTGAATTTATCCTGTCAGCCATGAAAAGCCACTGAAGCCACTTGACAATTTAGAAAGATCACGTTGATAATAATGTCGAGAATAGATTAAAGTAGGAAGAGACAGGAGGCAGTTATGGGCCTGTCGTAAGACATGAGGTAGAGGTAAAATAACCTTTTTAGGACCTTCGCAGGGGAGAGGGAAAGTCAGGGGCAGAGTCCAAGGCTTCTGGCTTGTGTTATGTGGGATGCTTCACTAGAATGTCAGCTCCATGAAAGCAGGGATCTCGGCTTTATACACTGATGTGTCCCAATCTCCTAGAACGGTGCCTGGCACATAGTAAGTGCTCAATAAGTATTTGTTGAATGAGTGAGTGGACGAGAGTGATATTAACCAAGGAAGGAAATAGAGGGGGATTAGCGAGTTTGAGGGTGAAGATAATGAATTGATCCTAGGTGTGCTGAATTTTGAGTGACCTCTGGGACATTCAAGTGAAAATGTCTCAGGTGAAAAATGGAAGTTTGGGCTTGATACTCAGGACAGAAAGCTGGGCTGGAGCAGAGTTTTGGAATCATTGGCCTAGAGAGATGGTTGAAATCATGGAAAGATGAAAGACAACTTGGGAAAGTCTGTAGAACAGGAAAAGAAAATGGTCAAGAATGGAAACTTGGGTGAAGACTCACACCCGGGAAGGGAGGGGTGGATATAGGAAGAAGAGCCCAGGGGATGGAGGAAGGGTAAAGACCAAACACAAAAGCAGGAGACAGTATAGGGTGTTGCTTTACAGACTCTGAGACGTAGCTTCAAGAAAGGAGTAGCCGTGCTAGCTGCCACAGAGGGTTTGGGTAGGAAGAGGTCACAGAGGGCTACTTGATCTGGGGGTTGGGTCATCATCAGCGAGCTTATGAGCTATAGGGATAGATGTTGGCTTTGGGGACCAACAGAAAGGATTTCTGACTTGTTTACACTTCCTTTTTCCAAATAATCAGCAAATTATTCTAAATTGTTTTAATTAAATGCAAAACCAAATAGGCACATTCATGCAATACGAAGGAGTGACTTCCAATTTATAATGTCCTTGCTCAGCAATAATGTCACCAAGTTAAACATCAGATTAAAAAATAGAAATGTTCAAGTTCTAATAATATTGTTAGCTTTCCCACTTGGCTTCCATGTGATATTTTAGGTTATTCCTGTAATTATTAAGAGTGCTCTTATCTACACAATTTGGGAGCAAGTTGTCGCCTCAGAGAACTTTAAATTGGGTGTGTTCTTGCCTCTGTGTCTATGAAAACTTCATCTTTCTTAAATGTCATTTTCTGAACTTTAGATATGCAAACTTAGAGTGAAACTCCAAAATGCAATGATTTCTTTTTACAGCCATGATTAGATTTGTCTAAATCATTTGGTCAGCTCAGACAGTTGTATTAAAATTTTTCAAAAAAAATGATAGAAACCAGAACATGCTATCTAAAGTATACATCCTCTCCTAATGCTTTGGAAAGCCGATGGCACATACTTCATATGCAAGGCCCTTGTTCTCAGGACTGTTCCATATGAATAACCAAGTACTGGTTATGCATTTTTACATAAACTCGACCTTTCCTAGCTCAGCCGCTCGGCCGAGGCCTGGCCCTGAGGAAGGTTGCCCAGATTTGCAGCCTCGTGTAGCATTTGATTGATGGAGTGCAGTATTCCTGTTCATATAAATATTTTAAGTTGGAAAAAACCCTTTTGTTATTTTTCCCTCTGCCTAAGAAATACTTCTACAAACCCTTCCCATAACAGAGCCTTTCTCTGCCTTCAGTAACTCTGCCCCGGGTGACAAGGAAATAGCTTCTTGGCACTGTTGGTTTTCCACAACTGTTTTAAACATGGTGAGAGAAGATGCAGAGCCACACCACTTTAAGGCAGATAGAAAAGATCCTCATTTCCTGTAAACTGTTCATCCTTTCTCCTTGCCATTTCCACATGTGGGAAAAATTAACAACTGCTTTAATATGGAAGCGAGTATACCCATCATACTATTAACCTCAGAGAGTCCAATTTCTTTGAAAGTTTCTAATTTCCTACCCATTGTGTTATGGTGCAACCTGTAATTTGGATTTTTATCCAAGAATTGCTTCTTCTAGGAAGCCTTCTGTGACTAATTCCAGGCCATATATCTCTTCCTTCCTGTAGTGTGTGTATGTGCACAGGTATGTGAGTACGTGTCTGTGTGTCCGTATGTGTGTGTGACTTGCCTTTCCCCCTTTTATCCTTCTGTGCTATTTTCTTTTTGTTTGTTCAGATATTCACCTCCCCCATCCCTCTCATTAATCTGCAAAATCCTCCAGAACAAAGATTATATCTTCTTTTTCTTTTGTTTTCCAGTTCAAAGTATCTAGCCAGAGATTAGGCACCAAAGAAGCATTTAATCAGCACTCTTGGAGGAAGCGATGTTAGGACAGAAAACCAGATGCCAGGATCTGGGATGGAACCCCTTCCTCCTGACTAGTACATTTTGCTCTGTGATTCTTATCCTATGCTGCTTCAAAGGGGATTCATGAATCCTCTGGAATTGTAGCAAAGTGTTAGTGAAATTGTGCTTGTGTGTGTGTGTGTATGCCCACTTTTCTGGGGACAAAGTCTTTAGCTGTCATCAGATTCAAAGGGGTTCAAGATCCTCAAAGGCTTGAGGAATGAGCCCTCTCCCTCCCCTTGGTGCTGGCAACTGCACAGTGCAAGGACCCGGTGCTTTTCTAGAACCAGTCAAGGGTCTTCCAGACGTGAGGAATTTTACCACTAAAAGCCTGAGGGATGAGATGGAGTTGGGGAAGAAGTGTTCTGAGTTGGCCAGAGGCAAATTTGGCTAGGAGACTCTGGAGTCCTAGTATGCATGGATACCCCCTCCATGGTTATCAACACGACCCAAACATCCAGTGTGTTTGGCGTTCATCTTCTCCCTCTCCCCATCCCCAAGCTTTTCCTTCTATTGGTTTTTGCATGCTGTATCCCAGTTATGAATCCTGATAGCAATGATTTCCTTAATACATTCTGGACAGTGACAGCTGACATGGAAGCAAACCCTTAGGATGAAGAAGAATTGGAAAAAAGGGAAAAGAAAGAGAAAGATATAAAAATATAAAGACAGACTATTAAACCGGCCCCCAAATATATATATATATATATATATGACAATTGCATAGAGAGCCTCCTATGTCACTTAAAGGGAAAAGAGCTCGCTAACCTGGAAACAGAAAGATGAGTGATTTTTAAGTGCATGTTTCAAATAAATTATCCGAGTTCATTAGTACCAATATTCCTAATGAACACTTAGGACCGGTGTGAATCACGTCTCTGCTGACTCCATTAGGGAACCGATGAGCGAACAGTTGAAGTGGGATCACAGAGAGAGACGCTGAGAGATCTGTGATTTAGAAGGTGGGCAGCTCTCCTCCGAGAGGTTTGAGTGTCCTCTAACTTCACACAAACGGGGGCCTCCCAAGCTCAGCTGCAGAGGCAGCCTCTGGTTAAGAGATGCAGAGTCGGGTCCTTCACGGAGGCTCGTAGGAAATTTGCACTGGTGGTTCACTCATTGCCATGGCAACCACTCAAATGCAGAGGAGCACATACATTTGTTCATTTTTACAATTATTCTATTATTTATATTGAGGTTTCTTTGAGAGGATGATACATTTCTGGGGAGGAGCCAGAAAAGCTATTCCTGAGACAAAAAAGACAATTAATCACAGGTGCCACAAAGTGGAAATACATGTTTGCTAATCGCTAGGGGCACCATCCCTTCCCACCTAGCCTAAAGGGAAATCTTCAATACAGAGTGGGATTTTCTGCTACTCACAAAGGAGGGAAATTGGCAGGTCTCACTTATCAAACCCCGTTTTCAGCAATCTGCAGACATTTCTTCTTCTTTGCCAGATCTGTTTCTTTTTTGATTTGGAGTTTTCTCACAGTGCATGGTTCATTATACTTAATTATCTAGAATATGTCACTACATCCAAAAGTAAGGTGGCTTTTTGAAAACTCACCTGAGAAAACTTCTTGCTTGATTCTGAAAACGTAATGCAAAATCTAAGCTTAAAATGTAATGAATTTTGTTTTTTGGCAAATCTTGCAGAATAAATGAATAAATAAATAAGCAAACACATAAACAAGCAAATAAATAAATCCCCAAAGCCTTTAATATTTAGTGTGGATAATTTGATATGCTTCTAATTTTTGCTGATTTGATTCCAGAGATTTAGAGTAAAAAGTATAGGAATGGGGGCAGTTCCTGTGGAGAAATAGAGAGTGAGAGAAAATTTCAATCAAGGGTGCAGAGATGTGTGGTCAAAGATATTCCTCTTAGAGCATTATTATTACAAAATTATGTGATAGACATAACTGCATATATAATAATTTAACACATATAAAATGTAGTGCATATGTAATACATATATACTAGAACTAATTTGAAAGTTCAGAAATGGGAAATTGGTTTAATTATAGTTTATGCAAACAATGGAATATCTGCAGTCATTAGACAGTAAGAATGATGATGTAGGCAAATTTGTTGACATAGAATAATGCCTATGACGTATTGAGTGTTTAAAAACTAAGAAAGCAAGAACAAAAGGGCAGATTTAAAAAATGTGTATTTTATCATCAAATTTTGCTTTCAAAATCTTCTATGTCTACTTTGTATTTATAGAGAAAAAAATTAGAAGTAGCATCGTTGAAAGTTTAATAGTCATTATCTCTGGTGATGGGATTGTGTGTGATCTTTCTTGTTTTTTCCTCTCTTCATAGACCATGAGCAGAATAGTGATATAATTGCAGTTGTGTTCTATGATTTATTAATTACCTATTATGTGTCAGAGGGAGTTGAGTAGGGATAGAACACCCTCCATAAGTAGGTGAAACTTACAACCCTGATGTCTTTCACATCATGCCCCATTCAACAGAAATGCAATTTGCCAGTGTTAAATATGCTCTTTTTTGTGTGTCACACTCCTACCTTGTGTCTAAGTCTTCTCTTGAGATTCTTCTGAATTCTATACATTTTAAGGATTTAAAAAAGATAGCAGATCATTTGATCTCATTTAAATCAAAGATTTTAGTCTCAATAAGCAAACTACAGATGAAATTAACATATGGGTGACAGACTGGATATAAACACAATGTCTGAAATTGACAGGGATTAGTATCCAAATCGGAGGAACTCCTAAAACCAAAACCAGTAAAGGATGTGAATAGGAAGTGAGAGTTATTTTATCTCAGAGATACCCACAAACAGGTCCATAATGTAACCTGCAGAAGAATATTCTGAGAAGTGATATACTTTTTGGAATTTGCAAGCAACCTAGATATTAATCAGTAGGGTTATAGATATTGTTTATGCAGTATACAAAAGCTACGCACTAGATGTACAAACAGCAACATGAATAGATCCTAAAAACAGTGTCGAGTAAAAAATAAGAAAAAAATGAGATCTTTAAGTCAACAGCTCTTGGTAAATTATAAGTGCAAATATAAATAAAATAATACTATGAATTTCACAAGGATATAAGCATGTTTAAAGACATAAGGATATAAGCATGTTTGAAGACATAAATATATTAGAGTGGATGTCTTTGGGAAAGGGAAATGGGAGAGAGAAGAGAATTGAAAAGAAAAATAAATGGAAAACAGCCTTTCTTTCCATTTTTTTCTGAAACAGAGAGTGTATGTATGAGAATTTCTCAAATCTTAACCAATTCAAAGGCTGAAATGTTGGGTGAAATGATATTTTGGAGGGTACAAAAGAGTTTCGTATGTGTAAAACCTGGAAATACTCTAACATCTGATATCCAATTAATTAGTATATCCCTTTGTCTCTTCCTTCAAATTATATACGGAATCTGCCTACTTCTTTTCACCTCCACTTCTACCATCTTAGTATAATTCATTGTCTTCTTTTGCCATAACTAATGCAATTGTCTCCAAACAGGTTTCCTTGCCTTGCCAGGCCCCTCACCCAGATCTCCCTGCACCTCACCCCACCCCCCCCAACAAAATCAAATCTCCAAACAGAAGCCAAAGTGATCTTTTAAATGCCTCGTTCAGGTCATACTACTGTTTAACCAAGAACCCGCCAATGGTTTCCCATCTAACAGAATAACGTTTTGGTTATTTTTTGTTGTTGTTTTATAATTTTTTTTTTTTGGCTGCGCCGGGTTCATGTGGGATCTTAGCTCCCTGACCAGAGATTGAACCCGCGCCCACTGCAGTGGAAGCCCGGAGTCTTCCGCTTATAACCACTGGACGACCAGGGAAGTCCCATTTTTTGTATACATAGGTCTACAAGGCTCTCCATGACCTAGAACTGCCCCCATCCCCAGCACACATCTACGACTTCAAGTCCCACGTCAGGACCCTTGTATTTGCCACTTCCTCAGCCCAGCCCGGAATCCTAATCCCTGGTCAAGGTCACCTCCTCAGAGAGGTCTTCCCTGATTGCACTGTCTAAAATATCAAAGCCCCTTTTCTCCTTTCCATCTAACCTCTTTACCTGTTTAATTTTTTCTTTATGGCATTAATTACCACACAACAGAGTATTTGTCACCAGATGCACTTACCCCACTAGAAAGAGAGTGCCTTGAGGATAGGAACATCCTTTGATGTCCGAGTCAGTTTTCAGTGCCCCCAATAAATACTACTTGAGAGAATCAACCAATGAATGAATGAAGAAAATGAGGAGGAAGAGAGAGAGATAGAGACAGGCAGACAGAGAAAGAGAGAAGAGAGACCTGCTCTCTGTTGGAGCCACCATGCTTGAAGTAAGAATGATTCTTCCGGACTAATCCTTCTCTTTCTCCTTCCCTTTCTGACTTCCTCCCTGGCTTTCTTTCTTTCCTTCTTTCTTTTTTTAACATCTTTATTGGAGTATAATTGCTTTACAATGATGTGTTAGTTTCTGCTTTATAACAAAGTGAATCAGCTTTACATATAGACATATCACCATATCTCCTGCCTCTTGCATCTCCCTCTCTCCCTCCCTATCCCACCCCTCTAGGTGGTCACAAAGCACCGAACTGATCTCCCTGTGCTATGCGGCTGCTTCCCACTAGCTATCTATTTTACATTTGGTAGTGTATATATGTCCATGCCACTCTCTCACTTTGTCCCAGCTTACCCTTCCCCCTCCCCGTATCCTCAAGTCCATTCTCTACATCTGCGTCTTTGTTCCTGTCCTCCCCTAGGTTCTTCAGAACCATTTTTTTTTTAGATTCCATATATATGTGTTAGCATACGGTATTTGTTTTTCTCTTTCTGACTTACTTCACTCTGTATGACAGACTCTAGGTCCATCCACCTCACTACAAATAACTCAATGTTGTTTCTTTTTATGGCTGAGTAATATTCCATTGTATATATGTGCCATATCTTCTTTATCCATTCATCTGTTGATGGACACTTAGGTTGCTTCCATGTCCTGGCTATTGTAAATAGAGCTGCAATGAACATTGTGGTACATGACTTTTTTTTTTTTTTTTAAACATCTTTATTGGAGTATAATTGCTTTACAATGGTGTGTTAGTTTCTGCTTTATAACAAAGTGAATCAGTTACACATATACATATGTTCCCATATCTCTTTCCTCTTGCATCTCCCTCCCTCCCACCCTCCCTATCCCACCCCTCTAGGTGGTCACAAAGCACCAAGCTGATCTCCCTGTGCTATGCGGCTGCTTCCCAGTAGCTATCTATTTTACTTTTGGTACTGTATATATGTCTATGCCACTCTCTCACCCTGTCACATCTTACCCCTCCCCCTCCCCATATCCTCAAGTTCATTCTCTAGTAGGTATGTGTCTTTATTCCCGTCTGGCCACTAGGTTCTTCATGACCTTTATTCTCCCTTAGATTCCATATATATGTGTTAGCATACTGTATTTGTTTTTCTCTTTCTGACTTACTTCACTCTGTATGACAGACTCTAACTCATGACTTTTTGAATTATGGTTTTCTCAGGGCAAATGCCCAGTAGTGGGATTGCTGGGTCCTATGGTAGTTCTATTTTTAGTTATTTAAGGAACCTCCATACTATTCTCCATAGTGGCTGTATCAATTTACATTCCAACCAACAGCACAAGAGGGTTCCCTTTTCTCCACACCCTCTCCAGCATGTATTCTTTGTAGATTTTTTGATGAGGGCCATTCTGACTGGTGTGAGGTGATACCTCATTGTAGTTTTGATTTGTGTTTCTCTAATGATTAATGATGTTGAGCATCTTTTCATGTGTTTTTTGGCAATCTGTATATCTTCTTTGGAGAAATGTCTATTTAGGTCTTCTGCCCATTTTTGGATTGGGTTATTTGTTTTTTTGATATTGAGCTGCATGAGCTGCTTGTAAATTTTGGAGATTTATCCTTTGTCAGTTTCTTCATTTGTAAGTATTTTCTCCCATTCTGAGGGTTGTCTTTTCGTCTTGTTTATGGTTTCTTTTGCTGTGCAAAAGCTTTTAAGTTTCCTTAGGTCCCATTTGTTTATTTTTGTTCTTATTTCCATTTCTCTGGGAGGTGGGTCAAAAAAGATCTTGCTGTGATGTATGTCATAGAGTGTTCTGCCTATGTTTTCCTCTAAGAGTTTGATAGTGCCTGGCCTTACATTTAGCTCTTTAATCCATTTTGAGTTTATTTTTGTGTATGGTGTCAGGAAGTGTTCTAATTTCATTCTTTTACATGTACCTGTCTAGTTTCCCCAGCATCACTTGAAGAGGCTGTCTTTTCTCCATTGTATATTCTTGCCTCCTTTATCAAAAACAAGGTGACCATATGTGCGTGGGTTTATCTCTGGGCTTTCTATCCTGTTCCATTGATCTATATTTCTGTTTCTGTGCCAGTACCATACTGTCTTGATTACTGTAGCTTTGTAGTATAGTCTGAAGTCAGGGAGCCTGATTCCTCCAGCTCCGTTCTTTTCCCTCAAGACTGCTTTGACTATTCGGGATCTTTTGTGTCTCCATACAAATTTTAAGATTTTTTGTTCTAGTTCTGTAAAAAATGCCACTGGTAATTTGATAGGGATTGCATTGAATCTGTAGATTGCTTTGGGTAGTATAGTCATTTTCACAATGTTGATTCTTCCAATCCAAGAACATGGTATATCTCTCCACCTGTTTGTACCATCTTTAATTTCTTTCATCAGTGTCTTATAGTTTTCTGCATACAGGTCTTTTGTCTCCTTAGGTAGGTTTATACCTATGTATTTTATTCTCTTTGTTGCAGTGGTAAATGGGAGTGTTTCCTTAATTTCTCTTTCAGATTTTTCATCATTAGTGTATAGGAATGCAAGAGATTTCTGTGCATTAATTTTGTATCCTGCTACTTTACCAAATTCATTATTTAGCTCTAGTAGTTTTCTGGTAGCATCTTTAGGATTCTCTATGTACAGTATCATTTCATCTGCAAACAGTGACAACTTTACTTCTTCTTTTCCAATTTGCTTCCTTTATTACTTTTTATTCTCTGATTGCTGTGGCTAAAACTTCCAAAACTATGTTGAATAATAATGGTGAGAGTGGGCAACCTTGTCTTGTTTCTGATCTTAGAGGAAATGGTTTCAGTTTTTGACCATTGAGAAAAATGTTGGCTGTGGGTTTGTCATATATGGCCTTTATTATGTTGAGGAAAGTTCCCTCTATGCCTACTTTCTGGAGGGTTTTTATCATAAATGGGTGTTGAATTTTGTCAAAAGCTTTTTCTGCATCTATTGAGATGATCATATGCTTTATCTCCTTCATTTTGTTAATATGGTGTATCACATTGATTGATTTGCGTATATTGAAGAATCCTTGCATTCCTGGGATACACCTCACTTGATCATGGTGTATGATCCTTTTATTGTGCTGTTGGATTCTGTTTGCTAGTATTTTGTTGAGGTTTTTTGCATCTATGTTCATCAGTGATATTGGCCTGTAGTTTTCTTTCTTTGTGACATCTTTGTCTGGTTTTGGTATCAGGGTGACAGTGGCCTCGTAAAATGAGTTTGGGAGTGTTCCTCCCTCTGCTATATTTTGGAAGAGTTTGAGAAGGATAGGTGATAGCTCTTCTCAAAATGTTTGATAGAAGTCGCCTGTGAAGCCATCTGGTCCTGGGCTTTTGTTTGTTGGAAGATTGTTAATCACAGTCTCAATTTCAGTGCTCGTGATTGGTCTGTTATATTTTCTATTTCTTCCTGGTTCAGTTTCAGAAGGTTGTGGTTTTCTAAGAATTTGTCCATTTCTTCCAGGTTGTCCATTTTATTGGCATATAGTTGCTTGTAGTAATCTCTCATGATCCTTTGAATTTCTGCAGTGTCAGTTGTTACTTTTCTTTTTTCATTTCTAATTCTATTGATTTGAGTCTTCTCCCTTTTTTTTCTTGATGAGTCTGGCTAATGGCTTATCAATTTTGTTTATCTTCTCAAAGAACCAGCTTTTAGTTTTATTGATCTTTGTTATCGTTTCCTTCATTTCTTTTTCATTTATTTCTGATCTGATCTTTATGATTTCTTTCCTTCTGCTAACTTTGGGGTTTTTTGCTCTCCTTTCTCTAATTGCTTTAGGTGTAAGTTAGGTTGTTTATTTGAGATTGTCTTGTTTCTTGAGGTACGTTTGTATTGGTATAAACTTCCCTCTTAGAACTGCTTTTGCTGCATCCCATAGATTTTGGGTCATCATGTTTCCATTGTCATTTGTCATTTGTTTCTAGGTATTTTTTGATTTCTTCAGTGATCTCTTGGTTATTTAGTAGTGTATTGTTTAGCCTCCATGTGTTTGTATTTTTTACAGTTTTTTCCCTGTAATTGATATCTAGTCTCATAGTGCTGTGGTCAGAAAAGATTTGTGACCCAAAGGCTTGCTTTGTGACCCAAGATATGATCTATCCTGGAGAATGTTCCACGAGCACTAGAGAAGAAAGTGTATTCTGTTGTTTTTGGATGGGATGTCCTATAATTATCAATTAAGTCCATCTTGTTTAATGTATCATTTAAAGCTTGTGTTTCCTTATTTATTTTCATTTTGGATGATCTGTCCATTGGTGAAAGTGGGGTGTTAAAGTAACCTACTATGATTGTGCTACTGTTGATTTCCCCTTTTATGGCTGTTAGCATTTACCTTATGCATTGAGGTGCTCCTATGTTGGGTGCATAAATATTTACAATTGATATATCTTCTTGGATTGATCCCTTGATCATTATGTAGTGTCCTTGTTTGTCTCTTGTAATAGTCTTTATTTTAAAGTCTATTTTGTCTGATATGAGAATTGCTAATCCAGCTTTCTTTTGATTTCCATTTGCATGGAAAGTTTTTTTCCATCCCCTCACTTTCAGTCAGTATGTGTCCCAATGTCTGAAGTGGGTCTCTTGTAGACAACATATATATGGGTCTTGTTTTTGTATCCGTTCAGCCAGTCTATGTCTCTTGGTTGGAGCATTTAATCCATTTACATTTAAGGTAATTATCGATATGTATGTTCCTATTACCATTTTCTTAATTGTTTTGGGTTTGTTATTGTAGGTCTTTTCCTTCCCTAGGAAAGGGAAGTGTGTGTTTCCTGCCTAGAGAAGTTCTTTTAGCATTTGCTGTAAAGCTGGTTTAGTGGTGCTGAATTTTCTTAGCTTTTGCTTGTCTCTAAAGGTTTTCATTTCTCTGTTGAATCTGAATGAGATCCTTCCTGGGTAGAGTAATCTTGGTTGTAGGTTTTTCCCTTTCATCACTTTAAATATGTCTGCCACACCCTTCTGGCTTGCAGAGTTTCTGCTGAAAGATCAGCTGTTAGCCTTATGGGGATTCCCTTGTACGTTATTTGTTGTTTTTCCCTTGCTGCTTGTAATATTTCTTCTTTATATTTAGTTTTTGATAGTTTGATTAATATGTGTCTTGCCATGTTTCTCCTTGGACTTATCCTGTATGGGACTCTCTGTACTTCCTGGACTTGATTGACTATTTCCTTTCCCATATTAGGGAAGTTTCAGCTATAATCTCTTCAAATATTTTCTCAGTCCCTTGCTTTTTCTCTTCTGCTTCTGGGACCCCTGTAATTCGAATGTTGGTGCATTTATTTTTGTCCCAGAGGTCTCTTAGACTGTCCTCAATTCTTTTCATTCTTTTTTCTTTATTCTGCTCTGCAGTAGTTATTTCCACTATGTTATCTCCCAGGTCACTTATCCATTCTTCTGCCTTAATTATTCTGCTATTGATTCCTTCTAGAGAATTTTTAATTTCATTTATTGTGCTGTTCATCATTGTTTGTTTGCTCTTTATTCTAGGTCCTTGTTAAACGTTTCTTGTATTTTCTCCAGTCTATTTCCAAGATTTTGGATCATCTTTACTGTCATTACTCTGAATTCTTTTTCAGGTAAACTGCCTATTTCCTCCTCATTTGTTTGGTGTGGTGGGTTTTTACCTTGCTCCTTCATCTGCTGTGTGTTTCTCTGTCTTCTCATTTTGCTTAACTTATTGTGTTTGGGATCTCCTTTTTGCTGGCTGCAGGTGCGTAATTCCTGTTGTTTTTGGTGTCTGCCCCCGGTGGCTAAGGTTGTTTCACTGGCTTGTGTAGGCTTCCTGGTGGAGGGGACTGGTGCCTGTGTTCTGGTGGATGAGGCTGGATCTTGTCTTTATGGTGGGCAGGACCACGTCCAGTGGTTTGTTTTGGGGTGTATGTGACCTTATTATGATTTTAGGCTGCCTCTCTTCTAACGGGTGGGGCTGTGTTCCTGTCTTGCTAGTTGTTTGGCATAGGGTGTCCAGAACTTGCTGCTCATTGAGTGGAGCTGGGTCTTAACGCTGAGATGGAGATCTCTGGGAGAGGTTTCACCATTTGATATTACGTGGAGCCAGGAGGTCTCTAGTGAACCAATGTCCTGAACTCAGCTCTCCCACCTCAGAGGCACAGGCCTCACACTCGGCCAGAGCACCAAGACCCTGTCAGCCACATAGCTCAGAAGGAAAAGGAGAAAAAAAGAAAGAGAGAAAGAAGAAAAATAAATAAATAAATAAATAAAATAAGAAATAAAAAAATTAAAAAGTAATAAAGAAAAAGAAAAAGAAAGAAAGAAGAGAGCAACCAAACCAAAACACTAATCCACTAGTGATAATAAGTGCTAAAAACTATACTTAAAAAAAAAAAGGACAGACAGAAACGTAGGACAAATGGTAAAAGCAAAGCTATACAGACAAAATCACACAAAGACGCGTACACATACACACTCACAAAAAGAGAAAAAGAAAAAAAAATATACATCTATATATAAAAAAAAATAAGGAGGAAGAGAGCAACCAAATCAATAAACAAATCTACCAATGATAATGAACTCTAAATACTAAACTAAGATCAACATAAAACCAGAAACAAATTTGATGCAGAAAGCAAACCCCAAGTCTACAGTTGCTCCCAAAGTCCACTGCCTCAGTTTTGGGATGATTCGTTATCTATTCAGGTATTCCACAGATGCAGGGTACATCAAGTTGATTGTGGAGATTTAATCTGCTCCTCCTGAGGCTGCTGAGAGAGATTTCCCTTTCTCTTCTTTGTTCACACAGTTTCTGGAGTTCAGCTTTGGATTTGGCCCTGCCTCTGCATGTAGGTCGCCTGAGGACATCTTTTGGGAAGTCTGAGGTCTTCTGCCAACGTTCAGTAGGTGTTCTGTAGGAGTTTTTCCACATGTTGCTGTATTTCTGATGTATTTGTGGGGAGGAAGGTGATCTCTACATCTCACTCCTCTGCCATGTTTAAGGTCTCTCCCCTCCCTGGCTTTCTTTCAAGTGTGGGTATTGATTGAGAAGTGACTGCAACAGGGAGTGGAGGCTTATTCTGACTCTGTCCGGGAAGTAGCACCTACTGCCTATTTCTACCAACCCTGGGAAGAACTTGTACATTTGAGGAAGCTAAGTGCCTTTTCAAACAGTTATAGACAGCGCTAAAGATAGACATTACATTTTTTTTTCTATTTTAAAAGCACATGTCTATTGCAGAACATTTAGAAAAGGCAGATAAGCAATGAGTAAAAAATACAGATATCCAGTAACTTCTGTATCCTGAGATAACTTCTGGCAATATTTTTATTTATTCCTTTGCAATTTATTTTTCTCTACATTTCCACTCTGATATGCTCATACTTACCTTAAAAAAACAAAAAGTGGGATTAAAAAAACAAAACTTTATGAGAATGGCATTTCACCTCTCCGGTTTTCCTTCCAAAAGAACATAACCCTAGTCAAATCACGAACAAAATATCAGGCAAATCCCAACTGAGGGACATTCTACAAAATATCTGACCATTAATCCTCAAAACGTTCAAGATCATCAAAAAGAAGGAAAGTTTGAGAAACTGTGACAACCAAGAGGAGCCTGAGGAGACATGATGACAATATTACGTGGGGTCCTGGATGGGATCCTTGAACAGAAAAAGAACATTAGGAGGAAACTGAGGAAATCTGAATAAGACATGAATTAGTTAATAATAAGACATTTATATTAGTTCATTAATTGTGATCGACATACCACAGAAGTGTAAGATATAAATAATAGAGGAAACTGTGAGTGTGTGTGTGTCGGGGTGATGGAGTGCATGGGAACCATGTACTATACTCACGATTTTTCTGTAAACCTAAAACTTCCAAAATTAAAAGTTTAGTTTTAAATTGGCATTCGACATACTATACCTGAAATATATTGTGCCCTGCATAAGGAAAAAAAAGATTGCTCTGGAAATGCATCCTGTTTAGCAGAACTTTTCATCCCCATTCAGAATATACCCTCGCTTTCCAATCACTGTTGAGTGAGGCAGGTCGATAGAGCTTTTTTCTGGGAAAAGAACACACATCACCTGCTCCCCGACCCTGAGTTGTGTAATTAGCTTTCTGTCAGGTATAGCCTGAGGATTTACATGTTTTGCCATGTTTAGGTTTCGGCTTAGAGCTCAGTCGTGTTATTTTAAGATTCTTGGCCTTTACAGGAAAAGGGAAACAAGGAAAACACATCAATTCTTATAAAACTACATGTCTAACGAAAATAATTTACATGGAAGTGAGCAATCAGACAAGACTTGGAAGTCAGCAGTCCTGTCCAGAGAACTGTCTGCATGGAATTTCCTTGTTTTAAGAAAAGGTTTTTGTAAATCAACTATACTTCAATAAAAAATAAATAAATACTATCATTAAAAAAAAGAAAAGCTTTTTACATAGTCTGTGAAAAGAAGGAGAGTTTCTCTATCAGTTTCTCCTCTGAAAAGGGTAGAAGGGTGAAAAATTGGATCCATTTTGCAATCAATTCAAATAGGGGCTTCCCGGGTGGTCCATTGGTTAAGACTCCGCCCTTCCAATGCAGGGGGCAAGGGTTTGATCCATGGTGAGGGAACTAAGATCCCACATGGTACACGGTGTGGCCAGAAAAAAAAAAAACAAGATACGATAAATAATGCATGTGTATTTATTCTATACATAAATGTGATAGATAGAAAGATAGACCAATAGATATAGATATTTTAGAGAGCTCCAACACGTAATATGATCTAACACATCTATATACATATTACATATTAGATCATATTATGTGTTAAAGCTCTCTCTCTCTCACTTTCAAGTATAATACAAATACCTATAAAACAAACACCCCACACTCATCACACAGTTCGAGAGAGAATATTTCAGTATCTTTGAATTCTCCTCTGTAATCCTCGTTAATCACATCCCTCCTCCTTTCCCTGGAGATAACCACTGTCCTGAATTTTATATTTATTATTCTCTTGTTGTCTTTACAGTTATTACCAGACAAAAATGTACCTCTAAATATCTTTTTAGTTTTGTGTATTTTTGAGTTTATATAAATGGAATTAGATGGAATGAATGAATACCTCTGTGACTTGTTTATTCACTCAACAGTATGGGCGTTTTTAGTGTGTGTTTATTTGTTGCTTATGTTTTCTTTTCTGTAAAATATCTTTTTATAACTTATATCTGCTTTTCTATTTTTTTATACTTTTTTTTTAAATTGGAGTATAATTGCTTTACAATGTTGTGTTAGTTTCTGCTGTACAATGAAGTGAATCAGCTATATGTATACCTATATCCCCTCCCTCTTGGACCTCCCTACCTGCCCCCCACCCCATCCTACCCATCTAGGTCGTCACAGAGCACTGAGCTGAGCTTCCTGTGCTTTATAGCATGTTCCCGCTAGCTACCTATTTTACGCATGGTAGTGTATGTATGTCAATCCTAATCTCCCAATTCGTCCCACCCTACCCTTCCCCCACCCACCGTGTCCACATGTCCGTTCTCTACGTCTACGTCTCTATTCCTGCCCTGCAAATATATTCATCTGTACCATTTTTCTAGATTCCACATATATTATCTGCTTTTCTATTGAGTTATCATTTTCTTATGAAATTTTAGGAGCTTTAAAATATTGATATTTACATTCTGGATACTAATCATTTGTTGGTTATATATATGGTAAGTATTTTGTCCTAGTTTTAGCTTATGTTTAAACTTTCTTTGTAGTCTTTTGAATAAAGAGCTTTTAATATTAATTTAATCAAATGAAAATTTTCTTTTTAGTAAGTGCTTTTTGTCTTGTTTAAGAAAGTCTTCCCTGCTTCAAAGGTCTTAAGATAGTCTCACTTATTTTCTTTTTAAAGTTTAAAAGATTTTAGATTCACATTTAGGTGCTTGATCCAACTAGAATTCACTTTTGTGTAAGATAAGAGAAATAATCCCATTTCATTTTTTGAAAATATTTCTCTGTTGTCTTCTGAGTCTCAATGCTGCCGTTGAGAAGTTAATTTTTTATCTACTGCTCCTTTCTATATAATACATCTTTTCTCTCTTGAAGGATCTTTTCTCTCTTAAAGGATCTTAAAAGATCTTTTCTTTGTTTTTGTGATCTGAAGTTTCACCAGCATGGATCTGGTTTGGGTTTCTTTGCTTGTGATTTGGGCTTCCTGAATCTGATCATTTGTGTCTTTCATCAATTATAGAGAATTCTTGGCTAATATATCTTTAATTTTACATCTTCCCCATTGTCTGTATTACTTCCCTCTGATATCTTATTCCATGTATTTTTAGCCTCCTGAGTCTACCTTCTAGATATCTCAAACCATCATATAGTCAGTCCATGATATAGTTTCTCTACTGCATTCTCGGCAATGCCTTCAGATCTGTTTTCTGGTTCACTAATTCTCTTGTCAATGGTTTCTAACATGATATATACTATGTCCACTAAATCTCTGATTTTATTTAGTATACTTTATTTATTTTTAGAAGTTCTATTTGGCTTTTATTCATACTTCCCTGCTCATTAAAAAAAAACTTTATAATATGAAAAACTTCGAACATACCAAAGGAAAGAGAAGAGTACAGTAAATCCCTATTTATTCACTATCCAGCATCAACAATGAACAATTCATGGCTAACCTTGTTTCTCCTGTATCTCTGCCTACTTCCTCTCCCACTCCAGATAACAGTGAAGCAAATCCCAGACATCACATCATTTTATCTGTAAGAGTTAAATATGTATCTCTAATAGACAGGGATTCTCCTTTTAAAACAAACAATACCATTTTCTTACCTTCCTAAAAACCCATTGTAATTCCTTAATATCAAATATTCCAAGTCTCTCAAAAAATATTTTCTGGTTCCTTGGTCATATTTTTTAACATCCCTTTAATTTCTTTGAATGTAATTAAATACATTTAATTTAAATTTTATATCTAGCTTTTCCAATTCATGTGGTTCTGATATTATTATTTATTGTTCCTGCTGCTCCTACTCATAGAGGTTTGTTTCCTCGTTGTGTCTGCAATTTTTTTTTTTTTTTTTTTTTATTGTGAGCTTATGGTCATTGAAACGTTTCTGTAGAAATTTTTTGAGACTTTGATTAATACCCATTGGAATTAACAATTTCCTCAGAGATTTGTGATTGCTTCTTTAGGCACCTTGGGTCATTACTAACCAGTAATCATTTAAATTCAGTTCTCAGGCTGGGTTTTCCAGGCCACTCAAGTAGGATGAATTTTGACACTAAACCTATATGATGGTCACCTTATGGTTAGTAATTCTCAGAGAAGCATTTATTTTCCTTTTTACCCAGAGTCAAAGCTGACAGAGGCAAGAGTTCCTACTGGGTTCTTGCTGTGATATTAAATTTCTTTTTCTAGTTTGTCTTCACTGGGGCTGTTGCGTTTTGTAGGACTGGCTCTATGCAAGGGTCTCAATTTGCCTTCCTAGCTTGTCTAAACCCCAAGCATTGTCTCCTGTCCCCAGCACATGCTTATATCCTGTTAAAAAGTTCTTCACAACCATGTATTGGCAGATTTCCTGAAGACAAGGTTTAGCTTTAATGCCCAGTTACTGCTTTGTAAATTTATTTATTTTTGGCTGTGTTGGGTCTTCGTTCCTGTGCGAGGGCTTTCTCTAGTTGCAGCGAGCGGGGGCTACTCTTCATCGCGGTGCGCGGGCCTCTCACTATCGCGGCCTCTCTTATTGCGGAGCACAGGCTCCAGACGCGCAGGCTCAGTAGTTGTGGCTCACGGGCCCAGTTGCTCCGCGGCATGTGGGATCTTCCCGGACCAGGGCTCGAACCCGCGTCCCCTGCATTGGCAGGCGGATTCTCAACCACTGAAACACCAGGGAAGCCCCCAGTTACTGCTTTGGATTCATAACTTTTTACTATTTTATCCTATGAGTATTTCTTTCATTTTTTAAACTCAGCTAAGCATTTTAAATTATATTATGAATATTTCATCCAGAATTTTGAGGAGTTCTGTACTGGGATACCTCAGGATATCCAGTGTACTATCACATTCCCAGAAAGAGGATACAAATTATGCCTTAGGCCTGGCCAGACTCTCCACCTGGAATTAGCCTCCTTCAAAGTGTCTCCCAAGTGTACCTGAGACCTTCCCATTCAGGGGGCTGTCTGATGGACTCCTAGGTTCAGATCTTTTACATCCTGCACTTTTCTGTTCTGGCTTCCTCATCTGACCATCACACCTCTACTGCAGATGACCCTCATGAGTTCCTCGCTCTGCCTTGAGAAGTTGTCCTTCACTGGACCACCACTGTCACTACCATTTTTGGTCTTTGTCTGAGACACTTTTCTTCCTGTCCTTATTTTATCCCTTGTCCTCAGTTTTCTAAAGCACAGAAGGTATGTGAGAGAGAGTATCATAACATAGAGAGCTGCTTACAACTACCACCCGGTGCCAGACCCATCCTCAGGGCTTCTGGGTCACCTACCTCTCTGCATCTCTCAAGCCTGTTGCCATGTGACAATGGCTAGTTTACTTTCCAATACCTGGGGTCCTGTACTCATGGATGAGGTTTGGAATCCAGGCTAAAATTTACAGAGTCCTGGAGAGTGGAATTTTCACTCTCCTCTTCCCAGGCCAGGCCCTATCTCCCCAGTCTCTATTTTCCTTTCCAGGAAGGACTGCCTTCCATAGTCCTTGGAAGGAGGAATTTTTTTTTTCTTACAGAAAAGTCCAGGGAAATAGGGCCTTACCTTATGATCTCCCACTTCCAAGACACCTCAATACTAGTCTGACATTAGTACACTGTCCAACATCTGGACATTTTAGTCTCATAAGACTTTATCAGTCCTTTTTAGTTTAGACTACATTGAGCCTAGGCCATTTCTTTTTCTGATGCCCTGTACACGATGACTTAGAAAAGAAACATATACAAACTTCTCTAAAGATACATAATACTAAAGAGGTACTGAGCAGTGTGAAGTCATATTTAGAAGAATAACTACTCTTTAAGGGACAAATTGTCTGCAGAGATGCAACTCTCTTTAAGACATCTTCCAAATTTACCTGACTAAACAGAACACTACATTTTGAAATTCAGGTTACTTCCCTGCGTTGGGGCTTTTCCCATGAACAATGAGTGGAATATGCCTTAGATTTGCATAATTAATAGTCCCCAAAGTGATGGTTGTTCCAGAAAAAGACAAACAATTAATGAACAAAAACAATAACCGGCCTCAAAAGTAAACTCAAGTCTTCACCTGGGACCTCCTTCCCCTATAAACACACTTATAAAGTAAAAGCTGCAACTTTTTAAATTGTAGTTTTCCAACCACTGTACTCATATATTTTCTAATAAGAATCTTTGTTTCATCTAAGATACCCCCTTACATATCTTTCACAATATACTACAAAGCAATGTCTTACTCTGAGTGGATTCTTATTAAATGTACGTTTATGCCACACGTTAGTGTGAATTATTGTTAGTGTGAATAATTTCACTCATACTTCTTTTTTCCTACTATGCCATGGAAATGGGGACTTTGATGGAATAAGAGGCACCTGAGATCTTTAAATCCCTGCTCTGGCAAACACTGCGTGACCTTGGCTATCTTATTTTCTCTAAGCTTCAGTGTCCTTGTGAAAATATTGCTATATTAAAGAACTTAGCCAAATGTTTCAATGAATATTAATACTCTCCTCTCTTTCCTTCTGCCGTGGCTCAGCCTCAAGATGCTAGAGGCCACTTGGCTCTGGGGATGGCCAGGGGAAGCTGGGTCCCAGACCACTCATGCCCACATTTTTTTTTTAATGTTATTATTTTATTTAAAAAAATTTTTATTGAAATATAGTTGATTTACAATGTTGTGTTAGTTTCAGTTGTACAGCAAAGTGATTCAGTTTTATATATATATATATATATATATATATACATACATACATACATATATATGTGTATATATATAGGTTCTTTTTAAGACTCTTTTCCATTATAGATTATTGCAAGATATTGTGTATAGTTTCCTGTGCTATACAGTAGGTCCTTGTTGGTTATCTATTTTGTGTATAGTAGTGTGTATATTTTAATCCCAAACTTCTAATTAATCCCTCCCCCTCCTTTCCCCTTTGGTAACCATAAGTTTGTTTCCTATGTCTGTGAGACTATTTCTATTTTGTAAATAAGGTCATTTGTATCATTTTTTAAGATTCCACATATAAGCGACAACATATGATATTTGTCTTTCTCTGTCAGGCTTACTTCACTTAGTATGATAATCTCTATCTAGGTCCATCCATGTTGCTGAAAATGGCATGCCCACATTTCTGAGTTCTATAGATCATTTGTCATTGTACTCTAACACTCCCAGTTCAGAAATTCTACTTGGTGTTTCTTCTATACATTTGTGAGCTGTTCATGAAGACAAGAAAAGGATCAGAGAAGACTAAAGCCCTTAAGTCAGTATTTTTCAAAACATTGTTTTTGACTCAGAGAATCCTGAAATTAATTTCATGGACAACCAGCAGTTTGAAAAATTAAACAGTAAAATAGAAAGAAATGTTCATAATAAGAGGAAGTAATATTTAGTGAACATTTATATAAAATGAGTCACATTGTGTGTCCAATCTATTCCTTACAGTAGGTTGCAATCAAAAAAGTTTGAGAAACACTGCTTTAAATTGTTCTGATACAGTCAAAATTCCTTTTAAATTCTGCAAAAATAAAGTAACATAGGTGAATATTCCCAGATAAACAATAATAGCATGTGCCATGTAGCAGTTTGATTGTGTTATTTGTCCCAGTTCTTCACTCCTCTGTGTCTACATTCTTTCCTGAGAAACTTGTTGTGTGTTCCCATTCTGACCCTGACTCAGTCATGTGACTTGATTTGGCCAATAACGTATTAGCAAATGAAATGCATGAAAAGAACTCATGAAATTGGGCTTGCACTTACTCTTACCCTTTGCTGTCACCATGAGAACATGTCCAGGCTAGTCTGTTGGAGGACGAAAATCACATGGAGAAGAGTAGAATTGCCCTGGTCTCCCAGCCAAGGCCATCCTGGACCTACTGACAGCCAGCCAACCACCACACCTCTGAAGGAGCCCAGAGAAGACCAGAAGAACCACCCAGCTGAGCCCAGCCCAAATTGGCCAACATGCCTACTCATGAGTTAAATAAGTGTGTATTTTTTATATGCAATGAGTTGTTTGTTATGGAACATTATTGTGGCAATAGATACTTGATATACCCCATTGGGAGATCTTAGTCAATAATAATATTCACAATAATAATAATCATTACAATAAAATATGCACCAATTTTTCAAAGACCATCTCATTAGGTAATCTCAAAAAATGCTTCTCATCTTCACATTTCACATTGCAGTGGGTGCCACAAAAGGACTTTTACTTAGGAAAGGGCTTATTCAATTGCTTTAATAGAAGACAAGATGGCAGAAGAAGTATTCCTGTCCAAAGCTATTTAACCAGGTTCTGTTGCCAAGAGAGTTGGATTCAGCCACTCAAGAATTCTCTTTATCAGGGCTACCAAAGGTTGCAGACCTCACCCATTTTCCAAAATAAAAACCCCAGTTCTTGCCCATTCTTCTGGATCTACCTCAATTTTCATAAAAGTTCCTGTGAGATGTCGGTTTGAATAATTAGAAATGACATTTTGCTTGCAAGCAAAACAGAGGCCCTTTCCTCAGGAAACCACAACGACATGGATATCCTCAGAGTGCATACTGTCCTCCAAATAACCCGATTTGTTTTCCCTAAATTTGCATTTTCATTTGATCTTTAAAGATGAGTTTGCCCAAGACGAAAAGACAACCCTCAGAATGAGAGAAAATATTTGCAAATGAAGCAACTGACAGAGGATTAATCACCAAAATTTACAAGCAGCTCATGCAGCTCAATATCAAAAAAACAAACAACCCAATCCAAAAATGGGCAGAAGACCTAAATAGACGTTTCTCCAAAGAAGATATACAGATTGCCAACAAACACATGAAAGAATGCTCAACATCATTAGTCATTAGAGAAATGCAAATCAAAACTACAATGAGATATCATCTCACATGGGTCAGAATGACCATCATCAAAAAATCTACAAAGAATACATGCTGGAGAGGGTGTGGAGAAAAGGGAGCCCTCTTGCACTGTTGGTGGGAATGTAGATTAATACAGCCACTATGGAGAACAGTATGGAGGTTCCTTAAAAAACTAAAAATAGAACAACCATACGACCCAGCAGTCCCACTACTGGGCATATACCCTGAGAAAACCATAATTCAAAAAGAGTCATGTACCACAATGTTCATTGCAGCTCTATTTACAGTAGCCAGGACATGGATGCAACCTAAGTGTCCATCAACAGATGAATGGATAAAGAAGATGTGACACATATATACAATGGAATATTACTCAGCCATAAAAAGAAACGAAATTGAGTTATTTGTAGTGAGGTGGATGGACCTAGAGTCTGTCATACAGAGTGAAGTAAGTCAGAAAGAGAAAAACAAATACCATATGCTAACACATATATATGGAATCTAAGAAAAAAGAAATGTTCACGAAGAACCTAGGGGCAAGATGGGAATAAAGACACAGACCTACTAGAGAATGGACTTGAGGATATGGGGAGGGGGAAGGGTAAGCTGGGACAAAGTGAGAGAGTGGCATGGACATATGTATGCTACCAAATGTAAAATAGATAGCTAGTGGGAAGCAGCCACATAGCACAGGGAGATCAGTTCGGTGCTTTGTGACCACCTAGAGGGGTGGGATAGGGAGGGTGGGAGGGAGGGAGACAGAAGAGGGAAGAGATATGGGGATATATGTATATGTATGACTGATTCACTTTGTTATAAAGCAGAAACTAACACACCATTGTAAATCAGTTATACTCCAATAAAGGTGTTAAAAAAAAAAAAAGATGAGTTTGCCTTTGTAACAGGTGACCTGTGATTCCCTTGACTAGTCTAGTTTGTCCTGTTGGCTATCACAGCAAGATCCTGGGGCCATTTGCTCATGGAACATTCAGTTTGCAGGGACTACCGGTCATCTAACAAAAGAGGCCCCTAAGAATGAATGCTCAGCCCAGCCACCAGTGAGGGGATAAGGAGTGGCAAAGTGGTAGTGAAGATTGGAGTGGGGGAGTTTTGAGGTTCTTTTACAGACCCCATATCAATAGGTTAAGAAAATATCAATTGCCCATGTTAAAGAATTGGGTGTATGTATATTGATGGGGAGAGAATGGAACACAGGGCAAAATCCTTCAAAGCCATCCCGTGGCACCAGCAAACTTTCATCAATTAGGCAGACCTGATAATTTTGGATTTAAAAACCCCAAATACCCTGTGTCCTATTGATCACGGGGCTAGTAAGCAGTGACTTCACACATATCTCAAATATAAGTGTCTAGCAATGGCTTATGATCTTGAAAGAAGGCAAATTTATCTGGGCATCTTTGATGTGCTGGGCTGCATGCACGGTGCTGGTAAGCTACAGACAAATGAAACCCAATCCCTGCCATCAAAGAGGACCTACTCTGCAATTGCTTGATGTGTTCATCTCTGTGACCCCAGGGAAGGGGTCAATATTTTAGCTCTTTGAGGACTTAATTTCAAGAGCACACTGGGGTTTTACTCATCCCTTACAAAATTTTCTCTGATTCTTTGACAGCTCGGTTATCATCTGTGTCTTCTGGCGCTTTACTTTGAGTTATTTTGGAGTTTGCATTTGGTACAGATAGGTATCCAATAAAAAATCTTCATTAAATGAATGTAGAAACAATCGTGTTTTTTAAATGTCTCAAAATGAGTGGTCAGTTGGTTTGGCAGAATTCACGGGAAAGAAGTACATGTGTTGGTATGTGTGCACACCAAAATGCTTACCAAAATCTCATCTAATATATATTTTTAAGAACATAAATACTTTTTCAGCTAAGGATCTTAGGTTGACTTGAATCAAATTCGACTTACATTTCTTGCAGTGCTTAAAGCTTGGTTTGAAACTTAAATACTTGGGTTCAAAATATTTCAGCTTTTAACTAAAATCCTTTGGATTCCATCAAAATGGTAGATTAAGTATGCTTACTCCAATCCCCTGCCTCACAAAATGGACCTGCAAATCTATTTTAGTGAATGTTTTACATAAGCCCTTTCTTGAGAAATGGTTAATAAGTAAATTTAAGATAATCTGTTTTAGTTAGAAAAACAAAACATTTCTGAGTGTATTTAAAATAAGATTTGTTTTATTAAGGGTATTTTTCATTACCCTTGGAATCATGTAAATTATACAGACATGAAATTGTTTAAAACAATAATTTTGCTCTACTGGTGCACTTAAATGTTTTTTTTTCTTTCATATGTTACTTATCACATGTCTTTATGTGTTAAGAATTTATTATTTTTATGAAATAAGAATCTTTATAAGAGAGCCCATTTTTACATTATCACCAATATTTGTAATCACAGAATGATACACACATACATCATTTACAGTTTTGTTTAGGGTTAGATTCTTTTTACTCTAAGTGACTGTAATTATTCTACCTAAAAGAGCTCATAAAGGCTTTTAAAATTAATCTGTATCAATATCCTGTGACTATAGATATAATTCATCATCATGTATTCTAAGACTGTCTTCTACTTTCAGGGGGACCAATGGGTTGGGTGATCATGTAGCGTAATTTAGTTATAGTATTGTAGAGCTGGAAAGAACTCAACATAATCTAAGTCCATTTTACACAGGCGAAGATTTGGCTTATAAAGGTTAAGTGTTATGTTCGCCCTTCTAACCTTACATACAAAGATGATTTCAGAATTGTTGAGCCTGGAGATGGCAGTTGGGGTATATTATAAACAATTATCCCCAGTGAGTCTTTTACCAACTACCTATCCTCTTCCCAGAATGCAGTACAAGACCAAAATGCCAGGCTGCCTGCAGGAGTTATGGGTGGGTAGTATGGTTGATGTGAAACTATGGTGTGTTCTCCATCACTCATAGAACACACCTGATGCTGAGCGCTTACACCAGAAACCAAAGCAACGGGAAGGAGATGACCGGAAGGGAATAATAAATGACTCCACAGGGGATGATGTGCTGATTTTATTCTTGCAGATATTGACTTAGTTGTATGGCCTGAAGGTTTGTGTCCCCTCAAAATTCATATGTTGGATCCTAGCCTCCAAAGTGATGATATTTGGAGGTGGGAACTTTGGTGATTAGGTCTTGAGGGTAGAGCCCTCATGAATGGGATTAGTGCTCCTATAAAAGAGACCCCAAAGAGCTCCCTCCCACCTTCCATCCTGTGAGGACGGAAGGGAGAAGAGGGAGAAGAGGGCCTCTGTCTATGAACTAGGAAGCAGGGTCTCACCAGACACTGAATCTGCTGACACCTTGATCTTGAACTTCCCAGGCTCCAGAACAGCAAAAAATAAATGTCTGTTGTTCAAGCCATCCAGTTCATGGTATTTTTTTTACAGCAGCCCAAACAGACTAAGGTACTTATGAATCAAACTTTTTGCTAAAACTGACAGGTGATAGTTTCTCAGAGTCAGAGGGTTTCACAGCCATCTGTCACCCAAGATCAGAAGTAGAGAATGACCCAGACATGTCTAAGGCTTGGGGGTCCCATTGCTGAGACAATGAAGCATGGACTTGATAAGGTTCCTGACTCATGATCATTTATGATAACATGGCAAAAGTTGCCTTCAAAGAGGTTGGCAACTAGCAAAATTTCCTTGAAGAGGAAATTCCCTATTGAAAATTACCAGTGTTCAGGCGACTAGTTGAATCTGTTTCTTGGGTTTGGGGAGACAGTGAAGAATAGCAGAAAGAACCCAGTCTTTACAGGGAAACAAACCTGGATTTGAACCTTAGCTCTATTGCATGGTCGCTGTGTGGCTCATCTGTAAAATGGGGGTAATAAGACTGCCCTTGCAACGTGGTTTTAAGCATTAGATGCTGGTGTATACAAGATCCATAATAAGTGCTCAATGAGTGGTAGTTATTAATTTTCCTCCATCCATGTGTAAGAGGACAATAATGGCATAATGATCTCTATTCCTTATTAGATGCCAGGCAAAAACTTTATAAACTCTCTTTTGAATCTTCATAACAATCCTTAGACCCAGGTATTATTGATATTTTTCATAAATAAGAAACTTAGATTCAGTAAGGTTAAGTAGCATACCAAAGTCACTTGGAAAGTAAGCTGCAGAGACAGGGTTCAAACCCAGATATGTTCCACTTATCACCACTATTCTACACTCTCTCCTCACATCCTTTGGAATCAGGATGCTGATTCTATTCTATGGATGGTCCTTCTTTGCAAGTCTTTTTAGGCTGAAAGAGAAGCCATGACTAAATAATAACAATTTTTAAAAATCTCAGAACTAATTCTTTGAAATGCATGTGAGGGGGAAAAGCTCCAGATTTCTGCAGTTCTAGTGGAGGCCCTCAGGAACCAAGGTGAAACTAGAAAGCAGTGAGACAGATGTTTGACTTTCAGCTTAAACAGTGGAATTTTTAGTGCTCTGTGTTTGTTTTAGAACATACTTTATAGCAGTTGCTGTCGAAATGATGGGAAGATAGAAATCTCTTTTAGCATTTGGAACTTTCTTTTTTCATTTTCTTTGAGTGGCAGTGTTATGACTGGCTTCAGAAGATGAAGTTTTTAAGACATTTATGCTAACTTCCGACGTTAGCAGATTTCCTCTAGCTCCGCTGTAGTAAAATTCGGGTAAACAATTTTATTCCATGCCTTCCATTAACAAGGTCAAAAGATTAAAACATACAAGGTTGTGTTCCTTGCAGTCTAACAAAGCATTTAGCTGGGATTACACTTACTGTCTTGGGGTTTTCTTGCTTCTTAAAGACTGTTCTGATTTCCTTGGTTGAAGCTGTCTAGTGACTCTGTTACCTGGACTTGTAGTTGGAGACAGTGGTTGAAGGGGAGCCTGAAGGCTCTTTCTTCTGTGCTGGGGTCCTGCAGGTCCTAGCATGCTAAAGCTTGGGAAATGGCCTTATAGCCTGATTTGTAGACTAGAATGCCAATTGTAGAATTACAGAACTGAACTTGTTACTTTGCTGATTTGTCCTTTTGTCAGTATTACTATATCTGGAAAGACAAATAACCATCAGTTAACCCATCAGCAAATAGTTGAGGAATGTTTAAAGAGTACCTACCATGCTATGGATACCATGGCACTTACAAGGAAGTGTAATACACTGGAATGAGCAAGAGATCCTGGAGAAGAAAGCTCAAGTCTGATGATGATGATGGTAATGACAATGACAATGACGATAGTGGTGGTAACTATCAATTACTGAGCATCTTTCATGTATCAGGATGAAGAATCTGCCTGTTTCTAAAACTCCTACTCTTTCTAACGTGTCCACTTCCCTGTAACTGCCACAGGGCTATAGTATGGTAAATATTCTGTAGGTAGCTCACAGAATAATGTCCCATGGTTAGGAAGTAACAGGGTCAGGGACACTAGTGATATGACATCAGAAGTATAAATTAAGTCCCTTCACCCCTCTAAACTTTATTTTCCTAGGAATAATTATACCTATGAGGTATCAAAAGGTAGTAGTAAGAGGCTTATACAAAGTACCAGGTGCGTGGAAGATGTTTCATAATTGGTAGTAATTATTAATATTATTACTGTTATTAGACATAGCCTTGCCGTCTAAGAAGTCTCCATGACCTGGAAGGGAGTTTTAAGAGGAATATGGTCAACAGTGGTAAGTGCCAGAGAGATGCCAAAACTTCAGGATAGTAAGAACAGGTAATAATGTTTTGTTACCATGGAGTTACTGGAAAAGGAACTCAGGTAGGTCATGAGGCTGGGCCAACTGGAAATTCATACACCTCTTTCCTGCATGCAGTGCCCTAGTCAAGGTCATGCAATATTCTGTTTTTCAATAGCTCCACAATGGGACTGCACTAATACTGATTCCCCGTGCCTCACCTCCCTGGTCCTTGGGTGGCTACATTTATGTCCCTGTGGCAGACTCAGATCCATCATTCCGTTCATCCCATTCTTCTGAAGCTGCCCTCTACGCCATAGCTTCCTTTCTGCCCAGGAGAGGCTGATTATGTTCCCAGGGAAGCTATCCGCAGCCTTAGCCTCGGGGTTTGTAAGTGAATAGAAGACACTAAAAAGTTATAGTCTACTGAAGGCTGCACCAGGAGACTGAACGGATGGGAACCTTCTCCTTCCTCTGTGACTTGCTGAACTGTAGTTGTCATTAACTTTGTTTTCTAGCTCGTTAACTGCAGATGGAGAGACGATAAAATGCTGCTCCATTTTGCAGAGACAATTGTCCCAGCAAATTTCAGTACTTGCTTTGGTCTTTGTTTAGGACAAATTTAAATTTATGTAAACAAAATCTTCCTTCTCCTGAATATTTCAGCTTTTCTTTTTTTCCCCTTGATTGCTCTAAGTCTGAATGAGAGCAGCACTGGACCTCAGATGCCCTTTTATTGAGGCATCTCAAAGAACTTTGCTGAAAAACATCTCAGAGGTGATTTTTAACTAATTAATTAACTATTGAGTGGGCCAAAAGATTAGTTCGGTCTTTTCCTTAAGATGGCTCTAGTAGCACTTAGTTGTGTTTAGCTTCATTCCCAACAATTTTGTTAGATTGTATGTGACAGCTGTCATATCAGCGTGCATTTAAAAAAAGACTTATCAAAATCGGTGAATTTTTGTGTAGCCATTTTAATATTGGAGATGGAAGAAAAAAAGCAACATTTTAGGCCTATAATACTTTACTATTTCAAGAAAGGTAAAAACGCAACTGAAACACGCATAAAAGATTTGTGCAGTGTATGGAGAAACTGTTGTGACTGAATAAATGTGTCAAAAGTGGTTTGCGAAGTTTCGTGCTGGAGATTTCTTGCTAGATGATGCCCCATGGTCGGGTAGACCAGTTGAAGTTGAATCAAGACATTAATTGAGAACAATCAACGTTATACCACGCGGGAGACAGCTGACATACTCAAAATATCCAAATCAAGCATTGAAAATCATTTGCATCGGCTTGGGTATGTTAATTGCTTTGAAGTTTGGGTTCCACATAAGTTAAGCGAAAAAAGCCTTCTTGACCATATTTCCACATGTGATCCTCTACTTAAAGGTAATGAAAATGTTCCTTTTTAAAAACAACTTGTGATGGGAGATGAAAAGTGGATATTGTACAATAATGTGGGACAGAAGAGATCGTGGGGCGAGTGAAGTGAACCACCACCAACCACACCAAAGGCCAGTCTTCATCCAAAGAAGGTGATGTTGTGTATACGGTGGGACTGGAAGGGAGTCCTCTATTATGAGTTCCTTCTGGAAAACCAGAAGATTAATTCCAACAAGTACTGCTCCCAATTAGACCAACTGAAAGCAGCACTCGACGAAAAGCATGCAGAATTAGTCAAGAGAAAACACGTAATCTTCCATCCGGATAATGCAAGACCGCATGTTTCTTTGATGACCAGGCAAAAACTGTTACAGCTTGGCTGGGAAGTTCTGATTCATCCGCTGTATTCACCAGACATGGCACCTTCGGATTTCCATTTATTTAGGTCTTTACAAAATTCTCTTAATGGAAAAAATTTCAATTCCCTGGAAGACTGTAAAAGGCACCTAGAGCAGTTCTTGGCTCAAAAAGATAAAAAGTTTTGAGAAGATGGAATTATGAAGTTGCCTGAAAAATGGCAGAAGATAGTGGAACAAAAGGGTGAATACATTGTTCAATAAAGTTCTTGGTGAAAATGAAAAATGTGTCTTTTTTTTAAACTTAAAAAACAAAGGCACTTTTTGGCCAACCCAATAATTAATTATCATACAGAATTTTAAAAATAGGTAATACATATTTATGGTAAAGTTTTCAAACAGAACAAAAGGGTAAATAGTGAAAAGTATGTCTCCTTTCCTGATTCTTTTTCCCTTTTTTTTTTTTTAAATAGCATGTTAGTGGCAGGATACAATCCAATCTGAACACAGATGAAATCTGAAGTTTTGTATTATGAAAAATGAATGTTTCTACTTTATCAATGCTGTAAATTTGCAAACTGTGAACATAATGAATTTACTGGCAAAGAATGACACCTGTAACTAAATATGCTATGATCAATGACCACAACAGCAAAAGCCATAGAGAAGGAGAGCAGAGAGAAATAAAGAGAGAGCACATTAAAGGTGGGTGAAGCTCAAGGCGCAGACTCTGACAGGGCTCCCTGAGACCCACTTTGTCATTTCCAAGTTACCATGTGACCAGCTCATGGAAGTGTGGTACATATATACAATGGAATATTACTCAGCCATAAAAAGGAACGAAATTGGGTCATTTTCTAGGTCTATCCACATCTCTACAAATGACCCAATTTCATCTGTCATACAGAATGAAGTAATCCAGAGAGAAAAACAAGTATTTTATATTAACACATATATGTGGAATCTTGAAAAATGGTACAGATGAACCTATTTTCAGGGCAGGAATAGAGACGTAGATGTAGAGAACGGATATGTGGACATGGGGGGGAAGGGGAGGATGGGACGGATTGGGAGATTAGGTTTGACATAAATACACTACCATGTGTAAAATAGGTAGTGGGAACCTGCTGTATAACACAGGGAGCTCAGCTCAGTGCTTTGTGACAACCTAGATGGGTGGGATGGGGCGGTGGGAGGGAAGTCCAAGAGGGAGGAGATATAGATATACATATAGCTGATTCACTTCATTGTACAGCAGAAACTAACACAACATTGTAAAGCAATTATACTCCAAAAAAAAAAAAGAACTCATTAGGGAACTTTGGGGTGAAATGTAACATGGATGTCAGACTCTTCCTCCAATTAACTCTTCACAAAAACCACCTCCTTTGTCCACCCCATCAGAATAATTCATAAGGGCAGCCAAGGTCCTCTGCCCTAGCTCTGCAAAATAACTTCAAAAATTGTTTAGAGGAAAATATAAAATCTACAGGATCATCTCAAATTTCAAGAAGTTTCACATTTCATCCTGGCCATCCTGACATTCTTATTACTTCCCAGCACGAAACTAAAAACAGAAGAATCTGTTTATGATACTTACCCTTAGGTGTTTCTTCCAAATGTCTGTTCCCATTAAAAAAAAAACCAAAATCAAACAAAATGAAAACTCTAAAAGTCCAAAGAAAGCCTCAAGAGTATTTCTGTGCCCTCCAGGCTGCTCTAAATTTCCTCATAAGCCTGATTTCCTTGTGTCTACTGGGTTTGGCCCAGAGAAAATACAAACCAATTTCTTCTCATGGCTTTTGTTTTTCATTCACTGCCTAAGAGTATTATGACCAAGATGGTCATTGGAAGTTCAGTTGAGCATCTCAACAAAAGATTTCAAAAGTTAAAATTATTTCACACACGGATCATAAATGATAAATTCTAACTTTACCTCACTTCCACCCCCTTCATCCTCCTTATATTCTCCAGGCTTTGAAGAGTTAATCCAATAGAACTAATAAACCAATATGTTATGAACAGATTTAATCTCGGGCCAACCAGAACCAGGATTTCATCATTATGAATTAACTAAATAATAATATAATTAACCATGTCTATTCCAATGATTATTCTACAGTAGTAAATAAACAATGCAGTATGTATTTGTCAGATCAGTTAGTCTCTCCAATTCTCTGCTCTCTTCTCCATAACTTTTTTTCCTACTTAATTTCTAAATTTACTTAGAATTATGTACCGCAGCAAGTGACTCATCATGGAGAATCTGCCTCGCCAGCAATATGTAGTTCCTGGCATATAAATTTCATTTAAGGATTGATTCTAAGTTCCTTGAGGCCAAGCTCTGTGTCTTACATGATGTTACATCTGCCGTCCCTAATGTGCTATGAGTTAAGGACAACTGAGTGAGTTAGTATGTGGAGGAATGGAACCAGGGGTGGACGAATGGGTGGATGAGAAGGATGCTATGAAATTTGAATTTGGCATATGAAATAAAAGGCTCAAAAATTTAGGAAGGTCAAAGGAGTATTATGGACCTCAAAGATAACCATAAAAGATTAAAGCAGCAGCTGAGAGATAATATATGCAGATTTCTTAGAAAAGTGAAGACCATAACAAACCACTAGAAGTTTCCAACACTTTTTTAAGTTAGAGGACTAAAACTGTATATTGCTTCTTTCCAAAATTTTCAGTTGTGAAAATTAGTCTACCTTCCAAACATGTTTGGAATACATGAGTTGCCCATCTGCCTTCTTTGCTATTTATTGAGAAAGATTATGCTCAGAGTCATTAGAAAAGTAATTCTCTCTTGATTTTTCAAGAAAATCCCAGATGTGACCTGCACATTGATAACAGAGAATTTAGTTTGCTGGCAAGAACCGAATTGGATTTTGGTTGTATTTTTTTAAGTAGCGTTGCTATACTTTTTTCAAGGACAAATTCAAAAATCTTCTTTCCCCTGTCCATGACTATTACTCTGATGGGAAACTCCACTAGAATAGAAATGTATTTTAGATGGCAAAAAATCCAACTGACAAATATTTTTTAAATATCCACCTGTGAGATCAAAGCACCAAATTCGACTCTAAGAACGTATTCCTGGAAATGTAGGATTAATCCCCTAATCGCTCAATCAATAATAGTACCTGAGAGAGGCTGAGTGATTATGCAAATCAGCTGCTGGAAATTAAGTTACTTTGTTTAAAATGACCAATTCTGTAGTGGAATTTATCACTTGAACCCTGGCATTATTTAAACACCAGACAGCATGATCCAATGCTACAAACTCTCAATCATGTACTACCCTGTATCTATTAGTGTTGCTGGGATGATGCTTTGCCCTGAAGTAATGATAATAAATTTCAATTGGTTAATACAAATGATGGGCCTTATTGTTAAAGTAATTTGAGAGTGAGAAAAGGAAATTATTATGAAATATATGTTGTCACATAAATTTGCATTTGGACCAAGCAGTGGGCTCTGGGTGGGAGTTGAGGACACTATTAATAGGTTCTTTTAAACTTGAGTACAACTTGTAAAGCAAAAATTTTGCCCAGGAGGTAAACTTCTGAAATAACTCCCAAAGTAAATATAAAATGACCACCACAGAAACAAGAATGTGATGATATTGAAACTTCTTTTTGGAAATACTTGATAGAATTCAAAGAAAATAACTGCATCTCAGGGACTTTAGAAAAAAGTGCATATTAAGAAAAACTGGAAGGGAAATAGTCATGTTGGGCTGGTAGGATTATAGATGTGTTTTGTTCTCTTTTATTCTCCCCAATTTTATAAATTGTTGTAATAAAAAGAAAACGGCTAAATTGTGCTCTTAGTTCCAGGGTTTGATTGATGGAGTCAGAGTGCTCGGGGGATCTGTTCGTTCTCTGTAATGGTCTACTGTTTGCAGAAGCTGTTGTGGGGTTTTTATTAAGACCTGGAGGAAAAGAAGAAGGTGTGTGTGTGTGTGTGTACAGTTCTTTCTTATAAAGCTGTCCTTTTTTGCTGCATGAAAGAGTATTTTCGGGCTTCCCTGGTGGTGCAGTGGTTAAGAATCTGCCGGCCAATGCAAGGGACACGGTCCAAGCCCTGGTCCAGGAAGATCCCACATGCCACGGAGCAACTAAGCCCGTGCACCACAACTACTGAGCCTGCGCTCTAGAGCCTGGGAGCCACAACTACTGAGCCCACGTGCCACAACTACTGAAGCCTGCGTGCCTAGAGCCCTTGCTCCGCAACAAGAGAAGCCACCACAATGAGAAGCCCGTGCACCGCAACGAAGAGTAGCCCCTGCTCACCGCAACTAGAGAAAGCCCGCGTGCAGCAACGAAGACCCAACCCAGCCATAAATAAATAAATAAATAAATAAATTTATTTTTTTTTAAAAGTGTATTTTCTTTGTACACATTCTCTTTCTCTCCTTCAATGCCTGTTCTCTGGGACAGCTGGATGAAAAAATCTCCAGTCAATGAAAGATCCCCTGGTTACAAGTAATTACGTTTCCCTATACTACATTATTGTCTCTACATTTGTAAAACCAATATTATATTCTGTAGAAAAACACATGATTGCTACACCCTTCAGCAGACTTTCTTCTTTAAGATAACTTTAAACTTAGTAGGTTTAGATAATTTTCAAGTCCCTTGCAAAATACAATAATAATATAGCACTTAGCATTTGTAAAATCAGTGCTTTACAAATAGTCATTCTAAGATAATAAATTATGGCCTTATATTTTAAAATAACATTGAGAGAGAAGATAATATTGAACAGTGGATGAAGTGGGGAAATATGTATTCGAGACTTTGCTACTGTTAGTCTCCTAGCAGGTTTTCGACTCAGTTTCCCCATCTGTGCAATGGTCAAAATGTTTCTTCTCTGACTCAGAAAACCAATGTAATAATGCTCTACAAGGATTGGCTGCTTTCCCAGTTTTGTGCAGGTATTTTTCTTTTTTTTTTCCTGATCTCTCTGCAAACCACAAGGAAGAATTTTTCATTCTCTCCAAGAACAAGTCCTGCTCTTCTTAACTCATTCTACCATGTATTCTAGCTTAGAGAACAAAAGGTTTCATCCTCCCTCGTCCTGGGATTCACAGACATGGACCTACATGCAATCAGAGAGCCCTTAAGCTGCTGAGAGAATTCTTTTCAGTGAATCATCACGCTCACTGAAGCCAGAGGGACCATCCAAAGCCACTGTCTCAGGCACTCAGTCTTTCCGCACGAGAGCTCCTTGCTGGCACTAGGCTGAATTGCTCTCTCGCAATAATGTTCCATGCACCAAAATGTCTCTGGAGAACCTTTAGCTTATTGTCATCTGTGGAAAATAGGAAGCCTGCACAGAGCTTTCTAAATTCCTAATTCATTTGGCAGGATCTTGAAACAAGTCATAGCCGAGGGCAGAAACAGTGGAAAATGAACCCCAGGCTAACTTATGAAATATGTGAGCTTGCAGTCGCCTTGACATCCAGTTTCCTTATGGTCTGTCTTTTTGATTCTCTAATATTTTCCCTTAAGCATTTTGATGTGATTTTGCAGTTGTTGTTCACAATAAAATGTAGGGATTTCAGGGTATCGACTTCCTTTCCTTCAAGGATATGGCAACAGAAACCCAGGGACTTCTTTGTTCTAGCCGTAGGACAGAGGAAAAATTCTGCTGGTCTCTGAAATATCAGGTGAGGAGTTAGAAGGCAGGCTGTGAGAGGTGGGAGGCTCGGGCACTGGATGAGGAGAAGGAAACACTGTCCAAAGTGGGCCATGTAGCCTGGGAGGGGTGCCTTCAGGAAGGGCTTGTAAACAGGATCCAGAGAAGAAATGTCTATATTTAAAGACAAAATGGAACTAGGAGAGGTAAAACAGTGCTTGAAGATTTGGTTGAGGGTTGGGACTGAGTTTTTTAAGCTTGGGGCAGTATTAAATTCTTAATGACCTCATAGGTCATTAGGTGCTGGAGGGGCCAACACTCCATATTTTCTCCATTAAAAGTGGGCAAAATAGATCCATTTCTGCCAACATGAAACATATGGGGGAGCAGATATTAATCTTGTAAATTATCCAGATCGATAATAGTTATAAAATAAGAAAAGTACCATGAATGACAGAAAACTGCAAGGAGCTCAAGGAATATACACAAATCTCACATACAACTGCTGCAGTTGTGGATCACTAAAAGACTTCCTTAAGGTGGAGACATTTGGGCAGAGATCAGTATGTTCTCCTGATAATGAGAAACATCTCCGTGAGCTGCAGAGACAGGCAGAGTCCTCAGGAGACGGCCTCAGAGGGATGATTCTGGGATGAGGGAAGAGTGTTGGAGAGAAGCTTTTCTCATGGATTGTGGGTTCCTGAGCACCGGGTGGGAACATCTGGGAGGGGAGGAAATCATGGGAGGCTGAGTGAAGGCCTCACCCACTCCCGCGCCTTCCCTTACAAGGGATTGATGAAGTAATCCATTCTCCAAATTTGCTACATTGTTCCAAAGTGGATCTGGCATTTCCATCCCTTGACCTTTGCTCAGCCTGACCTTTTGTCAGGAAGAACTAGAAACCCTTAAAAGTAGCTGTGAATATCCAGAGGAGCCTTTTTTTTTTAAACATCTTTATTGGAGTAAAATTGCTTTACAATGTTGTGTTAGTTTCTGCTGTATAACAAAGTGAATCAGCTATATGTATACATATATCCCCATATCTCCTTCCTCTTGCATCTCCCTCCCACTCTCCCTATCCCACTCCTCTAGGTGGTCACAAAGCACCGAGCTGATCTCCCTGTGCTATGCGGCTGCTTCCCACTAGCTATCTATTTTACATTCGGTAGTGTATATATGTCCATGCCACTCTCTCACTTTGTCCCAGCTTACCCTTCCCCCTCCCCGTGTACTCAAGTCCATTCTCTACATCTGCGTCTTTATTCCTATCCTGCCCCTAGGTTCTTCAGAACCATTTTTAATTTTTTTAGATTCCATATATATGGTATTTGTTTTTCTCTTTCTGACTTCCTTCACTCTGTATGACAGACTCTAGGTCCATCTACCTCACTACAAATAACTCAATTTCGTTTCTTTTTATGGCTGAGTAATATTCCATTGTATATATGTGCCACATTTTCTTTATCCATTCATCTGTCGATGGACACTTAGGTTGTTTCCATGTCCTGGCTACTCCAGCTTTCTTTTGAGTTCTATTAGCATGGACGATCTTTTTCCATCCCTTCACTTTCAGTCTGTATGTGTCCCTAGGTCTGAAGTGGGTCTCTTGTAGACAGCATATATACGGGTCTTGTTTTTGTATCCATTCAGCCAGTCTATATCTCTTGGTTGGAGCATTTAATCCATTTACATTTAAGGTAATTATCGATATGTATGTTCCTATTACCATTTTCTTAATTGTTTTGGGTTTGTTATTGTAGGTCTTTTTCCTTCTCTTGTGTTTCCTGCCTAGAGAAGTTCCTTTAGCATTTGTTGTAAAGGTGGTTTGGTGGTGCTGTATTCTCTTAGCTTTTGCTTGTAAAGGTTTTAATTTCTCTTTCGAATCTGAATGAGATCCTTGCTGGATAGAGTAATCTTGGTTGTAGGTTTTTCCCTTTCATCACTTTAAGTATGTCTGCCACTCCCTTCTGGCTTGCAGAATTTCTGCTGAAAGATCAGCTGTTAACCTTATGGGGATTCCCTTGTATGTTATTTGTTGTTTTTCCCTTGCTGCTTTTAATATTTTTCCTTTGTATTTAATTTTTGATAGTTGGATTAATATGTGTCTTGGCGTGTTTCTCCTTGGATTTATCCTGTATGGGACTCTCTGCACTTCCTGGACTTGATTAACTATTTCCTTTGCCATATTAGGGAAGTTTTCAACTATAATCTCTTCAAATATTTTCTCAGTCCCTTTCTTTTTCTCTTCTTCTTATGGGACCCCTACAATTTGAATGTTGGTGCATTTAATGTTGTCCCAGAGGTCTCTTAGACTGTCCTCAATTCTTTTCATTCTTTTTTCTTTATTCTGCTCTGTGGTAGTTATTTCCACTATTTTATCTTCCAGGTCACATATCCATTCTTCTGCCTCAGTTATTCTGCTATTGATTCCTTCTAGAGAATTTTTAATTTTATTTATTGTGTTGTTCATCATTGTTTGTTTGCTCGTTAGTTCTTCTAGGTCCTTGTTAAACGTTTCTTGTATTTTCTCCAGTCTATTTCCAAGATTCTGAATCATCTTTACTATCATTACTCTGAATTCTTTTTCAGATAGACTGCCTATTTCCTCTTCATTTGTTTGATCTGGTGAGTTTTTACCTTGCTCCTTCATCTGCTGGGTGTTTCTCTGTCGTCTCATTTTGCTTAACTTACTGTGTTTGGGATCTCCGTTTCGCAGACTGCAGGTTCATAGTTCCTGTTGTTTTTGGTGTCTGCTCCCAGTAGCTAAATTTGGTTCAGTGGGTTGTGTAGGCTTCCTGGTGGAGGACACCGGTGTCTGTGTTCTGGTGGATGAGGATGGATCTTGTCTTTCTTATAGGCAGGTCCACGTCTGGTGGTGTGTTTTGAGATGTCTGTGACCTTATTATGATTTTAGGTCATCTCTCTGCTAATGGGTGGGGTTGTGTTTCTGTCTTGCTAGTTGTTTGGCATAGGGTGTCAAGCACTGTAGCTTGCTGATCATTGAGTGGAGCTGGGTCTTAACGTTGAGATGGAGATCTCTGGGAGAGCTTTCACTGTTTGATATTACATGGAGCTGGAAGGTCTCTGGTGCACCAACGTCCTGAACTTGGCTCTCCCACCTCAGAGGCACAGGCCTGACACCCAGCCAGAGGACCAAGACCCTGTCAGACACACGGCTCAGAAGAAAAAGGAGAAAGAAAGAAAGAAAGAAAGAGAGAGAGAGAGACAGAGAGAGAGAGAGAGAAAGAATGAAGGAAAGAAAGAAAGGAAGGAAGGAAAGAAGGAAGAAAGAAAGAAAGAAAGAAAATAATAAAATAAAGTTATTAAAATAAAAAAATTTAAAAATTTTAAATAAAAAGAATAAAAAGTAATAAAAAAGAAAGAAAAAAAAAGAAAGAGGAGAGCAACCAAACCAAAAAACAAATCCACCAGTGATAACAAGTGCTAAAAACTACACTTAAAAAAAAAACAAAAAAACAAAAAACGGACAGACAGAACCCTAGGACAAATGGTAAAAGCAAAGCTATACAGACAAAATGACATAAAGAAGCATACACATATACACTCACAAAAAGAGAAAAAGGAAAAAAATATATATAAAAAAGAAAGGAGGAAGAGAGCAACCAAATCAATAAACAAATCTACCAGTGATAATAAACTCTAAATACCATACTAAGATAAACATAAAACCAGAAACAAATTAGATGCAGAAAGCAAACCCCAAGTCTACAGTTGCTCCCAAAGTCCACCGCCTCAGTATTGAGATGATTCGTTGTCTATTCAGGTACTCCACAGATGCAGGGTGCATCAAGTTGATTGTGGAGATTTAATCCGCTGTTCCTGAGGCTGCTGGGAGAGATTTCCCTTTCTCTTCTTTGTTTGCACAGCTCCTGGGGTTCAGCTTTGGATTTGGCCCCAGCTCTGAGTGTAGGTCGCCTGAGGGCATCTGTTCTTTGCTCAGACAGGATGGGGTTAAAGGAGCAGCTGATTAGGGAGCTCTGGCTCACTCAGGCCAGGGGGAGGGAGGGGTACGGATGCGGGGCGAGCCTGCAGCAGCAGAGGCCAGCATGATGCTGCACCAGCCTGAGGCGCGCCATGTGTTCACGCTGGCAGTGGCGGGCTGCACAGGCTCCCGGGAGGGGCGGTGTGGAGAGTGACCTGTGCTCGCACACAGGCTTCGTGGTGGCAGCAGAAGCAGCCTTAGCGTCTCATGCCCGTCTCTGGTGTCCACGCTGATAGCTGCAGCTTGCACCCGTCTCTGGAGCTCAGTTAGGCAGTGCTCTGAATCCCCTCTCCTCGTGCACCCCGAAACAATGGTCTCTTGCCTCTTCACTAGGTCCAGACTTTTTCCTGGACTCCCTCCCGGCTAGCGGTGGCGCACTTACCCCTTCAGGCTGTGTTCACGCAGCCAACCCTGGTCCTCTCCCTGGGGTCTGACCTCCGAAGCCCGAGCCTCAGCTCCCAGCCCCCGCCCGCCCCGGGGGTGAGCAGACAAGCCTCTTGGGCTGGTGAGTGCTGGTTGGCACTGATCCTCTGGGTGGGAATCTCTCCGCTTTGCCCTCCGCACCCCTGTGGCTGTGCTCTCCTCCGTGGCTCCAAAGCTTCCCCCCTCCGCCACCCACAGTCTCCGCCTGCGAAGGGGCTTCCCAGTGTGTGGAAACCTTTCCTCCTTCACAGCTCCCTCCCACTGGTGCAGCTCCCGTCCCTATTCTTTTGTCTCTGTTTTTTCTTTTTTCTTTTGCCCTACCCAGGTACGTGGAGAGTCTCTTGCCTTTTGGGAGGTCTGAGGTCTTCTGCCAGCGTTCAGTAGGTGTTCTGTAGGAGTTGTTCCACATGTAGATATATTTCTGATGTATTTGTGGGGAGTAAGGTGATCTCCGCGTCTTACTCCTCTGCTATCTTGAGGGTTTCCTCCAGAGGAGTCTTAATACTAAACTCTTCAGGAATTTGGGAAATGGAAGGAAATCAACCAAAAAGATACTTCTTAGGGGGTGCCAGGGAACAGGGCTTTGGGATAGAGTGGCTGCTGCCTCCTGCTGCCAGAAAAAGAGAGCAAGTGACAGTTCAGTTTGGGGATGAAAAACCTCTCACTTAGAAAGCCGAATCTCACATTGTCCCAGTCACTCAGATGCAAGGCATTTCATGGTTTGGCAGTCTGGAAGTTTTCTGCTTTATATCATTTTCAAAGAAGCACCGAGTCCTGCTCTGTCCAAAATGGTAGCCACTAGGCACATGTGGCTATTGAATGCTTGAAATGTGGGTGGTCCAAATTGCAATGTGCTGTAGGTACAAAATACGCACACTGGAGTTCAAAGACTTAGTATGAAGAGAAGCATGGAAAAGATCTTATTCATATTTTTAATTGATTACTCAGTGAAATGATGATGTCCTAGATATACTGGCTTCAATAAAAGCCATTATCAGAATTAATTTCTCCTCTTTCTTTTTCCTTTTCTTAGATGTGGTTACTAGAAAGTTTAGAATGACCTGTTCATATTTGTGCCTCATACTAGATTTCTACTGGACAGCCCTGGTCTAGTCGGACAGACCATCACCTTCTCCGTTTCATCTCTCCTCCCAGAGATCACAGCTTTACCCACCACAGCAGCGGAACTCAGAAGATCAGTAGTGGGAGAGGAGTACCACCTGATTCTGTATTCATTTCAATATGCTGCATTCTCCTTACCTCAGCAATCTGAGACAGAGTGAAAAAGTATGTGTGGCCCGTCTAAACCCTAGGCTTTAATATCTGCTTCCTTGAAGTTCCTGTTGATGGAGGGAGGGATTGCCTGCTCTTCTGTCTGCTCCCCTGAGCTCTTCATCCCCCTGGCGTCTCAGACACTTGTGCATTGAGAATTGTTCCTGCTGGCTCCACTGCTCACAGATGTAGCTTTGGGAAAGGACCTGCAACAGTTCTCAGAGCGTCAGGGAAAAAGGCGGCATCGGGCCAGAAGTTTTTCCTTCCAAATGCAGTGTTTATAAATGCAGCTGCGAAGCGCTGGCTTCCCCTCGGCACAGAGCCCGTACACTTGCCACCTCTGTTTTCCTTGAGACTGGAAGAGGCCTCTCCCGGGGGAATCTGCATTTTAAGATGGAATTCTTCAAAGCCCCAAAGGCCTGCCATGTGCAAAAGAAAAAAAAAAAAATAGAGGCACTAAATGAGGTAATTTCAACTTGATGGCTGAGAGTGAGGGCAATTTTGCCCCCTACTCCCTCTCCTTGTCAAGTCAGCCCCAGGAAACGTCTTGAGTTAATCTTAAAATGACCTATTGGAAATGGATTTGGAAAAGAATTCTAAAGATATAGAGGGATTTGGGTTAAGAGAGAGTAGATGAGATCCTGAGAGTAATAGGTAGCATTTATTAAGCCTTTTCATGGGCCAAGCCCTACTGGAAGCATTAATTCACCCAATCTTCATAACAGTCCTATAAGGTGAATACAACTGTTACTTCCATTTTACAGAAGTATAAATTGAGGCAAGGCGTCGTTATACCCGTTGCTTAAAGTCATAGGCTGATAAACAGCAAGGCTACTGAGGGCCTAACTCCAGAGCCCATGCCTGGAACCTCTATACGTCCCTGTCTCTCACGTGGGAAGGGAGTGCAGAAGAAGTGAGCGAGCTTGGATTCATCTATCTGCTAAAAGCAAGTTTAATCTTCCCTCATATAAGTTCCAAAACTTTATGAGCCTGCAGACATTTCTGCAGCCTCTGAAATATTCATGATCCTTCCTACACTTAATGCAAGGGCTCAGATTGCCTTGGCTCCCCTCAGCGGTGATGGAGGGCATATTGCGCGGCAGATAATTTCCTATCTGTGATACCTAAAACTGCAGCCCTCTAAAATGTAAGTTTCTTGAGGGAGGGGTTTTTCTGATTTGTCAGTGTGTCCTCAGTTCCCAGGACAGTGTCTGGCTGGTAGTCGGTGTTCACTAAACTACAACTAAGCCTTTCCTTCCAGTCCTACTTGAGTAGAAATGAAGAAGAGTTAATACCATTCCTGTTCCAAAGAAGTAAGGGGACAGTTACTCAACAGAAGATCATGGTAATATATTTATTATCTCTTATATAATCTTTTAAATTCTTTTCATCCCAGAAACTTTAATTACCAATGGGCAAATGTTTCTCTAATTCTTTGGACGTAATTCCGATGTCACAGTCAAATAATTGGACTTGTAAATTTTAACCAGAATAACTACAAGCAAGTAAACAAACTAAATAATGCAAACATTCCTATTTAACAGACTTTCTTGGATTAAAAAGAAATATTTTTGGTAACCGATCATTTCAGAGAACGCATTATCTTCTATTCATTGCATGTATCCCGCCTCAAAAAGTATAAAACAAGTGTTCATTTTTTGTGAGTCAAAATTGCAACATGTATAAATAATTGGTTTTCAATGATGCACGCAAAAAACATCAGAATTTGTTTTAAGTGTGGAAGCAATTGTGGGATATAATTACAGAGTGTGCAGTTCATCACCCTCTTGCTCATTAGTATCTAAGGACCCTCTAATGGATGTTCATTGTTTCTTGGGAATCAAATCTGGCAGGTCAAATCCAAAGAAGATAATTCTCCCTGGTTGTCAAATAGGTAATAGTTTCAAAAGCAAATCCATAGCCATATCCAAATCAATTGCAACATTTAGAATAGAGGTCTACTCAAAACCCAAATCCCAATTTGATTAGTACTTCACAAGAAGTATTAATTACAGTGATATAAAATATGCTATGTAAAGCTTACCTCTTCTTTTTTTTTTTTTTTTAAAGAACTAGGTTACTGCTATTATATCCTAATTTAAAGTTCACCATATTTTTTTAATTAATTAATTAATTTATTTATTTAACTGCTTTCTTTTCTTTTTAATTTATTTTTATTTATATTTATTTTTGGCTGTGTTGGGTCCTCGCCCCCGTGCGAGGGCCCTCTCCAGCCGCGGCAAGCGGGGGCCACCCCCCACCGCGGAGCGCGGGCCCCCCACCACCGCGGCCCCCCCCGTTGCGGAGCACAAGCTCCAGACACACAGGCCCAGCAGCCGCGGCCCACGGGCCCAGCCGCTCCGCGGCACGCGGGATCCCCCCAGACCAGGGCTCGAACCCGCGCCCCCCGCATCAGCAGGCAGACTCCCCACCACTGCGCCACCAGGGAAGCCCAGCTTACCTCTTCTTATTCGACCCCTCCTCTTTCGATTTCAGTGGGTAGTAGGCAAAAAGTGCATATTGGCTTTGGTTTCAGCGGTCGGGGATGGGCGAAAAAAGCTTTCTTATATAACTAGTGTGTATGTCTGTGTGGGCCTACTCACAACCATTCCTGGCATCGCTGCAAAATTCATAGTGATTTCTTCGTTTTACAAATTTTGCAAACTTTGGCTTACATTTATAATTCTAAACTGCAATTAAAATTCTGTGGCTTTGGGCCCTGGCCTCTAGAGCATTCCCTCTGGGTTAACCTGCAAAGATGAGGGAATGAGTGGGTCCTTATAAACTCTCTTATAAGCTAGCCAGCTTGGCTTCAAATGCCAGCTTTGGAAGTGAAAGTACATAGGCTCAAAAGCCCTTGGGCACCACCTGCCACACTTGTTATATTATTTACTGCTGTGGCTGCCCTGTCCTCACCCCTAAACTAATGCAACTCGAAGCTGATCCTGACGTCTGAAGAGGAATTGGTAAGATGGAGAAGGGCAGGGATGGGGCAGGTGTTCCAGAGAGTGGGAGCAACCTGTGCCCATGTTCAAAGGCCAGAGAGAGATGGCACATTTGAGGAGCTGAGAGTAGGATGGAAACAATGGAGCACTGTTTGCATGTGAAGATGAGGCTGGAGTAGCAGTCGGGGTGAGATCCTGGAGAGTTGGACATAACATACACCCCCATGTCCCAATCGATGGCATCATTTGGAAGACCAATGCCCACTCAAAACTCAAACTCCAGTTTGATTGGTGCTCAGAAAAAAATGTTAACAATAAGTATCCAAAATATAGTATGTAGAGCTTACCTCATTTCATTGGCTCTTGCCCTTCTATTTTAGTGGGTAGCGTAGGCTAAAGGGGCATATTGGATGAGGTTGAAACTTTGTTCTGAAGGCTAAGGCCGTTTGTTGAAATTTTTTAAAGATGAAAGCAACAAAATTAGATTTTAATTTTAGAAAAGACAAAAACCATTCTAAAGATGTGGTAATGGAAGGGCAAAGAGAGAGAGACAGACACAGAGAGACAGAGACAGAGACAGAGAGAGAAGAGAGATGGATGGATAGGGCTTTAGGATGTAGAATTAACAGTCTTTGATGACCTGATGAAGGGGGTGAGTTTAGGCTGACACCCAGGTTCCCAGGTCAGGTAACTTGAAGGATGATGGTGCCATTGATCAAAATAGGTATTATTAACTATTATAGTTATTATTAAGGCACAAATATGGGTGAGAGGATAGAGACTTAAGAAGATAATGTAGGACTTCCCTGGTGGCGCAGTGGTTAAGAATCTGCCTGCCAGTGCAGTCAGGTTCGAGCCCTGGTCCAGGAAGATCCCACATGCCACAGAACAGCTAAGCCTGTGCACCACAACTACTGAGCCTGTGCTCTAGAGCCCGCGAGCCACAACTACTGAAGCCCGTGCACCTAGAGTCCATGCTCCTCAACAAGAGAAGCCACTGCAATGAGAAGCCCACACACTGCAACGAAGAGCAGCCCCCGCTCGCCGCAACTAGAGAAAGCCCGCACGCAGCAAAGAAGACCTAATGCAGCCAAAAATACATTTTAAAATTTATTTTAAAAAAAAGATATTGTAGCTTTATATTTTCCTGTAGCATGTAACTCTAATGTGCACACCTGAATGAGGAAAACCAACAACAACATCATTAAAAACAACAAAGGGATATCCATGTCCCACCCTCCAGAGGTTCTGATTTAAGTGGTTAGGATGGGGCCAGGCACTGTTTGTTTGTTTGTTTTTTCTCATGATAAAAAATCACAACATGAAATTTACACTTTTAACAGATTTTTAAAGGTACAGTACAGTATTTTTTAACTATCTGTACATTGTCGTACAGCACATCTCTAGAACTTTTTCATTTTACATGATTGAAACACTATACTCATTGAATAGCAACTCTTCATTTCTCCCTCCTCCTAGTCCTTGGCAATCACCATTCTACTTTCTGCTACTGTGAGTTTTGTGAGTTTGACTACTTTGGTTATCTCATATAAGTTGAATCATGCAGTATTTGTCTCTCTACGACTGGCTTATTTTACTTAGCATAATGTCCTCAGGTTGTATCCATGTTATAGCATGACAGGATTTCCTTCTTTTTTAAGGCTGAATGATATTCCATTGTATGAATATACCACATCTTCTGTATCTATTCATCTGTTGATGAACATTTAGGTTGGTTCCATATCTTGGCTATGGTGAACTATGCTGCAGTGAACACTGAGTGTAAATATCTCTTCGAGATCCCAGTTTCTTTTGGATGAATACCTAGATGTGGGATTGTTGGATCATACTGTAGCTCTATTTTTCACTTTTTGAGGAACATCCATACTATTTTCCACAATGGCTACACCATTTTACATTTCCACCAACAGCGCTCAACCAGGTATAGAGAGTTAGTCCCTGACTATATATTCACTCATTCATGAAATACTTCTTGAGTTCACCCTAGGTATCAGTGCCTTTCTGGGTCCTCTAGCTTTATTGTTTCCAATCTACTAGCCCTGTGAAGTAGGTATTATTATCCCCATTTTACAGATAAAAGTGTGGCAAAGAACAGAGTCACACAGTTAAGAAGTGACTAGAATGTCAATTCCAGTTTCTTAAGATTCCAATTTCTCCACATCCTCACCAGCATTTGTTATTTTTTGGTTTTTGTTTTTATAATGGCCCTCCTAGCAGGTGTGTGAGGTGATGTTTCATTGTAGTTTTAATTTGCATTCTCCTGATGATTAATGATGTTGAGCACATTTTCATGTACCTGTTGGCCATTTGTACATCTGTTTTGGAGAAATGTCTATTCAAGTCCTTTGCAGATTGTTTTTTTGCTTTTGAATTGTAAGGGTTCCTTATGTATTTTGGATATTAACTTCTTATCATACATGTTGTTTGCAAATATTTTCTCCCATTCAGTAGGTTTCCTTTTCATTTTGTTGATTGTATCCTTTGCTCTACAAAAGCTTTTTAGTTTTACATAGTCTCACTTGTTTATTTTGCCTTTGTTACCTGTGCTTTTTTGTCTCATAGCCAAGACATCATAGGTACTAGGTGTTTTTATAAAGCTCTTCCAGATGGCTTTAATGTGTAGCCAGGAGAACCATTGGTCAAAATACACCTTGCTATGACATAAAGCCAATGGTCCCACCTAGACATGAAAGTTTTCTCAGTCAAACAGGTCATCAGCTAACCATATTTATTGTCTATTTGGCATGGTGACCGGTAGAGGGAGGAATGTGTCTACATTTCTGGATTGGATAGGGGTGAAATAGGGAGAATGTAGTTTGAAAGATCACATTAAATATTGTTATCAAATTTTATTTCCGAATAATATTTTTTTCATGACTTAAACTAGGAAGAGTAAAGCTCAACAAAATATTTTTTACTTCTGAGATATTCAGTGATTCTAAAGGGAGTGTGTGTGTGTGTGTGTGTGTGTGTGTGTGTGTGTGTATTATGTGTACAAAAAATTAAAATGTCAGGAGGTGGTATCTGCAATTTAATTTTAAGTGGGTTTAAAATTCTAGGAAACCAGGTATAGAGAGTTAGTCCCTGACTATATATTCATTCATTCATGAAATACTTCTTGAGTTCACCCTAGGTATCAGTGCCTTTCTGGGTCCTCTAGCTTTATTGTTTCCAGTCTACTAGCCCTGTGAAGTAGGTATTATTGTACCCATTTTACAGATAAATGAGTGGCAAAGAATGGTACAACAGAGTCACACAGTTAAGAAGTGACTAGAACATCAGTTCCATAAAGGCAGGGATCTTTGCCCTGTCCACTGCTGTATCCATAATCCCAGGACACTGTCTGGTATTGTAAGCACTCAAAATATATTTGTGGAAGAGGCTGGGCTGGAGATTGGATGTGGTTCTGTTAGCTGTGTCTGGATCTGCTGCTTTCCCCTCATACCTAGGTGCTCTCAGCTCGACCTCTCCTTGCCTTCCCCCTCTTAATTCAGAGGAAGCAGTGTCCCCCCCACGCCACCCCAGGCAGCTTTGCGCGGCTGCATCTTATTTTGTGAGGCTGTGAGGGCTGCATCTGGACTGGGTCCTTGAGCGCATTGTGGAGAGGGCATTTATTCATCCAGGAAATATCCATTTACATACTAAAATCTGGTTGCTCTGGAAGGTTAGATGAATACAGTATCTACTGTGTATCTGCAGGGAGCTAAATATGTCAAATTCAGCAGTATTTAACAAAATATTATGTCATAGTAGTAACAGAGTAACAATCAAGAAATGGTTTCAGTGAAAATATCCCGAATGACCTATCTTGACAAAGCTATTTTAACTTCATCTCTTAATTATTTTCACTTGTATTTTAACAATCTTTGCACTATTAAATGACAGACACTCTGTTTCCAAAATATGCCTGATAAAATAAAAAACACGAACTTGTTTCTGCAGCTTAAATGTGAAAGCTCTCAGGAAAAAAAAAAAAAAAGAAATGGAACATATGTACCGTTTTCTATCATTTTTATTTCATCATTTTAGAGTACTCAGATGAGGATTTGAGAAATCTTCATGTCACTCTGTTAATAAAGCCACAGTGAGCACTTAATGCTGCTTCCACTTCCCACACACAAACTTTCTAATTATAAAAGGACCTTTTCAGACTTACTCAGGGCATATAATCTTATTTGCAGCTCCTAATTGGAGGACTGTGTTTGTGGAAAAGAACAGAAGTCTTCAGTCACTTAGAACAAAGCTGGCTAATCAACCCCTGTGGGAAGAAAAGAACTATTTATTTTATCCGTTAATCCCAAATACAAACACAATAAAGCTGTCTTTTCTAATAGTGACCTATTTCATGTTAAATTGGGATAAAGCTAGCTTTGCTCAATAAGACTATTGTGGTCAACAAAAAAAGTCAATCTTATTAGGATTCCCACTGAATACCTTCCAATAATTTGTCCTTTAAAATGCTGAGCCCAAATCCCAGTTGAATTCTTTATGTTGTCTGACACAAAATGCAAATACGGAAGGGAAATAACCTCAACTAGTGAGCCCCATCTAGTGACAGGGAAGTAAATTGCTGTTCAAAAACCTGGTCTGTAATTATCCCCTACCTTTAATCTGATTTTTAAATGTTTCTATCTGGGCCCAAGCCCTTATGTTTTAGTTTCTCTCTGGGTTTTTTTGCCTATACTTTTATTTCTGAGAATAGTTAATTTTTTACACCAAGCAATTTTTTTTTTTTTGCAATTAGAGTTGATTTACTAGACTTTTCTTGATAACTTAAATTTCAGTTTTTAAAAAATTAACATTGCTGAAAATTAGCCACATTTCCCCATTTATAGTTGAATTTTAAAATGTGGGCAGCCATAGGGACTTCCCTGGTGGTCCAGGGGCTTAGACTCCGCGCTTCCAATGCAGGGGGTCAGGGGACTAGATCCTGTATGCAGCAACGACGCTCCCGTGTGCTGCAACTAAGACCCGATGCAGCCAAATAAATTAATAAAATAAATATAAAAAAATAAAATAAAATAAAATGTGGGCAGCCATATTCCTTGAATAGCACTACATAGCATTTATATATTAAACTGTTTGATGTAAATAATATTATTCATTTATCAAATGTATTTAATCAAAAGACTCCCAAGGTTCTTTATGCATAAGAACTTTAGAGGAACAAGACTGGGTCATAGAAAAATCCAGTGAGACATCTAAGGACATTAAAGCTTTCAAAGCTTACTTATTTGGGCCATATCTACATTTGACAATTATAGTGGCTCAGAGCTCAGTTCCTTTTAGCTGACTACATTAGAAGTTAATTTTGGTGCATCTGCATTCCATGCTTCTGCATTTGTTGACTTTTGCTATCACAATAATAAACATGTCAAAAACAGAATAAGGCGACAGCAGGGATCAACTCCAGTCATACAGGGGAAATGCTTTTGCTAATGATTCTGCCTTATAAATGCAAACTTTCTTTGTTCCCAGAAAAAACATGTTGATAATAGTCATAAAATGAAACAGAACATATTCTTCCACTTATCTGCACTTGAGTCACTTTCAAAAATATCTTTCCACTAGCCTATGTGCCCAAACACCACAAGCAGACCTAGGTATAGGAGGTTTCTGGGTTATGGAGCAAAGAACCAAGGACTCAAGTTCAAGTCCTAACATTACCCTTCACTGGCTGCATGACCTTGGGATAGTCTTACCTCCCATCAAGTTCCCATGAGCTCAGACTATGAAGCAGATGATGCCTGCTCCTCCACTTCCCAGCTGCTAGACTTTAGACAAAATACTTCTCAAAGCCTTGGTTTCCTTAATGTGTATCATGATATTTACTTCATAAGGTTGTTATGAGGAATTGATTGAGTAAAGTGTGTGAGGTGCTGAGCTCGGGGTCTGAAACATGAGTGCTCAGTAAGTATTATTATCACTTACAAAATGGAGGGACAGGTGTCCACCTCTCAAGACTGTTGGAAAGACCCAACGAGATGATATTTGGGAATGTGTTGGTCAACTCTACGGCACTCTGTAAATGTTATGGATTAGAACAAACCTAGTAGGACACTCAGAGAAGGGCTAAGAGAGAAGGAAGGAGGTTGTAATTGGAGAACATGGGGCTTTCATAGATCAGCACAAGCTCTATGGGCTGAACAGCATTTTTGTAGGGTTAGTGATTTGTACTGTTGGCTTCCATTCTATTGGGGGATGCAAATTCCTGAAGAGAATGGAATGACCAAGTTTGAAGGGGAATTATATAATTTGGTTTCCTCATTCTGTTGAGGAAACTAATGTCCCTTTCTTCTACAGAGCTCTTTGGGCACTTGAAATTTTTTAGGAATTTTAAATGCTTTGTTTAATGTCTGCCTTTGCTTCTGGATGGTAAGTGCCATGAGGACAGGGGCCATGGCTGTTTGATTCCCACTATACTCTCGGCCATGGCTCAGGGTCCAGCACAGTGTCTGGTTCATTGTCTACACATGGTAATTGCTGACAAGCTCAGAGATGTCACATAGCAAGGAAGTTGAGAGCATGCACTCTGCAGGGAGGAAAAGCTGAGTACAAATTTGACCTCTCTGATTTACATCCTGTGTGACCTTGGGCAAGTTACTTAGCTTCTCTGATCCTCAGTTTCCTTATCTGTAAAACAGGACTAATAATGACAAAGCCTATTTCATAGGGTTGTTGCAGAGATTAATGAGCTAATTCATGTCTAGTGCCTAAAACCATGTATCAATAACTATTAATTTTTCTAAACCAAGATAAAGTCGATCAGAGGGAGGTCTGGAACAAGAATCCTACCTAGGTCTTGCTCTTTATTTTTATTCCTCCAATATTCCTCAACCCCCCTGCCCAGACCACTTTCTAAAACCATTCAATCTAATCAGATAAAAATAGCAACACAAAATAAAGGATTGGGCAATTCACTTAGAGGTGCTGCAATCTCTCAGAATACTAGCAGCAAGTTTCAGGAACTCATTTGAATGGTAGTAAAGGGCTTATTATTGCTAATAACCTCCCAAAGTCTGAAGCACAGAGCTGAACTGAGCATTTTATATTTCGCTCTAACAGTTGGTCCTTAAGGGTTTGATGATCAGATACAGGCATGGCTGGATTATGAAAATGGCATGTTTAAAAATATCTCTGCGACTCACTCCTAGATGACTTTTAGCAAGTGAACTAACTGTTAGTTAGTTCTTCCTGGAACTATAATCTTCCTGGAAGATTAGATGTCAAGATAATTAACTCTCTGTCACATGGACTCTCTCTGTTTCAAATCTCATTCTCCTTTCTTTCCTACGTCTCTTAGTTGACACAACTCATTATTACTTCATGCCCAAGTTCTTCAATTTCTTGTCAGTGCACCCATAAACCATCTCCTTTTCATGACTTATCACACCTAACACTCAATTCACACTATTAACTTTGATATTATACTTTACAATTCTCTGTGTATCCAAATATCATAGAAAACAAAGATCAAGTTAGCCAGGTAAAGCAGATACAGGAGCATTGCCTATGATAACCCATCCTCCTAGCTCTCCTTGCTCTTCAGAAGCCCATGTGCCACAGAGAAAGTGAAATGCAGTTTCCCATTTCATTTCATGACCAGAGGACTGTGAATTTCCACTTTCATTGTCTAACGTTGGAGTCTGTGAGATTTCCCATTTCATTATTCTATACGACCTGGACTTGGCCTTATGCAACTGGAGAATAACTTTCTCTTTTCTATTGTAAATGGAGCCAGTGAAAAGCTAGACTAAAAAAGAAAAAGCTGGAATGGGGAATTATCCAAAGGAACCGTACAATTATAGAAATTTCTGGCTGGAAGAATGTTGAAAGGCCGCCTGTCCACCTCCCTGCACCTTAGCCTGCCCACGCCAATCCAGCAGGTAAATTTTGGCTCCTGGGCTTCCCTGGTGGCGCAGTGGTTGAGAATCTGCCTGCCAATGCAGGGGACACGGGTTCGAGCCCTGGTCTGGGAAGATCCCACATGCCGCGGAGCAGCTGGGCCCATGAGCCACAATTACTGAGCCTGCGCGTCTGGAGCCTGTGCTCCGCAACAAGAGAGGCCGCGACAGTGAGAGGCCCGCGCACCGCGATGAAGAGTGGCCCCCGCTTGCCACAACTAGAGAAAGCCCTCGCACGGAAACGGAGACCCAACACAGCCAAAAATAAATACATAAATAAATAAATTAAAAAAAAAAATTTTGGCCCCTGTTTCAGGAGAATCCACAGGATACCATGCCTCTGCCCTCCATTTAAGAAAGTTCTTCATGTATGCAGCTTAATACCTTTTCCCCCTCCAGTTCAGATTCTTTCCTTTCTGTTGTTAGGAATAAGAGTTGCTTAGTTTCATGTCACCTGGAAATACAGATCTTCCTTGACCTATGATGGAGTAGTATCTCAATAAACCCATGGTAAGTTGAAAATATCGTAAGTCAAAATGCGTTTAATACACTTAAGCCCAGAACATCATAGCTGAGCCTAGCTTACCTTAAACATGCCTACAGCTGGGCAAAATCATCTGACACAAAGTCTGTTTTATAATCGTGTTGAATATTTCATGTAATTTATTGACTCCTGTACTGAGAGTGTAGAACAGAATGGTCGTCTGGGTAGAGAACGGTTGTAAGCATATCAGCTGTTCACCTTCATGATCGCATTACTGACTGGGAGCTGTGATAGCTGCTGCTGCCCAGCGTCTCGAGAGAGCGTCTTACCCGCATCACCAGCTCCGGAAAAGAGCAAAACTCAAAATTCCGAAGTACAGTCTTTATTGAACGTGTATCACTTTCGCACCATCGTAAAGTTGAAAATTTCTTAAGTTGAGCCATCATAAGTCGGGACGTCTGTACAGATATCCCTCAGGCAGGAAGGCGAGCCTACTTCACCACCCAGCCCTTTCCCTGCCCATGACCTTCGGAGTTTGCTTCTCTGCTGTTGCCACGAGTTGATTAATTGTGGAAATTCCAGGATTTCCTGAAAATAGTCTTGAACTGAACCAGTGCTTGAGGTAGAAGAAAAGAGGACAAGGAATGTTTTCCTTCTTTCCTTTGCCAGCATCACGGCACCATTCCTTAGATGCTGACTACTTCCTCGCCCACACCCACCTTCACAGCTCAGAAAAGGGGGGACAAAATCGAAGACCTATCTAACAGCTTTAGCTTCATGCTTGGCTCCATCCCAAATCCAGCTCTTCTCAAAACTCTAAGGAAGGGCCTAAGAGTTTTCTAAGATTTATTCAGACCCAGGAATTGTTCCCCAAAGACCTAAAACATGCAGGAAATGTCCTGTACCCCACTCCTACCTGTGATCATGAGCATAGGCCCTTAATTAACTTATTTTTGATGCTGAGCATGACTTGATAGATCATGACTTGTTGACCTATTTTCGACATGCATCTATCTCAGGTTTTTTAACCCAGCAATCAGTCCATTGAACTCTAGGTGATCTGGCAATACATGTAATGAAAAGAGCACGAGTTTGGGGGTCAGGCCAACCTTGGTCTGATGCTCCACTATTTCATTTACTGTAGAAGGACTTTGGTCAAGTTACTTAACTCTAAGCTTCAGGTTTCTTGTGTGTAAAATGGAGCTAATACCAACTTCAGAGTTTGATATGTGGATTAAAGAAAGAGCTAACATGGATTGGGGGTTTGGGGTTAGTAGATGCAAACTATTATATACAGGATGGATAAACAACAAGGTCCTACTGTATAGCACAGAGAACTATATTCAATACCCTGTGATAAACCATAATGGAAAAGAATATGAAAAAGAATCTATGTATGTGTATAACTGAATCACTTTGCCGTATAGCAGAAATTAACACATCATTGTAAATCAACTATACTTCAATTTTTTTTTAATTAAAAAACAGAAGAAAGAGTTAACATATGGAAAGCACGCAGCACAGTGCCTGGCGTAAGCTAATTGCTTCAAACCAATTTCTTTCGTCCGCCGGCTATAGGGACAGAGCTATCCAGTACCATGAGTGTTCATCGGCTTCATCACTGAAACGGAGCTGCCTTAATAGCAACCCTCAGTGGGACCGTTAATAGCAGAGACAGTGAATATAATTACAAGGGTCTTCACCATGTACTTGTGCTGTGCCCAGTATTGTGCTGGAATCTGAGAACAGAAAGGCAGGAGAACTCATGGTCTCATCTCATGGCACCCTACAACACAGAAGCAGCGGTGGCACATGTGAGGTCCTTTCATGAATACCTCAGCCCGGAGTCATATCAGGATTGGAAAGATTTCAGAAGGCCTAATCACCAAGAAGATTATGGTGCTGCCATCCCCACATATAATTAAAAATAAAAACAGTACTAAACCATAATTAAGTGTAGAGAAGCAGAGCAATGTTCTGATATTTTTCCCACTGCCATGACAGTCCTAGTACTTCTTTTGAAAGATCAATTTTCAGAAAGTTTTAAAAAATGTTAGGGGGTGTCGATGTTTTGGGGGTGCCCTCATTTTGTAGGTAACTAGTCTGCTGGTAGCGTAACACAGCATGACCCCAAAGGCTCTCCCAATGTTCAGTGACTGCATCAGAAGGCAGGCCGAGAGCACAGAAGCCAGGGGTCTCAATAACTCACAAACTACTCGACAAATCCCACAAAGAATGGAGAAGTGATTGTACATTTTGAGACAGGTTCAAACCAACATTTAAAAAAAGTAAATTGAAGCCCTCTCCAAACATATGGGTGGACTGGGATGGCTTTTCACAAACGGGACAATAGAAAGGTCATATTTAGATAAGCAAGTTATAGAATCAATTACATATTATGTCTTAAAAGATGACCTCACCACTGAACTGCACCATCTGGACCTGTTACAATAGAGACAAATTGCCAGGAACGATGGTGACAGGAGATATTCACCAGGATGCGAAGGCACTGTTTTTTCTTTGTTTTTTGCTCTCTTTAATGGAAGACGTTCTCTCTGAAGGATACAGTCCCACTCGCAGGCAAGTTTGCAGTACCTGGTGACACTTCTCTGGAGATCTAGCTAACAACCCTCACATTTGGAGCCACTCACCTTTACACCACAAATCAAACAGAGAAGCACCAGGAAAGGGCCAGAAACCCTGACAGAGAACTTTTTCAAGCAGAGATGAAACCAATTTACATAGCCACTGTAAATAGTTAATAAAATACGTTTTACATTCCATCTACTTAGATTTCCATTACATCCTGTTCTGTTTCAAACACACATTTTTCTTTTGGATTGTTAGGCAATAAAGAGTCAAGCCATTTATCAAGCAGTGTCTTAGAATTCTTTTCAAATGTTTTACCATTTTCAGGAAATACTGTGGCTTCTATAATTAATCTCCCAGTAGAAAGCTGTTTCAGAAAGACGCCGGTACAGCGGAAAGAAAAGGCTTTTCTTTATGAGAATTTTTTGGTTCTTGTGAGTGGAAATGTTCAGAAACAGATGCTGGTGGTACTGTCACATATTACAAACTGTCCATTTCAGATAAAGAGGGAAAAAAACAGTAGAGTATGGATTCCTTCTCCCCAAACTGTCCTGTGACAGAGCTGTTGTTAAATGGGCCGCACAGGCAACTCAGTGTTGGGCTAAGATGAGAGTCACTCTTCAGAGCAAGACTGGCTTTCCACAGTTCTTACACCTGATGGAAACAGAAGTAACGTGAGGAGTCCCTTTCCACACACCCACCCCCTCGTCTTTAGTAATATCAGCTATATTTTCCATGTCTCAGGCCTAGTTCTAATCCTTTTACACATATTCACTCACTTAATCCTCACAACAACTCTCTGAGGAGGGTACTGATATGGTACCCAGTTCTCAGATTAGAAAATTGATGCTAGGGGCGCCCCTGGTGGTCCAGCGGTTAAGACTCTGCACTTCCAATGAAGGGGGCACAGGTTCGATCCCTGGTCGGGGAACTAGGATCCCACATGCCAAGTGGCATGGCAAAAAAAAAAAAAGAAAGAAGAAAAAGAAAATTGATGCCAGGGCAGACTCCCCGAGGAGTGAATCCAGTAGCCAAATCCAGGCAGCCTGGCTGAGTCCAGCCTCACAATGCAGCCGCTGCAGGCAGTAGGATGTACCATTTTCAATTCTCACCATCTCCTTTGCGCTGGCACACAGTAGGGCCATTCAGTCATCTCATTCTCCATGGAAATGGAGGCACGTGGTTGCTAAGTGGTTTGCCAAAAGTCATGTACAAGACAGTTAGGAGCTCAGGCTCCTTGACTTTTAGGCCAACTTTTCCTACTTTATAGCCTTCTTCCTCTTCATGTAAAAAAAAATAAATAAAACCAACAAAACCAAAGCTGTTGCTTTACTTCTTTCTATGATGTGTCTTCTCGCGTCCCAGGAAAGGGCAGGAGGCCTTGTTGGCCTGTCATACCGAGCAGAGCAAACCTCACTCTGGGCTTGGGTTCTGCCCAAAGTATCCATGGGTCTGCTCCTTGAAGGCAAATATGTGGTTTGTTTGACCTCCCAACTGAATTGAAGGTTTTGAAATGGCTTAATCTCACCCTCAGACAGATTAATAATAAATATTAAGACGTGCTCCCAACTTTAGGGTATGCAAGGGATCAAGAAAACAATTTGGGAAACCAGAGAATCTGGATGATCTCCAGGAGAATGTTCTGGTTTCCTCCAAGAAACTTGATGGGAAGATCGTCTTTACTTCTTCAGTGCTGAGTTTACATTTTTGTTTGTTTCATTTTAGCTTTTTTTTAATTTAATTTTTATTTTATATTGGGGTATAGTTGATTTACAATGTTGTGTTAGTTTCAGGTGTACAGCAAAATGGTTCAGTTATACATATACATATATCCATTCTTTTTCAGATTCTTTTCCCATATAGGTTATTACAGAATATTGAGGAGAGTTCTCTGTGCTATACAGTAGGTCCTTGCTGATGATCTATTTTATATATAGTAGTGTATTTATGTTAATCTCAACCTCCTATTTTACCCCTCTCCTCCTCATTTTGGCTTTTAAACAGAGCTATACTGAGGGCTCAGGTGGCTTCTGTGGGCCAATCTGACCCCCAGATCAACCTCAGTCTGAAGACATTTAGGCATCATTTCATCTGCATGGCAACCTGATGCACTTACCAGAGTGTTTTCTTCCCACACGAGGGGAAAGCTTGGTTGTGATGAAACCGCAGGCAGTGCAGTGCACGGGTAGGACTCAGCCTCTAACAATGTCACCTGATGAAGCAGACAATCATCCTCATGCACGGAAAATCTTGAGTCACGTGAATGCCATCTGTATTTATTAGAGTACAGGAAACAGGAAGAAAGGGCTCATGCCAAACGGGTATTTAGGAGAGTTTTATAAAGGGAGCATTTTACAAAGTTGGGGGCAGGGTGAGATAGGGGTAGGGGGTTAAGAGGTACAAACTACTATGTATAAAATAAACTACGAGGATATATTGGACAGCACAGGGAATACAGCCAATATTTTATAATAACTACGAATGGAGTATAATCTATAAAAATTTTGAATCACTATGTTGTACACCTGAAACTAATATAATATTTTAAATCAACTATACCACAATTTAAAAAGTCATAAACTCTCAAGAAATATGGGAAAATATGAACAATGGCAGGTTAAGTGAAGAAGCAGGAAAAAAAATTATTCATATGTCATGCTTATGACTGTTAAATATGTTGACTATTAACGGGGAATAAACAAAAATTATAAGAGTTGTGTTTAGGTTATGGGTATTTTTCTCATTTTTGCTAAACTTGTAATGGTATTATTCCATTTTTATAATGCAAAAATAAAAGACTTTTTAAGGAGTAAAAAGAAAAAAAAAGATGGTGGCAAGGTTTAGAGAGACAACACAAGAGATGGTGCAGTATCCCAGGGCTAGCACCCGCAGGGAGCCATTACCCCTAGATTTAGAGGGAATGGTTTATGGGAACCAGAAAGAGAGCTGCATGGGGAGAGCCATGCGACAGCAGCTGTGACTTCTTAGAGGGACACAGAAACCCACGGCGAACCCAGACACAGGGGGAGATGGGGGACTAGACACTCCAACTGCAACTCTCCTGCCCACTGACCAGACCCAACCGGAGAACAAGGTAGCCTAACAGATGCAGTCCGTGGGGGAGAGCCTGCCAGGGCCCAGTGCAGGGAGGGGGGCAGAGGGAAGATACCCAGCTCACCATCTCATTAAGTTTCTGAGGTACAATAACATCAGCACGTCCTCCTGCTGTGACATGAGTAGTTTAATAAAGAATTAATTAGGGAAAAATACCCTCTGCCTACATGGAATTAGGTGGCTAATTTTATGCCAATGGCAGAAATTAGCATTGTAAATTCCTCATTGTGTTTTATGAGTCAGAACTGGATGCACCTAAGAGTCTTAGGAATATGAACCTCAAAACAGGCCCTCTGATAACTTGCAAAGGAGAGCCAGTGGAAATCTGCTCCTGCCACGACAATGGCCACAATTGAACAGGAATGTAGGTTTAAGAAAGAGGGTCATTGGGAGTTGAAATTATTGACATAAAATCTCTTGGAGGCACCCATTGCATTGAGAGGCCATATTTTAATGGAGTTAATAAAGCCTGGTTTTTTTTTGTCTTACCTTGTTTTGTCTGGCTTCCTTTAGCAGTTTAGGTAGAAGACTAACCAGAAGGAGGGAAGATGGGGAAATCTGGAGAGGCATCCTGGGGTACTTTAGAGATGCCCAAAGTCAATTAGGTTACCCAGGGATCGCGGTGAACCAGGGTCCCAATCACTTGGCTGGGGTCTCTCTTATCGGAGAGCATTTGGTGTTTGGATAACAGCATGATGTGGTGTTTCAGGCAAAGGCTTTGGAGTCCAGCTATTAGCTGGGTCACCTTGAGTGAGTTAGATAACCTATAGAAGCCTCAGTTTCTTGCTTAATGAAATGGGGACAATACCTATTTCTTCTAGGGTTGTTTTGTGAATTAAATGCGATCATGTATTTAAAATACTTGAAACAGTATCTAGCACATAACTGGTGTTCAATAAATAGCATATATGTGTCTAGAAATGTATTCATATATAGAGACACATATATGCATATCTATTTATAACTAGAACCATCTGGCCTTCATAAGGGGTGGGAGTGATCATGATTGGTCACAGGGGCCCTTTGGCCATGAGAATGCAGCGTGACAAGAGGCTTTTCCTTTTTCTTCCTGTTTCTAGTGGCCCCTCTCCAAAAACGTACGTACTTAAGTTAGCTCTCTCCTTTCAGCTGTGTCCCTAAATTCTTCCCGACCCTATATCCTGAGACACATATATCCATATATGTACCTTAGAGATTGTTCTCTTTTAAAAATTCTGATTGAGTAATTAACATACACTTACTAAGTTAATTGTAAGTTTTTCCGTATTTAGGATATCATAACAAAGCCTTAGATGCTCCATCTCTTCCACTGTCTTCTCTCATCTCACAAACTGCTTTATGGTGAAAGTGATGGTTTTTCTAAAGTCCTGGTATGACTTGGGAGCAGAGGTCAGAAAATTCTGTTTGTTACACTTTAATTTGACCAGAATGGAACTAAAGATTTCAATTTAGTGGATATATTTGTTTGTTTCATTTATTACTGACTGGAGAATGCACCTTAGCCTCTCCATGAATGTTGGTTTAAAAATGTTATGTATTTTTAATATTTTTAAGGGATTTTAAAATGTGTTGCGTTAGGTGATTAATGCAAATGCAAAAGGTTCCACAATTCCTTTAGCTCCTTAGAAATTTCATTCTTGGGCCTATATTCTTGAAAGGTATTGACCCCTACAAACAGCTAATACTGTAAAAGCTGACAGGCCAGTTTAACCTCCTAATTGTATGCTCTGCATCCTGCATTTGACCTTCCAGAGACAACTTGATGGGTTTCTGCCATATTAATTACTCCTTGCTGTTTTGCAGTGATCCTTTAACAATCCAAGCCTAGTGGATGAATGCATGAACCTTTCTAGGCTCCAGGGAAGAAGCTGGAATGACAATTTAAAAGCACCCAATGTAATTTTCCACTACCAACCTTATTTTCTTTCCCTATAATGGTGAAAAAAGACCTCTGGAGTGATTTTGTATTTGTTGTATTCTATAAGTTCTTGCAAATTTTTGACACTTTCTAAAATACCTTTGAAACTATGAGGCCTTATCTGGAATACCCTCCTTCGATTATTATGCATTATATAATCAATACATTTATTACTAGGTAATATTACTTGAACACCTGAGCCTTTTTTTTCATTTTTATTTTTATTTTATTTTTACTATAGATGCTTTCATCAGCTGTGGTATTTTTTAATATGCAATTTTTAAAGGTTACACTCCATTTACAGTTATTACAAAATATTGGCTATATTCTCTATGTTGTACAACACATCCTTGTAGCCTACCGTACACCCAATAGTTTGTACCTCTCAATCTCCCAACCCTAGATTGCCTGCCACCCTCCCACTGGTAACCATTAGTTTGTTCTCTACATCTGTTAGTCTGCTTTTTTTTTGTTATATTCACTAGTTTGTTGTATTTTTTAGATTCCACATGTAAGTTTAACACCTGAGCCTTAACTTTGTCTTAAGTGTCATTAATGAGACATAATGGGCAAATGTTCATTTAATTTTCCACTCCTAATACTCTTTGTCTGAGGTTGAGTTTGTCTTCCTAATGAACTAGCCAACAGTCATGATTGCTGAACAGTCTTCCTCCCTCCTTGTTTGTTAGACCACTTGCAGTTTACACTTTCCCTCTTCCTCTCCTTCGTATGGAGCAGAACTTCACCTGTGTGGGTCATTTTCCTCTCCCTGCACTGAGCCATTTCAGAATTAGACCTGAACATTTCCAATGTCTGCATTTGGAAGGCTGCTTACAGCTCAGCCCGTTCTCATGGACCGTGTGAGGGTATTAAATGGAAGTCCCCCATGCCAAAAATGGATTCTAGAATCCAATTTTTTCCTGCTCCCTGTCTCCCTTCATCACTCAGGTCTTTTGATTCAACAACTCTCTCTAGCCATATTTTCTTTAATGGCAAAATGTGATGGAATAGGAATCAAATAATTCAAATGGAGTCTCAAGTCTCCCATCTACATCCCTGTGTCTATTTATGCATGTGTGTCTTGAGTACGTGCTTTGTGCCAGGCATTGTGTGAAGCAATTTACACTTAATCCACACAGCAATCCTCCAAGACAGATACTAGGATGGAGACTTTTCGGTGAGAGACAGCTTAGAGGGTTTAAATGATTCATTGAACTGGGTTTAAATAATTTACCTGAGTTAGTACTAGTGGACCTGAAATTAAAACACAGCTTTACCTGACTCTAGAGTGTGTGCTTTTAACTACTATATCATACTGAAAATCTAAAAAACTTAGGTCACTTGGCTTTTTGGTGCCTGTCCTGGGTTCATTGAGAAGCAGTGATTGAGAATGCAAGGGTCTGGAGGCTGGATTTGAAATCTGTCTCCTTCACTTACTGGTTGTGTGACATTGGACAAGTTACTTTTCTTTGCTTTGGTTTCCTCAACTATGAAATGGGGGAAAATATGAGCAACAAAACTCCTCAGGCCACATGGAGGATTATCTTCATGTAAAGTACTTAGGCCTGACACACAGTAGGTGCTCTTTAAAAGCAACAATAATAAAAACAGTTCAATAAATGTTAGCAAGTATTGTTATTATTGCCTTATTCACCCCAAATAGATCTGATGTAGTGTCTACTCTAAGTGATTGCTCTAATGATTCTCCTTGAAGCCCTTGAAAGTTTAAAGTTCTCTGGTTGTATATTGTCGATAAAATCTACTTCTTATTCCTCAGCCTAGAACGCGATGGTAGTAGAAGGCTTGGGGAAGCTTGCTTGGGTGTAGAGACTAGGCATGGTATTGAAACGGCAGGAGTGATAAGTCTTGCCCTTCATCGGCGTCAAAAAGTGTGTGGTTATGTGGATAAGACCAGGAGGGAGAGCTAAGAAATTTGGCTTCTATCAACCTGTGCTGCAGGCTTGTTATCGACACTTGGGTAATTAACATAATCTAAAGCTCAAGCTCGTTATCCTTTCTAGGAAGAGGAGGATACCATATCTATGCAACCTAATTTCAGAGAAAGATTAGGAAACAGAAAAAGAAGTTAAAAATTGAGAGGATAATAATAGCTTTATATCTTTATATCATCAATGGACTGTCCTCTAGGGAGCAGGAAATGGATAGGGCCAAGCCAGATAGGTAATTACTAGGGAATGACTAAACGGATATCTGGCAATCAGTGGGATGCTTACTAGGGGCAAGGAGTTGCCCTTGACATCATGCAAAGATACATAAAGAACAAAGTCCTGCCTTAAAGGGGATGTGATTTACTTAGTGAGCAAGATATAAAACGATAACTAATAATAGAGGAGTTTATATACTGGGTGAGTGGTGCAATCCGAAAGGCTAGAGGGCAAATTTTCCCATTATAAACACCTGCTGCACCATTTAATTAAGTGTGGCTTTTATATTACAGGACTTGGTTGGACTACTTTGCTCTCAATCTTCAACAGTGTGTAAACATTTAAGTAGAATTCTTAAGATTTAACCTAAACTCATTTTTAAAAGTTAATTTCAGCTCCTCTGGGAGGTAGGGGTCAGAGACATCTCTGAGAAGCTATCAGAAGCTCTGAAGCATCTCCCAGAAATCTGCACAAAAACTTCCAAGTCTGCATATAATTGTAGAGGGTTGACAGATCCCCTAAAATCCACGCATGAACCCCTAGCATGAGCAACTGTGTTATAGACACTCAGTTACCCATAGTTTCCCAAATCTTACCATATCTCAGTGACTTCTTTTGGTTAGCTTTGGCTGTTTTAAATAATGCTATAGTCATGATTCTTGGAATTAAAATATCTTTTTAAAAAACCGAAAAACCTCAAACTGATTTTATACACAGTAAGGCAGGAATTGCTATTTGTCCCCCAGTATCTATCATAGGCTTCTTCCATAGAAATGGAATTTTTAACTGGGCAGAACAAAATGAAGACCACATTGTCCATCCTCTCCAGGTGTTACCACGTCCCTAAGGTCTAGCCAATTTCTGTAGACGGAAGTGTTGTAAAGCCCCCTCTGAACCCTCCTCAACAAACAACTCAAGGGTGCCCTTTTCTTCCGTTTTATCTCTTCCTCCTTCCAGCTGCTTGGGACATGGATCTGACGGCTGAAATGTCTTCTTGGGCTGTGGGACAAGGGATACCTCCAGGGGACCACAGATGTGAAAGAAGGAAGGAGCCTGGATCTTCAAGGAGCAGGGAGGAGAGCCATCACAGTGGTCTTGAATATTGTCTTCTGAATGTCGACATAAGAGGGAACTAAACTTCCCCATTTAAGTTGCTGCTGTTTTTTATTTTTTCTGTTACTTGTAGCTAAACCTAATACTAACTTACAGATACAATCTCTAGCACTTTAAAGCTGTTGTCATCTTGCCTCCTGACATCTTTGCTGCTAATGAGAAGAATAATCTGTCTTCTTTTTCTGGTAGCTTTTAAGATTACCTTTGTACGTTTTGCAGTTTCTCTTCAGTGTATATAGGTGCAGATTTGTTTTCATCTATCCTGTTATGTCCTGGTGTTCCTGATTGCCCACGTCCTTTTATTCAGTCATCAGAAATTCTCACCCTACACCTCTTTAAATATTGTGCCTCCATGTTTCCTCTAGCTCCTCTGAAACTCTTATTCAAAATTTGTTGGAGCCTCCCAACCAAGATTTCATGTGTTGGGCTTCCCTGGTGGTGCAGTGGTTAAGAATCCACCTGCCAATGCAGGGGACACGGGTTCGAGCCCTGGTCCAGGAAGATCCCACATGCCGCGGAGCAACTAAGCCCGTGCACCACAGCTACTGAGCCTGCGCTCTAGAGCCCGCAAGCCACAACTACTGAGCCCGTGTGCCACAACTACTGAAGCCTGTGCGCCTAGAGCCTGTGCTCTGCAACAAGAGAAACCACCGCAATGAGAAGCCCATGCACCACAACGAAGAGTAGTCCCTGCGAACTGCAATTAGAGAAAAGCCTGCGCACAGCAACAAAGACCCAACGCAGCCAAAAATAAAATAAATTTATTAAAAAAAAAAGATTTCATGTGTCACAACTGCACTTTTAATCTTTTAAAAATCTCTGCATTGCATGCTGTTCTTTAATTTTATCTTATAAATACACTTTTTGATGGTGAAAAAACTGGTGTTTATTCCATCCTTTGGATTTTTCATTACATTTTTCCCCCTGGAATTTCCTATAGACAACATATAGTTGAGTTTTGGGTTTTTTTAACCCCTTCTGATAATCCCTATCTTTTAATTAGTGTATTTAGATCATTCACATTTAAAGTGATTATTGATATAGTTGCATTAATACCAACCACGTTTGTAACTCTTTTCTATTTGTTGCATTGTTCTTTGGGGTTTTTTTCCCCTCTTTTTCTTCCTTCTTTGGTTTTAATTGAGCTGTTTATATGATTCAATTTTATCTCCTCTCTTAGCCTATCAATTCTGATGATTGCACTGTCTCTTTAGATTTTGATTTTTCTTATCTTTTACTGTGTCTTGCAATGTTTTGTTGAAAGATATACGTGATGTATCTGGTAGTAGGAACTAAGGTAAATAAGAGTTTGGTGTGAAGTTGTATATTAATCTGGCTAAAAGTTGGGCTCTGTTTAATGTTTTCTGTAGCTACAGAGTTCAGAGTTTTCAAATTACTCTAGTCTCCTTGTTTTTGGTTTCTTTCTTGGTTTCTCTAAGAAGTTTTTCTCAGAGAGAGTCTTTGTCTAACAGCTCTTTCAACTGTGATCCACTGTTATTATATTGGAGCCTTGTGGGTGTGGTGGGAAGGTGAGGGAGAGAGAAAGTGTTCTATAATCTTATTTAATCAAACTCTCTTTTAGTGGGCTATGTCCCTGAGCTGAGACCTTCACAACTGTTTCTCAGCTTTTTTTCCCTCTCTTAGGTGAAACAAGAGGGCTAGAAGGGGATGAAATAGGAAAGCTGTCCTTCCCCCAGCTGGGATAAGGCTCTGACACATTCTTATCCCTGGAAAATAGGCATTTGTTGTGGAACAAAGCTCTGCATGTATTTCATAAGGTTTACTCTTTCCTTCCTTCTGCTCAAGCCACAAAGAGATATTTCTCAGATCATGACTATAAGAATCTGGTGGGGCTCCTGGAGGAAAAATCCATGAAACTGTGGGGGGATTCCTCCTGAGACTAGATCCCCAGGAGTTTCTCACCCTCATGCTAGTCTGTAATCAGTTTCCCAGTAATTCATCGGAATTGCTATTTGAATATTCCTACCAGGTTATGACTCCAGTATCTTCTACTACAGATAATCAGATCGCTGCTGTGACTCTCTGAATTCACCTCTCTAGTTCTCTGATCAGTTCATGAAAAGTTGTTGATTTTCAATCTGTTCAGCTTTTTGTTGTTAGAAGGACAGGAGTGATGACTTCCAAGCTCTGTTCATGTCAGAACTGAAACCAAAAGTCATTTGGGGGATTTCTATTAATTCATGCATTCAGTATATTTTTATTATTTTCATTGTATTATTATTATTGTTGTTGTTATTATTTCTTCCTTTCTGTCTCATGACTTTTGGTTCTTTTTTATGGATGCCATTCCTTTCTCTATTTCTTAGATGTCCTTAAATATGCTTACAGAGTCATTTTCAGTCATTTTCCATTTGAATAATAGGTGCCAGTGAAAGAACAGTCAACTCATTTTCAGGGGTAAATTGATCTCTTGATTTTTATGTTGTTAGCTAACTTCCTTAGATTTCTTTTTCCTTCTGTGTTTTAGAATTTTGATTTATAAGTGCATCTTGAGCAGAAGGGTTTTGTTTTATTTTGTTTCTCTCTCTGTATTTTGTGGATGTCTCAATTAGACCCCTTAGGTTCTTGATTAGAAACTCTGCATTCTGTTGGAAACTCAGGGTGCCTGTCCTCTGGCGAGGTTGAAGATAGCGTCTACGCACTCATCCACTCTAGCAGGCAGCTGGCTCTGCTTCCTCCCTCTTCCCTATGCATGGAGCTTTATACTAGCTCCATATATATTTCAGCTCCATATATAATCCAGGTGGGGGGAGCAGACCTTCTGCTTTGCTTCCTGCTTTGTGCTTCTGATTCATGCAGAAGTTTACCTTGTTTTGGAATGAGGGTTGTATCTGTTTGATTTTTCTCTTTTAAAACTTGATCTAACATTTATTTGGAGTCGATCAGGGCCTAAGAGCATGAATTTACAATACCCTCTGGCCCAGAAGACATGTTCCATGTATCTCAGCAACAACTCTATGAAATATACAAAGTCAGGCTTTATATACCCATTTTACAAGTGCAAAGAGAGCGTAACAGGTGCTCAGTGGCAGGGCTAGAACTGGTGAGTAGGTGTCCCGGTTCTGTCTCCAACAGGTGATATTCATAATTATATCAAACCCACCATGTTCATAGCTCACAATATTTTCTTGCTTACTGCGTTTGGAATCTGAGCTGTAATGGAGAAATTCTACAGTGGGTAGGCTAAATGTCCCATTTACAATTTAATCACAAGGTGCTTCTACTTTAGAACCAGTGGTTTCTGCCTGCAGGTTTCTGAGCCACTGGCTGAGCTTCCTGGCGCTCTTTCAGTGTATCCGTTCCTGTATGTGCTCTATGCAGAGACACTTATGCAGATTTCATATCCTTCTCCTCAGTCTTCAATCACACAGACAGTGTTTTAATGACTTCAAATCCACTCCACTCGGGCTCTCCCTCTTCCTCTAATCTTATATCTTTGTCAGATTTCATCACCTAGAGATTGGAGTCCCTGTGGGTTCATGGGGCAGGGAGGGGGGGAGAAGAGTGTTTATGTTTATGCTTTTCTTGATTTTTATGGCCATCATTACCCAAAGCTGTGTGAAATTGAGGGAAACATTTGGCCTGAACCCTGGAGCCATCTGTTCAACCTGCTCAAGATATTGGTGGTTGACTGTTTACTAAATAGACTACCCTGAGTGGCAGCCTGAAGGCTGAGGCTGGGGCTTCTGTTAATCGTTAGGCATTTAACAAACAGTTGGGACTCGCGCTGGCTTTGCTATCACAGCTTTCAGAAGCAACGTTCTGTACCCTGCCATCAGCCACAGAACAAGAGATGGGCTCTCTAGTGTGATGACTGAGGATTTCCAGCAGGCTTGGGCTGCCACGCCCAAGCAGGGGTGGTCATGTCATTCTGCAGGAGATGTGACATGTGTGCTTTTGTTGTTGACTTTATCTCTGCCAACACACGTGGGTGTCTAACGTTGGCTGGGAAGCTGGGCTCTAGGGTGGAGCGAAGGTTTCACATTGTTGACAATTGAATGCTTCGAGAGATATGTGCTTTGGTGAGGTCTCTCCTTTGAGACTTTTGCCCTTTCTCTAATCCTTTGCATAAACATTGCCTTGAAAACTGTTTATGAAGTATCTGCAAAGGCACGTGAAACTGTTGGTAAATGGTCGTGGTGAATAATATTTACTCATGGTCAGATTTCTGAGCCTGAGTTTATTTTTGATGGGATTTACTGTCTGGTGCAAATCTTTGTGAAGCTGCAAACAGAGGCTGAACCTCTCTGCCCAATTCTTGTGACAGATTAGAGTTCATGACAGAAATGGCAATTTAGCCTTGGGAATGGAATGGATATGAAAACCTTCTCCCAAAGTCTCCATATTCTAAATAGGAATCTCTACTAGTTGAAAGTATAAAAAAGAGGAAAATAATCATGAAGTCACAGAAAGGTAGAGAGAGCCAAGGCAGTCCATCTTTTTGGTTAAAGAGGGAAGAGGAAAATTTGGAGGCAAGAAAGCCTCAGATCTAGTAGATTGTGGAGCTGGCTGGTGCGGCTCTTAAGAGCACTTTGTGTTTCTTTCTTCCCAACTTTGTTTTCGGGAAGATGAGGTTGGTGGCTTCAAACAACTATAAAGATGATAACTTGATCTAGACCGATGGTGGGTGGGGAAGGTTTCCATGAGGAAGTGTGGACTAAGCTGGGATCTGAAGGATTGGTAGGAGTTTAACCTGGTGAGCGGAAGTGAGTGATGGAGGAGGTTTAAGCAGAGAGAAGAAAACATATGGTAGCCTTGTATTAGGTAGGAACACGTGTACTTTTAAGAAAATTAATGATGGGCTGTAGAGCTGGGGAGCAAGGGGCAGGCGTAGTGACATGCAATGAGCTGTGTTAATACATTTATATTAATCTGAGAGTGACAGAGAGCTATTGGATCAGATTTGTGCTTTCTTTAAAAAAAAAATTTCACTTTGGTTACAACATGGAGAACTGATTAGAGGGGAAGAGAGAAGATAAGGACACAAGTTAGAGGCTATCATTGCATATTCCAGCTGAGAGGAATCCTGCACAAGGCTAATGGCAGAAGTGCTGAGGATAAGGAGGTGTATTTAGGAGATGTTTAAGATAGAAAACTGAAGAGACCTGACGATATGTTAAATATAGGGATAGCAAGAGAGGGGGAGCTTGTCAAGGATGACCCCAAGAGATTTTACTTTGGAGATTTAATTGATAATTGCTCTGCTTACTAAGACTGAGAACCAGAAGTGGGACAAAATCCATGAGTTTGGATTTGGATATGTGGAGTTAAAGTACCTTTTCAACATGTATAATGTAGGTTTCTAGTAGATCCTTTGGATATGCAGATTTGGAGCAGCACGAAGAGGTCTAGAGCTATCTGCATCTAGGTGGTAACTGAAGCCATGATCGTAATGAGGTCCTCCAAGGGAAGAGTACAGAAGGAGAAGAGGAGAGGGTCCAAGCAGTACCTTGAGAAATGGAAATATTTTGATGACTCAGTAGGGGAGAATGAGCCTGCAAAGGAGTGAGGGAGTAGTCAGGGAGGAAAACCAAGAAAGATGAGACTGGGGGTCTTGTTAAGGGAATGAAAATGCTCTAAACTGATTTATGATGATGGTTATATCACTTGGTAAATTTACTAAAAAGCATTGAATTGGACACTTAAAATAGATGATCTTTATGACATAGAAAATATACCTCAATAACACTATTAAACAACAGCAACAAGGGAGTGTGGAACTAAAGAAAAGAAAGGATGAGTCTTTCAAGAAGCAAGGAATCTACATTTGCACATCATTTATCACCCAAAGTCCAGAGTTACATTAGGGTTCACCCTTGGTGTTGTGCATTCTGTGGGTTTTGACAAATGTATAATGACATGTAGCCACCATTGTAACATCATGCAGAATTGTTTCATTGCCCTAAAAATCCTCTATGCTCTGCCTATTCATCCCTCCCTCCCCACAGCCCCTGGAAACTACCAATCTTCTACTGTCTCCATAGTTTTACCTTTTCCAGATTACCATATACTTGGAATCATACAGTATGAGCCTTTTCAGACTGACTTATTTCAGTTAATAATATGCATTTAAGTTTCCTCTGTGTCTTTTCATGGCTCGATTGCTCTTGTATTTTTTGTTTGTTTTGTTTTAGCAATGAATAATATTTAGTTTTCTGGGTATACCAGTTTATTTATCCACTTACCTACTGAAAGACATCTTGGTTGCTTCCAGGTTTGGCAATTATGAATAAAGCTGCTGTAAAAAAAGAAAAAAAAAAGAAGCAAGGAATGGTTATGCGTATTGAATGTTGATAAATATAGTAAGAAAAGGACTGATGGTCACTAACAAATTGAGAACTTTAAACAGACATGTAATGCAAAAACAATGGTCTAAATATTGGATAATATAATACTGTAAAAATACTGACCTATATTTTAAAACGATATCTTCAAGATTAGTGAGAAGATGCACAAGACTCGGTCCCTCCTTGTTCTCAAATAGAGCCTAAATAGAGATGTTTGTTATTCCCTCTGCATGATATGGCAACTAGGAAATGGATTCTGACAAGGCAATTCTATTAGAATCGGAATATTTGTGGTAAGAATTAGGCCCCATATGTGATCAAACAATATATTTACTCTAGAAGTCCAAGACGTTCAGAGAATACTATAAAACTCTTCTTAAATGATCTGATGGTTACAAAGGAATTATGTGTCAAATAAAATCATCTTCATAAACACATGATCAGTACCTCGTCCAGCATATGGCTTACAGTAGGTGTTCAATAAATATTTGCTGTGACCCAAACTCAGAAGTTAGAAAACTGAGAAGAGTGTTTATGAATCATTATTTAAATCTATAATACAAATTACTACAGTAGCAAAACTCAGAAGAGGACAATATCATATCAAAATAAAAGACCAAACCCATGTGGGTAATTTACAAGCTTTCTCCATTTAGAAAGCGTTCACTAGCTCTTCATTAGTTCTTACTCATTTTTCACTTGATTACCCAAATCAGTTTAAACTACTCAGCTAAAATATGTAAATAAATCCTTCTTTTACTACAGCCATCTTTTGGGATTTATTTTTGCAACGAATACTGTCTTATTTCACTTATTATCTTTTACTTGAGCCATTAGTCTGAAAATGACATTTATTCCATTTTGATTCCCTGTCCTAACCAATAAATGCCTCTGACTTCTAAATTAGGACACATTCAAGAAAACATGAACCAAAGGCTTTTTTCAGCTGAGCTTCTTAATGTAGGTGGCTTCGGAAGGCTGTTGACACGTGACTGCCAATACAAATTTTTAATGAAACATTTCAACTGAATTTAAATGACTTTTCTAAACTGGTTTTTAGGAAATGCTTAACTCAGGTCATTCGATGTTTACTAAATTTCCTGAACTCATACTTACAATAGCAACCCAATGTTATTCTCTGAGAACAGGAAATCAGGGAGCAGAACCACAGTTGACGGAGATATTTCTGAAGGAGGAAGTTGGCGAGGACAGAGATGACCCAGAAATGACCAGTTTTTGACAGAATTTTAGATAAGAATCCATCTGTGTGGCTTGATTGTGGTGTACTGTTAGATCTGACTTCTTTAATATGTCTTCCCTACTGACACATCTGTTTCTACTAGTTAGAATTCATAATGTTAGAATAATCAACAATATCGGAGAAGTATTTGGGCTATGCAGCAATCATACAAAATTAGGACATCTGCTCTTCACCCTATTGACCAAAACTCTCCATTCAGTAACACTAGAGAAGTTTGGTAGCTCTCTTTTGGGTTCATACACTTCTGTTCTCACAAGTCAAGTTGTCTGTTTACCAAGAGTCCACTGTCTCTGTACTTATTGCCATTATGTAATAAATTTATATATATATAAATAATTACACAATGAGACACCATATCAGAGAGAAAACAATATTTCTATGAAAACTAGGTTGAATGCTTTGGAAAGACTAAGATGAGTTGCCCTAAAATGTTGTTGGATTAGGTGTGAACAAGACAACTGTAAAGATTGGGTGGGAAGATATTACAAAAGTATAGTTTCTGTTTAAGGTTTCTGTTCTTGGTTCTCACTTCACTTAAAAAAATCAAAACTGGAAAGAGTGTGCAATGCATTTATATAAGAAATTCAACAGGGACTTCCCTGGTGGCACAGTGGTTAAGAATCTGCCTGCCAATGAGGGGGACATGGGTTCGAGTACTGATCTGAGAAGATCCCACATGCTGAAGAGCAACGAAGCCCATGCGCCACAACTACTGAGCCTGCGCTCTAGAGCCTGCGAGCCACAGCCATTGAGCCCGCGAGCCACAACTCCTTAAGCCCACGCGTCTAGAGCCCATGCTCTGCAACAAGAGAAGCCACCGCAATGAGAAGCCCATGCACCGCAAGGAAGAGTAGCCCCCGCTCGCTGCAACTAGAGAAAGCCCGCGCACAGCAACGAAGACCCAATACAGCCAAAGATAAATTAATTAATTAATTAATTTTTTAAAAAAAGAAATTCAACATGGAACACTAATCACAAGACAAGGTCTGGGGCTAAAATCAAATGGTTAGTGAAATAACACCCATTTATATGTTTTAAATTCAAATAAAATGCTTAAGGCATGTAAAAGTAATTTTCCATAACTCTTCACTTTCACCAATATTTTTGATGAACCAATTAATAATAGGGTAAGAGGACTTCAACTATTGTGATTTTCCCAAGGCACCGTCTATTTCCTCTAAAATACCCTCCCTCACTCCCCATATGTATTTCCCCCTAGTTCTCTCTCTCTCTCTCTGTTTTCCTTAACTCTCATTCATCTTTCAAGTCCTATGACTCCAACTCCAGCTCAAACACTAACTCTTATGAGGAAACATTGCTGTCCCTTTTTTTTTTCTTATTTAAAATTTATTTTAATCTCTAAGTACTGTTGTTGGTTTGAATTGCTCACAGAAATCTATTCCACCCAAAAGGGAAATGTAAAGTGCTTCTAGCAGTGCAAACACAGTTGGAATGACTTATTCAAAGGTTTCCCACTAGAGTCTACAGAAAATGTAAATGTAATAAAATCACATATCAGATGTTTCCATTTTTTGGACCACAGGAGATTTTCAAAATCGCTTCGATTTTTAAAACCCATCAAATGTTTTTTTCAATTTGAGATTATCCCAATCTCAGCACCTCTGTGCTGAGTCTATCACTTTAGGACTATACTTAATGCAGAGTTTGTATTGTAGTCTATTAATTTATTTAACACACTTCATTATCTTTGGGTCCCTTTGGGGTCAGTCTCCATTGGTTTTCCTTTTCTCTTGAGAATGTTTCACATTTTCCTGTTTCTTCATATGTCAAGTAATTTTGTTGGGTCATATCCTGGACATTGTGAATGTTATATTGTGGTGACTCTGGATTATGCTATAGTCCTCTAAAGAGTATTTACTTTGTTTTAGCAGATACTTTAATTAGCTGCATTCAACATGCAAACTCTGTCTATTGGGCAGCAACTCAAATCTCAGTTCAGTTCATTCATCCTTAGGCTGTCTGCAGTCTACATGACACATGCACTGTTCAAGGGTCAGACAGATATTCAGGCAGAGTTTATACACAGAATTTGGATCCTCTCTCTCTGATTCTTTTCATTTTCATGATCCCCCTCTCATTCACCAGTGAATTTTTTTAAATAGAATTTTAACCATTCCACCCCTCATGGCACATTAAGTCTAAAAGCCAGTAAAATAGGAAACTCATCCAGTGTTGTTTCCTTCTTCCAAGTGTCAATTCCTTTCTAGAAGCTTCCTACTCTTGTTCACTCTCCACTTCCTTCAGGTAGTTGGGGTTTTCTTTGTTCGTTTTTTTGTTTTTTTAAAATTTTATCCAGAGTTGATAGTTGTTATCTGTGAGAGAATTGGTCTGCTAGGAGCTTATGCATCCTAGCAGAAGCAGAAGCATCTTATTATCTTTGTATTTCTATGTCTAAATAATGTCTGACACATTGTATAGGCCCCCAGGAAACATTTTGTGTTGGACAGAATTAAATAGAAGTGCATTGCTAAAATGAACAAATACATTAAAGGCAAGGGAAAATGAAAGCTTGTTCTCGTTAGTTCATATTGATTTTTTAAAAAATAATACCTAGAAAGCATAAAGATCTTAATCAAGGGGAGTTGAAAAATAGGAGCAGCGAGTTCCTGTGATGGCCAGACTTGGCATTAGCCAGGAAGCCACTAAAAAGGCAGGCTCAGGGCTATGGCATCCACAGGGTCAAGAAGCATCTGGGAGAGTTTTAACTTGTCCAGCCCTGGACACCATTCTACCAACGGAGTGAGCTTTCCCAGCTCCTGGAGTTACTAAGCCTCAGAGTGAACGTCTATCTGCCTCAGGAGAAATCCCCTTGAAAAATCTGTTAAAGTTCGTTTAAACAATAACAGAGTCACAATTGGCTAAAAGAAGATAAACAGAACAGCACAATAAATAGCAATTACCCGCCAGGGAGGTGTCTGCAGGGGTGTGAGGGGCTGGGGCCCTCATTTACTAGCCCCAGCTGGGGCTGGGCCTTTTCTCATTTACTATCTTTATTAATGACCTGCAAGGGGTGTAAGCAGCTTGCTAATGAAGTGGCAGCCAGGCCTGCAGTGGGAGCCACTGTCCTTGCAAAGAGAAAGAATAACAACCAAGCTGATATAACAAGGGTAGGACACCAGGCAGAAAAATCAGAGGCATGAGATTCAGCAGGGAGGGAATATTGTAACTGTCATGAGAAGAATAATCAGAAGTGCAGCTTTCTGATGGCAGGGAGTAGAGACAAATGCCAAGAAACAAATACCTGGAAAGAATCTGAAAATGTAAGGCTGAAAGATGGCAACTGACAGATGGTAGTCGTGGGATGAAATTCCATAACAACGGCTTCCCTCCTTCTGACTTCGCAGATTATAAATGTCATTGAGATGTGAAAGGACCAGGGAGGTCCTCAAGACCCCAGGAAGAGGGAAAGCTCTGCTCCCTGCGATGCCTCCACGTTCCCATGGTTCTCTGTGCTGCTGGTTTCCCAGTGTGAGACTGGCCCAGGCCTAGCTTGGCAGCCCCTTCCTGGTCCTGGTCCACAGGGAGAGACATCACAGCGGGTAAATATGGGAACCCGAATACAGGACATTAGGATCCCTGACTATCCCATGCAAAGAATTACCTTCCACCCAGAGTCATCTGTGTATTTAATGAACTTCACAGCTCTTAGATCTATCAAAGATGATCTTGTTTATTCATTCATTTACTTATTGTCTGTCTTCCCCACAAGAACATGAGGTCCCACAAAGACAGAGGCTTCATTTGTTGTGTTCACCTCTACAGTGTTTACGATGAGGACAGTGCCTGGCTCAGAATAATCAGGAAACAAATATTTGCTGAACGAATGATTGAAGAGATGAATCCTGTCCTAGGTGCTCATTTTACAAAGGAGGAAACAGAGTCACAAAGGGACACAGGGACTTGACTGTAGTCACACCGGGGGAGGCTGAGCCCGGCCTGGCGCCCAGTTCTTTTGACTCTCAGCACCGTTCTCAGGCCTCACCTCCTTCAGGGCTTCAACCCAAAGGCACCTTCTCAGGAGGCCTTCCCCGGCCACCCTGTGGAGAGAAAACTCCACCCCCTCCACCAGTCAACACTCCACACTCTTCTCCTGTCTCTATTTTACTCTTCCCCTAACCCATGAGCACTTATCATGACTCTTTGTATTTTATCTTGTTCGCTGTGTGTCCCTCCTTGTAGAACACAGGCTGCATGAGAGCAGGCATTTTGGTCTGTTGTGTTCATTGCTGTATCCCCAGCATCCAGCACAATCCCCAACACAGAGCAGATAATAAGCATTTGCTGCTGAGCATTGAATAGGCAGGACTATGGCCCTCAGCCTTTAGGGACACATTAGGACCCAGTTTCCACAAGTCGGATGCAACTCAAATGAGGGGCTAGTAGAGACAGAACTTTAAAACTAAACTTGTGTTCTTAGTACCTTTGGCCAAGTTTGCCAAGTCTCCATTTTCCCATCTACAAAATGGGATTACATGATGATTAAATGATACCCTTTCTGTAGACCCTTCAGCATGTGTCTGTTACATAGTAGGTGCTCAATAAACACGATTTCTCCCCTGCTCTCAAACTGTCCCTGTGAGGATCCACAATAGGGTCCTTGGATCTAAGAATCCAAAGAAAAAGTGGAAAGCCCCTTGAAATGAGTGCTGAGGAGGTAGAAACACGAGCAGTGTGGGGCATGCTGGGGGACCAGTGAGACGGCACCTTCCTGCTCCCCTTCACTGTCTGCCCCAGCCTTGACATCTGCACCATGCACACTTCAATCTGAGGGCAGAAGACAAGCTGTTAATCAAAACAAAGGAAAAGCCCTGACAGGCTGGGATCTTCCCACTGTTCTGGAAGCATGTGCAAAGGGGCTGTAGGTCAGGAGGCGGGGCTCCTGAGAAGGTGAGGGAGTGAGGTGGAGGGAGTTAAGGACAGGCTGTCTCCTTGTCTTCCTGATTAGAGGCGGATGCTGTCACATGACCAGGTGAAGTGCCCGCTGAAAGGGCCAGTGGGGAGCTTCAGGGGCCCTACCTGTGCGCTGTTTTCTCCCCGGGGCTCTGCCAATTGCCCCGACTTTCAGCTTTACTTGATTCGTCTGAGTACAGCTGAGTCACAGGAAGAGAGCAGTTGCCTATGAAGGCACAAGGCGGGTGTTGGACTCCCTAATCGCCCCCACCCCACTCTGCAGGCCCCAGACCACCTGCTCCCACTACGGCGCCCTTGGGAGGGAGTATGTGCGCAGTGGTTAAAGCACTGGCTTCTTGTTCCATCTCTGTCAGTTACTAGTTGGGGCAGGTCACTTAGCTTATCTAAGTTCAGTTTTCCCATCTGTAAAATGGGCATACTAACAGTGGCTATTTCATGGCGTTGCTAAGGATTTTAAACGAGATGACCCATGTAAAGTGCCTGACCCTTGGCCAGTGCTCAATAAATGTTAGCTATTGCCATTGTTGTTGCTGCTGCTGGAGTACAGCAGTGGAAAACACGGACGAAGCGCCTGCCCCCATGCAGCCTACATTCTACAGGGAACGGCAAATAATGAGCCAGATAAAAACATAGAGCACATGGTAGTCATGGTAAGCGCTCAGGAAGGAAACAGCCGGGAAGGGAGCGTGGAGAGCTGGCTGGTGGAGGGGGTGGAGTTTTCTCTCCACAGCGTGGCCGGGGAAGGCCTCCTGAGAAGGTGCCTTTGCGTTGAAGCCCTGAAGGAGGTGAGGCCTGAGAACGGTGCTGAGAGTCAGAAGAACTGGGCGCCAGGCCGGGCTCAGCCTCCCCCGTGTGACTACAGTCAAGTCCCTGTGTCCCTTTGTGACTCCGTTTCCTCCTTCGTAAAATGAGCACCTAGGACAGGATTCATTTCTTCAATCGTTCGTTCAGCAAAGATTTGTTTCCTGATTACTGTCAGTCAGGGCCAGCCCTAGACATGGATGTTGCAGAGGGGAACACTACAGACGAGGCCCCTGTCCTCGTGGGACCTCATGTTCTTGTGGGGAAAACAGACAACATATAAATGAATAAGTGATCACGATCATCTTTGACAGACCTAAGAAGTATGAAGCGAATAGAAAACATAAAACGACCGTGGGTGGGAAGTCATTCTTCGAACCGCATCGTCAGGGGTCCTAATGTCCCGTGTTCCTCGTCCTGCCACCCACCTGCCTGTGACATCTCCTCCAGGCAGGTTCTGTCCTGTCAGGCCGTGTGGTCTCCAGATCAAGAGAAAATACTCAAGAGCTGACAAGCTGTGCAGGAGATGAGACAAGGGCTTGTGGTTTCTTTCCAAAGGCGTCCTAATTGAGGATGAGAACCGGTGAACTCGGCCCACGGGCAGCCCGCAGGTGCACAAAGTATGCTGGCGCCCTGAGAACACTCAGCTTGCCGGAGAGCAAGCAGCAGCTTGCAGGAGATGACAGGCATACGTTTTCCACCTCTCCTACCTTCGCAAACAAGCTATTAGCAGTTTTACATTTTCCCTTAGGGGCAGCAGTGCTGGTTGACCTTGGCGCCTTTCTGGCACTAAGTCATTTAGACCTGCTTATAGCTCCGTAGCTAAAGAAGGAAGAAAGGAAGGAAAGAAGGGAGGGAGGGAGAAAGGAAGGGAGGGACGGAGGTAGGGAAGAAGAAAGGAAAGAAAGAAGGAAGGAAGGAAAGAAAAGGAAAGAAGGAATAAAAATGCTACCTCAAAGGCTTGTTCCAAAACAGACTGAAACTCACCTTAATGATCACCAACAGTGAGGGGGCTCTTTGGGATCACATGTCTCCAAAGGCTTTCGATACATTTTCTGGAACTTCTGCTTCTTGAAGAGATTCAGAGGGAAAAGTGCATGGGTGTGTTAGCCCATTAAGGAAGGGGTCTAAGCTTTCTTCACCATAATAATCTGCCCTTTTATTTCACTTCCTCCAGGGTTAATGGAAATTAAGTTTCAAGGGGTTCAAGGCTTTCATGTCACAGGTGGAGAAACTAGTTCCTAGCCCATAAAATAATGGCAGGTTACATGTTAGGTTCAACACCGAGCTCCCTCATTTTCATCTGGCAAATCAAATTTCTTAATAATAACAATAGCCCACATAAGTTGAGGCACAGATCTGAACCCTTACACGCATCATCTCTCTTAACTTGAATAACCTTGATCCCTGCAGGGAGTCACTGTACCAGCGCTTGCTTTGACTGAGTAGGTGGGTTTGCCTAATTCTGGAATTCAGTATCAACAAGCCTGCCTATGTGAACTACATTCTCCAACGTCATCTTTCTCAATAAAGGTGATACTTTGGTTTCCAGGCTGCCTTGCTCCTTTGTCTTATGTCTCAATGGGTTCTGCACTTGGTCAGGGAAGAGAAGTACTGGTCGTTGGGCTCTCCCAGACCCGCAGAGGAGCCTATTTCATACAGCTGCCTTCTGCATCCACACACACAGCCTGTAGGTTTGTTGCATCCTTTTCTCCATCACAGCAAACGTTGTGTGTACCGTTATGACATTCCTGAAAACAGACCCTGGGCAGGCATTGGCCTGCCCAGCCAATAGACAGAAAGTGAGGCCCACCAGCAGTCGAGTTCACCATGGATGGGAGTCCAGACCTTGTACTTAGGAGAAAGCAGAGCTCAGAACCCACTGAGTCCACGGTTCCCTTGCATAGGGCCCATCATCCCTGCTGCAGCTGACCGGAGCTGGGTGGGTACCCAACCCAGGAGTAGCCCGTCTATAGATGTGTGTGAGGCCTGGCACTAGAGCAACAGGGGCAATGTCACTGTTAAAGATAAGGACAATGAATACTGTTCATCGACCATTTCCTATGTACCAGGCATTGCGCTAAGTGCTTAACACTCGTTATCTTATTTAGCCCTCCTGTGTCAAATAAGTTTTAGTATTACCATTGTATAGATGTGGATATGAAATCACACAGAGGTGAAGATAACTTGGCCAGAAGACAGAGAGAGAGAGGAGAGACAGAAAGAGAGAGAGGTGTAGTTCAAAAGTACAGTTGACCTTTGAACAACACAGGGGTTAGGGGCGCTGATCCCCCCAGTTGAAAATCCACGTATAACTATACGGTCGCCCCTCTGTATCCGTGGTTCCTCTGCATCAGCAGATTTAGCCAACCATGGATCATGTAGTACTAGAGTATGTATTTATTGAAAAAAATCCACATTTAAGAGGACCCATGTAGCTCCAACCTGCATTGTTCAAGGGTCACCCGTAAAATACAACATTGTGACTATCAGTGTGAGTTTAGGAACTAAAATGCCTGCATTTGAATTTGTTACACTTGGCTCTGATCTTTGGCACATGTAACCTAGGCCAATAATGGTACCCACCTCAAAGGATTGCTACGAAGTTTAGACGGGTTAAACTTGTAAAGAGCTTAGAAAAGTGCCTGGCACCTAATATTGGGTTGGCCAAAAGTTCGTTTGGGTTTTTCTGTTCCATCTTACAGAAAAACCCAAATGAACTTATTTGGCCAACCCATATATATGTTCAGTGAATATTAGCAATTAACACCATTCTTTTTTCTTACCCACAAATAGTTCTGTGATATCATGTAATGGCAAAGTTGTCAAATCAAAACTAATTTTCGTAGGATGGCTATTATTATTATTATTTTAATATCTCATAGGCACATGGGGGATGAACGTTTCCTTCCATGAAGAAGGAGCTCCACGTATGTTACACTAGGGTTGCCTCTCTGTCTACTCACTTACTCTTCCCTTTTTGTTCATTCCATTAATAATTTTTGAAAACCTTATCTGTGGCAAGTAATTTTCCTAAGTATTGGGAATATAGCAGTGAACAAGCTGCTGCAGAAAAAAATTTGTAGAAAAAAAATCCCCGCCCTCATGGAGCCTCTATTCAAATGAATGATATATTTCCTGCACGTTCTGATTTTACTCAGTATTTTGATGACCTTCTTCTGTCCTTCTCCTGAATCTGGATCTGGGCACTGTCCTCTTGTCACAACTTCACAGCTACCAGGGCTACACTGGAATGACTTCATCTGATTGGTCCGTCTGGAAGGTGATGCTTGGGACCCAGCTCCCGTCTCTTCTGCAGGGCACACATGCTTCCGTGCTCCTCCATGCTTGTAAGTTTTAGAGGGGCCACATCTGTGGTCATCCAGTCCCGTCTACGACTAAGTAGGTTGATTTGCCTAATTCTGGATCAAGAACCCAACTGCTTGCAAATGTAATCCACATTCTCCTATATCAGCTTTGTCAGTGAAAAAAGATGATTTTGTTTCCTGGCTGCCTTATACTTTTGTCTGACTTTTTAAATGGCTCAGAGGTTAATCATGGAAGAGGGGCAATGTTTACTGGGCTCTCTCAAGTGCCCACCGAGGCTTCCTTTGTACCGCTGCATTCTGCACACACAGCAGGCACTATTTAATACACAGCTAATCTGCAACTTCATATCCAACATCAGTCAAGGATTGACAAATGTTTATTATAAAGTAACTGGCAAGAAAATCTCTCTTCTCTAGAGGAGAACACTGAAGGATTTAATTTACTGAGCCTGGCATAAAAGTGTCAGGGGATCAAAGGCATGCTTAACAACTTGAGTGGGTGTTTTCCATTACCTGTTTACAGTGAGTGATGAACATTACTCAACAGTTAATGACAGACATTAAATTGTCATTATACATTAATTATAATGTATATGTATTTAAGCATACTTGTTTGCTATGTATACACACCACTTACAGTCATTCCTAGTTCAAGTATTGTAACACTCAGGGAATCGTGGCTTAGCTCAAGAGGGCATGAGCAATGTTTCAACTTCTAAAACTCAATGCCAATTCACTTCAATTTGAAAAAGACAAGATCATCTACATGGCACATTGGTGGTGGGGTGATGGGATGGGCTAGAAAAATTAAAATTGTGTCCAAAAACCAAAGGGAAATATTTTCTAATCTTTAAAAATGGAGGTTTTGACTCCTTGATCTGATCTTCAAGATCTTTTCCATCCATATTTCTACAAATCCTGAAATTTCATGGTTGTCTTTTTAGCCACACCAAACAAGGTAAGTTTTTCTTACAAACTAGCTGCTTTCATCCAGCATAGACTCACACGTTTACAGGCAGCAAAAATGAACACTGAACAGCTACCCTTAAACTTCTCAAGACTTTTACAGTCACAGAAATACTTTTGTAGCTGTGTTACCCAACATTTTTTTAAAAGGAAAGATTGGTTTAAAAGCACATACTCCTTTACTTAATTCAGAGAGTTAAGTACAGTCACTTTGGTTACAATGTCACTCATAGTTTGCGTCCCACAAGTCCTACCATAAGCTTTCCCCACCTCCTCCTCCCATGCTGTCTTTAGGGTCACCTTTCTCCCCAGCCCTCCTTCAACATTCCCTTCTTCAACCTGAGGTATCTGGTCAGACCTGCTGGTCCAACCCTGAAGCCCTCTGTGTAGCACGCTATGATCAGACTTTTTTTTAGAAAACAATAATTTTCTTCAAGCTAATGCAGGTGATGGTAGTGACAAGATAGAGCTATTTGTTTATGTGTTTCCTTTATTCAACAAATCTTGTCTAACCCCCAGTGTATTGTAGAAACTACGATAAGGGCTGACAATGTAAGAATGATCAAGGCACTCTCCAGTGTGCTTGCACTCTCCAGGTCCTGAAGGTGCTCAGAAATGAGATAAGGATCAGTGGTGTCTGGGAGACTTGCTACCACTTCCTCCTGTGCCCAAGGCAAACATTCATAATCAATCATGGCCCTTCTTCCCCCTTTGAACTTAGATTCAACGTCACCGTCCATTTCAACCCAGCACTCTAAGAAACCACCATCAGTGAATTGGATCCAAGATCTGAGACCCAGTGAAGTGTATTTACCATTTCCAAAGTCAGACCAGAGATAGAGAGTGGGAATGGATTGGGGAGGAATACTAGATTATCCCAGGCAGACTCTTTGGGGCAAGATCTGGTTAAATCGGGCTTCTTGATTCAGGGAACCTGACGAGTAAGCATTAGTATAGTCAGTTCTCAGCATACCAGGCACCATGCTAAGTGATTTCATGCAACATCTCATGTGACCCTCATAACAAGCCTATGAGGTCAGTACTGCCATTATCTCGAGTTGGAAGAAAAATTATGCACAGCGAGGCTACCTAATGCACCCCAAGTCTCACAACTAGAGTGATAAAGCCGGTGGATGCAAAAAGTCCAGCTAACTCAAGAGTAACGCAAGTTCCAAAGTGAAGCGTGAGCCACTGGGACATCTCAGGCTTCTCTAGCTATATGGTTATTTCTCATCCAGAAACAAAAAAAAAGTGTATTATGTGGGTTGTCACTGGCACCCTCAGTCTGAATGTCAAATGGTTACTTGTCACACATAGCATGGAAGACACCCTGCAGGCGGAGAGCAGGTCTCCGAGGCAGAGGGTTGGCCGTGGTGCCCTCTTTCTGCCACCTTCTTCAGCCAGGGAGAACTGCTGCTGTTCACACGTGCCTGATCACCATGTTATCCTGGACAGTAGTATCAGCGATCCTTTCCACTGAGACGGATGACACTGTTTTGAAACACCCAGAGATTCACGGGTTATCTTACGGAAAAGTTCTGAATAGACTTGTCAAACTTAAAGATGAGTTCCACATTTTTCTTTTATAAGCACGAAGTGTTTCGTAGTTCAGACCTTTACTCTGATGACAAATAGAGATTTGTGAAAAAATAAACACACTTCCTCTGTCCCCTCAAGGTAAAGGTAACATTTTAACAAGTAGGAAAGTCTTTCTAAAGAAACTTAACGTATGGAAACGGTTTGAATTTTTGTCTGTTGGTACACACAGTGTAAACGTGCCACGTGTCAGCACTCTTTAAAAAGTTGGAAATAGAAATGTTAACCTGTTTAAAGAGCCTCCAAACAAAGAGTTGCAGTGGATTTTGAGCTGTTTAGGGGAGCCGTGTTTCCTGACAGACTCTCACGATGGCTCCCTGAGCTGGCTGGGGCGACCCTAACACTGCATTGTCCCAGCCCAGCTCAGTGTGGTCCCCGGCCACACTCTCCCCACCTGCCACCTAGGCTAAGAGGCTGGCCGCCCTTCCCTTCCCTTCCCTTCCATCAGCACAGCTAATCCAGGTGTCAACAGAGGAATCAGGAATAGTTAATGTAATCCTCTCACAGTTTAAAGCTAGGGGAAAGATTATCTAGAGGCTCAAGGATTGCGTGGAGCTGTTTGAACATGAATAGGCACACCGTCTGGAATGGGAATCGTTTTCCCCCTCCCTCCTCTTTCACCTCTGCCTTCCAGGAGTCCACGCCTGCCACCCCGAGGCTTGTCTTCAGGCCTGATGACAGCAGGTGCTTACTCTGCAGGCAACTGGCAAAACTGACTTTCTACCTGGAAGGCTTTCTTTAATCCACGTCCCTGGCGTCTGTTGGTCTTTGAGTGTCTCCGCGCAGTCAGTGACGGAGTGCCTGAGTATTCAGGACTCCTCAGAGGCACTGATTAATCTTCCAGTCTGTAAATACCTCCTCTGTTACATCAATTGTTTTCCCTCTGGTTCCAGGACTTGTCCTCAGGTTACAGGTACCCTATCCCAAGGCCTGGCCTTTCTTGACCCTGGCTTTCCTCAGCAATCTGGTTTTTTCCCTTCCCACTTCTTTCTCCAATCTCAGAAGAACCTTAGGCTAAAATGGAATTGTTCTTGGGGATGGTGGCAGGTGACTTAAAAGCAGGAAGAGCTTTTTCTCTTTCTCTTTTAAAAACAAATTCATAGAGAATAAGCAGACCAAATCTCAGGGGATAGAAGCCAGAAGAGATGTTATGGCTGGGGCTGGAGGGGTACGGTCTGCAGTAGGCAGGGAGAAACCTTCAAGGGTCATAGAAATGTTCTTTCACTTGATCTGGGTCATCATAACACAGGTGTACCTATGCTAAATATTCATTGAGCTGCACGCTCAAGATGTGTGTACTTTAAGGTACGAGAATTACATCAAACTCTAAAAGGTGAGTAAAATTACAACTAGCTACGTTCTTCAGGGTGGGGGTATTGAGAGGCTGGTAAGGTGTTCGGACGGGGAGGCACCTGACGTCACATGGAGCCGTCAGCAGCCGAGCAGACACTCTACTCCCTCCTGGATACAGCCCCCCGAAAGGTTTGCTGGGCTCCGTGGAAATCACTGGACGGACTGAGCCAAGGCTGACCCTGAGCAGATCCCAGAATTTAAAAAATCCATCCTCAACATTATTGCAAAACAGACACAATGCTCAGTGCTCTGCGTGCATTATCTCATTTAATCCCCACAATAATCCCGTGATGGGGGGCATTACCCTCATCACACAGATGAGGAACCTGAGCCCCCGGGGCTGGGTGGGTGGTCCGGGGTCACATGGCACATCGTGTGTAACAAGCCCGATGCCCTCGTCACAATCCTGCAGCATTAGTCTCTCAATTAGAATGTCCTGGTGGACAATTTTCTTTCTTTTGATCCAAAATGTGACTGTTTTTCTTTGCTAGTTGGGCATTTCATTCCTTACTCTGTATTGGGATAACAGAAAAGTGACATATTGATTGACCCAGGGGATGGCTTCCCTGAGAAACCTTGCTCTGGGGACTTTGCCCTCCTGCTCCTCACCAATGAGGAAAAATGGAATTTTAAAAGTCTCTAATTTAGTGCCCAAGAGACGAGCCTTGGGCCCAGTGGTCCCCCTCCAGTTCTCTGCAGCCAGCACCTGAGGTATTATATTTCCTCAGCATTTCTGCTCTCTCAGGAGGGGACACTTTAACTTTTTAAAGGTATAAGTGAATAGGGGTAAATCCAAACCTTCTCAGAGGAATCTACACTGGCGTCTTTACGTAGCTGCTTTTTAAGACCCCAGTGCTTTTGGTGTTTTGGATTCTGGCACACACACTGGCAATGTCCAACCTGTTCTCCCACTGAGTAGAGTGTGATGCTTTGAATTGTCAGGGGCCCTACGGTATACTGTGTAGGGCAAAACTGTGGAATCTTAGAGCCTGTTCTGTATCTTGTTCTGCCCCTTAGTATTCTCAAGTCCTTAAGCAAATCACTTCACCTCTCTGAGCCACATTTCCCTCCTTTGTAAAATGAAGATGGTTACTGAATTAAACAATAGCACCAGTAACAATACAGTCACCCCCTCCTTATCCTCAGGGGGTTGGCCCCAGGAGTCCCCAGCATATACCCAAATTCTCAGATGCTCAAGTCCCAAGTTGGCCCTCCATATCTGTGATTCCACATCCAAAGAGGATTCAACCAATGTGGATCTTGTAGTACTGTATGTGTTTATTGAAAACATCTACCTATAAGTGGACCAGCACAGTTCAAACCCGTGTTGTTCAAGCGTCAACAGTACTCTTAATTGGGCCTGTTCTATGTGCCGGGCACTTTTCATACCTGGACTCACTTACAACATTCTTACAGCAGCCATATGAACTCAGAACCACTGTTATCCCCTGTTCAGAGATTAATAAATTGAGATGCAGGCCCCAATTACGTGGCAGAGTCAGGATTTAATTTGGTCTGCCTGATCCAGAGCCTAATGTCTTAACTGCCACGTTTCTTCTATTCCCACCTCAAAATGTCGCTGGGAGGCATTTTTAATATTCGTGACAGCACTTTGTAGACAATTAAGCAAAATAAAAATATTAATACCATTATTATTATTCTAACTACATGCAAGGAGAATTAGAAATGAGGCACAGTCCATGCCTTTGAGAAATTTATAGTCTCAAAGATTCCAAATCACACACACACACATCAAAATGTAAACTAAAAAAGCCCAACTGTGTCAAGCACACAACCAACAAAAATTGTAAAGGGAAATAATACACATGCCCAGGGGATGCTGGAATCTCTAGAACGTCTGGAGCCAGATGGCACTCAGGTGAAAATATCTCCCAGGAGTATTCTGCTATCTGACTAAAGGTGAGAGAAGCATTCCAGGTGGGGGATGGCCTGTTACATTTCAGGGGGACCTGGGGTTGGAGCCAATAGTGCAGGTTGCCTGGGTAAGGAAGAGCACACAAGTCGGGTGTAGGGCTTAGTAAGAAGCAGCACAGAGGTGAGAGAGGTGCTTGCCAGGGGCCTATGAGGCCACGTTATCTAAGCCCCTAACTGGATCTGCAACGCTGTAATGAACCACCATGGGTGTCTGACCAAAGACGTGATGGGATTCAAAGCACATCAGAGGATGGCACACCAGAAAGGCTGGTGAAGAAAAACAGCCCAAGGCGGGGAGTGTATTGCTAATAATTCAGGGACAAGATGGACACGCCTCCGGAGAGGAAGAATCTGTGATGGTTTGGGGAACTATTAAAGAGGAAGAACCTCCCCATGGGAGCCCGGCCCCTTGAAGGCTGGACAGTACAACACTCCTGCTGCCCTGGTGTAGCAAGCACACCGTGCACGAACATGCCAACCAGACCTATTGAGGGACAGAATGCGTGCACGACGCAAATGAAAATGGAGTCAAGAATTAGATTCATAGTCACTACTTACTACTGAGGGACCAGGACACCGGAGGTACCATCGATGATTTTGTGACACTGAAGATTTGACGTTCAGGAAAGTAATGATCTTGGAAATGGCATATGATATATATGGGGATTCTTGTCTAGAAACAAGATGTGACGTTCAGAAAATGTGAGAAGTCAGGCCTAGATGTCTCTTGTGGACAAGGAGGTATCAGCTAAGATTCTGATTTTCAAGCAACAGCAACTTACTCTAGCTGATTTACACAGAGATTAATTTACTGAAATGAGAGTTCCTAATACACAGAGTCACTGGGGAGTTGGGGCACCAGGCAAAGAACGTCCGTGGCCATCACTTAGATCCCTAACCCTATCGGTAGGTGCGTTGGCGTCCCCATCAGCACCTCTGGAACTACTGCCCTGGTGAACAGGTCGTTGCTGCCACCTGCTCTACCCCAGGAAGAATCCTTCACTCTCCCTGATTTTTGTGTCAGAGAACCCCAGACTCTGTGTCTAATGGACAGAACCTAGGTCGTTACCACACTCAAGCAGCAAGAGAAGCCTAGAGAGCATTGGAAGCTCTCACAGGCTGACTGCAGTGGGGAAGGTGAATTCAGAGACAGCAGTGCCGGGAGCTCCCCCCTCCCAACCCCCGCCCCAAGGCCTGGCTTCACCCACTGAGAGTGTAGGTGGGTGCTGATGTGGTAGACCCACTCCTCCATTCTTGCAGACTATCTCCCTTCAGCCCCATTCAGTACCTGTAATTAAGAGTCATCTGTTTACATTAAGAGACTCTTCCAGTTTAAAATATAAATACCTCTGGAAAGAAACACACTTCACTTTGTTGTCATTATAAACCTTTCATGCACTAACTTTCAGGGCTGGGGGTTAAAAGCTGGCCCAGAAGCTTGGCAGGAAGCTGGGCCAAATATAAACTCTTGTAAAGATTTGTAGCCAGTCTTCCCTTGCTTAGGGACGCCTGCCCCCTCCGCTACCAAGTTTTTTTCACTCATCTGCCCTCAGTACCCTGATCAATTTGTCATGACACATCCAATAGGGTAAGTGTTTTGATGAGATAGAAATGAGAGTGGAAAGAAAAGGAGATTCATTTTTTTGTACTGCTCCTCCTACGTGCGATGCCATGAGAATGGGGCTTGAATTCCCATTTCACAGATGGTGAAAATGAAGCTGGAGGATGTGACTTGCCCAAGGTCACACAGCTGGGACAGTGCAGAGATAGGTTTCAAAATCAGTACTATTGGTCTCAGGAGCCTGATAGCTCCCCCTGCACTATATTGTCTCCCCATGAAAGGAGAGGGGACCTGAGTGCCAAAGTGTAGGGGAAATGTGCACCTTGGTCCAATGGGTTAAAGGAATGGAATACGGTCTGGGGATGTCCCAGGACTGCCCTGGCAGAAATGCGCTGGGTTTCTCTGGGAGAGGGTATGCAGGAATGAGAGAGAGAGAAAGCCATGGAAAACCAACTCCTATTTTACGACTTTACTGGCACCCAAGATGCTATTTGTCAGGCATCTTCTGGTTGCAAATAACAGAAACCCAACTCAACTGGCCTAACAAGAAATGGAAATTGTTGGGTACTGGGCATGGAAAACATTCTAGGAGTTCTCTCAGTCTCTCTCCATCTCTCAGCTCAGCTTTCCTCTGTCTGCTTCAGTCCCAGGCAGCCTGTCCCTGTGTGGTGGCAGAGGTGGCCAGGTACAGTTCTAGACTTATGTCTCACCAGCTAATCACTCCCTGTCCCACCAGCTGAAACAGCAGGTCTCAAGGGGCTGCAGTGCCCCAATTGTGAGGGCCTTGAGTTCACACCTGCCTCTGCAACCAAGGATTCATCAGCCTCATCTCCATCACAGAGCCTGAGAATGGCCCCCCAAAGGAACACCAAAGTGCCGGCACCATAGGAAGGGGTGCTGGAGAGGCCAAGCCCCAGATATCCACTAGAATGTAAGCTTCATAAAGAGAGGGAGTTGATTTTTGTCTTGTTTTTAATTTGCTTTGTTTACTGCTGTATCCCCAGGGCTTCAAACGGGGCTGAGCACATGCTAGGCACACTCAAAAAACACTTGTGGAATAAATGATGACATAAATGAATAAATGTCCTACAGACCATGATGTCTGGGATGCCAGGAAATGGGAGAGTGGGCACACCGTGCTTACGGATGCATGTAAAGAGCAGAATCTCTTGTCCTTTAGATGAGTCATGTGTCATTGAACGAAGGTCACTCACTACAATGTTGGCGTTCAGAGCGTGTCAGTCACTGAGTTGAATGGAGCCCCGGAACACCAGGCTCCGAGAAGAGCAGCTTTCCCGTCTGGTTGCTCACAATCCACCTTGCATGAAGTATGCTGTGTCTCTTTTTCTTTCAGGGCTGCGTCTACAAGAGAGATGTGCCCTATGCATTGCTGCCCTTTCTCCCCACATTCCCCCTGTGAGGTGGAAAGCCAGTGTGGTTATACCTGCTCCCTTAGAATTCATGGCACTGGGCTGGTGGGAGCCTGGGGCGGGGGGGGGGGGGTGGAATTCCAGAATAACCACTAAATTGCTGTTAATCGGTCTTACATTCTCTCTCAATATGCTAACCCAGTGCCTTAAAGTGTGTTTTGGGGAGCACATGTACCTTCATCCCCCAAATTACACCCCCCACCGCCACTTTCATTAGTACCATTTGGTTTTCCCTGGCATGTTGGGACAATGGGGCTTTTTGAATTAATGAGAATGTGCTCAGTCAACTTGTCTCAGCCAAACTTGAATTTGTCTGAAAAATGGCTGCAGAGACATTGGATCTGGAAACGCATTCAGAGACAAAAACAAAAACCCTCAGAATAGTCACTGCAATAAATTGTCTGGTTAATATGCACCCAATATATTTTGCCATTGTGGAAAGGGAGCTTAATTTGTTGTAACATGATGTAGCTATTAGCGTTTGTTTCCCCTCCTCCTCCTCGCCCTCCTCCTTCTTGTTAATTTGGAGTGGAGATAAATCTTAAAAACAGACTAGGAGGGCACAGCAGGGGCTCTGAAAAGTCATTTGGGTTTTGCTTCCACGGTGCCCCTTTGCTGTTTTCTGGGCAATTAGAACTAATGTAAGAAGATAACGTGTTACCGAAGTGACTCATGAACAGTACAGACCCTGCTGGATGCGTGGAATACTTAGCTCCTGACGAGGGGTTCCTTGGGCACCAGTGGGAGTTGAAACAATCTCTATGGCCCCAGTAACTGTCCTGAATATGACAGAAGGGTCGGTAAGAGACCCACACTCAGTGGGCTGTCAACTCTTTAAATCTTACAGCATTCCGGAGGAGTAGACAAGCTTCTGGACTGTCAGCTCCTAAACTGGAAACAAAGGCTCCAGGAGTTGAACAATTTGCCTCAGGCAACTCGTCTGAGTCAGTGACAGAAGCTGAGGTTCATCGGCTACAAAAACATGACAGTGTTCACAGCGCTAACCTCCACATCCCTCCCTTAGTATTGAGGTTTTGATCCTTGGCATTTTTCTCCCTTGATCCAGGCAGTCACGTCTACTGTTGCTTTTGTCTGCTATTACTACTACTCTCCTTTTGACCTTCACATGCCTTCAGCCATCCCATATTTCATTGACTCTAGATGCCATCCATTATAAGATGAACCACTATTTTATGTAATGCTGAAAAAGAAGAAATACTGCCAATTAAAGATGACATGACATTGATCATGATTTCAGAGATGTTAAAATATGGAGGGAAAAAAGTATCTTACAATCCGTAAAATGTAGTATGTTAATTGTCTGCTCAGATTCAGAACTTCTTCTTTTCTTCAAGTAATGGGTTTGGGGAAGCAGTTCTTCCTCCCCTCCAACCCTGGGGGTCCTACTGTGAGTTGCCTATCATGTACTCTGCTCCTCTGGCTACGGAACGAGAGCATGAAATCCAAATGGGGCAGAGCAGGGGACCCTCCCTGGGATTATTTAAAATAAGTAAGACAGTGCTTACTTATTTTAACTAAGTGTCTCTGGTGACAAAGAAGACATGGGCCCTGGAAGTTTGGGCAGGCAACGTGCCAGACTGGGAGAAGCATGGTTTGAGAAAATGAGCCGATCATAGGAGGAGCAACTGAAACAGAGATGGAAGAGAGTCTCAACAGGGTTGAGCTCTTTGAATGCATTTGTCCCTGAGACCGGGTGCAATAGCACCAATAAATTGTCCCTTTGCTCAATCAGGAGTGGGTTTTTGTCCCTTGCTACAAGAAGCCTCTTTTTCAAGACACCAAGAGAGCAGCTAAACCAGCAGTATCTCTCCCTCTCTCCTTTAGGCTTACTCACCTTGAACCCACTGTGATGTGAAGACAGTGGGCAGAAATGACAACATCCCCTGCTTGTATCTTGGGAGTCAAGCTACTGACTCCTACTACCAAGGGCTGTGAACACTAGGGTCCTGCCTGCTTCTTCACCAAGAAACTAGACTTTTGTTTATTGGTTGGTTTGTTTGTTTTTTGAATTGCATTTTTTTTCTATACAGCAGGTTCTTATTAGTTATCTATTTTATGCATATTGGGTTTTTTTTTAACACTGATTTTCAATTTTTTAAAGAAAGAGAAAACCAAAATACCTCTGACTGGGAGGAGGGGGTAGGGAGAGGTCAAGGAAAAGAGCAAATATATCCTAGGAAAAAGCAAAGAACTAAAAAAAAGAACAACAATCTGATTTTCTCTCTTAAAGTCCCTTCGGCTGACAATGCATTCCTGACTCTTTTTTCAAAACCTGGATGGTAGAAGGGGTAGGTGGGGTTTGAAAATTAAGAATGAACTTCTTGGGAATTGTAGAATTTAAAATGTGGGTAAACAAAGCCCAATAGAACCTAGAGTTGTGCACAGACAGTGATACTTCCAGGTTTCTTAGGTTTGCTAATGAATACTTTCCAAAAACTTTTCTATATAAACCTGTAAAAATCAGCAGGGAGCTATGCTAATCCACTTACCCTGTTTTAACCCTTCAGTTGTTCCCAGAACCTCTGATTTTCTATTGCAGAGGAAGGCAAGTGGAAAATTGCTTTTGAGGTTTCTTTTGTGCAATAATAATCTTGGGCCGTCCCCACCTTGCTGTGTCCTCGCATGCACCTTGTAAATTGATTCCAAACTGCTCCCTTATTCAAAAACCCAATTCCCTTGGAAACCAGAAAGAAAATGAATAGTGGTAAAAGCCCATTTTATTAGTATTAAGATCAAAACCTTCATTACAAAAATATGTTTGTCCTTCGGTGCCTTTTAAGTCAGAAATATTCATTATGAATTGGTGTTAACCTCACATTTCTGTAATACTTTCCATCCAGACGGATCTCAAAGTTGTAGAGTTGTCTAACTCTTAATGACAAAAAAGAAAAAAACACTTCCTTCTCCCACACCCAAGAATTTCATTACCCTTTTTCCCCCTTATTTTTGTAGTCACACTTCTTTATAGTCTTCTGAAGGTTTATTAACTTTTTACGGGGAGAAACATTGAATGGAGATAATATTATTACCTTATGGACCTTTGATCCGAGCTTTCCCCCCAAAGAATGCCTTTTGTTGGAAAATACTGAATGAGAGAAAAGTATAGCCTTCCACGAAGTGATCATTTAAGTATTATGCTTACATTGAGCCTGTCGGGAAGTGCAGCGCTGCCTGTTTTCTTTCTAGAGGGGGAAAAAAGAAAAGAAGTTTGAAATATAATCACCACATATCACAATATCACCAGCTTTTGAAGTTATCTGAACAAGAACTGTTAATTATCTGATTCATTAGTGAAAACACTCCCTCCACTACAGTCTGAGCAAGAAATGCTTAAATGCCTTTGAGATTTCTGCAGTATCACCTTTCTCCCTCTCTGTCTCCTTCCACCTGGAGTCACTGAAGCCCTCCACAGGCCACCTCATTCTGTGACAGTGTCGTGTCTGATATAATTTGCAGAGTCAGTTACCCTCGTTCCCTCCTCGTTTCAGTTTTTGCCTGTGAGGTTGGGACGGAATTCATCCAGTGGCTGGTATGCCCCCATGGGCCGCTGAGTGGCAGAGTGTCCCAGGCCCCCCTTTTTGGTGTGGGCTAGAGGCCTGGCCTGCTCCATCCTCCTCCAAGTCCCCGTTAGGACATCAGCTTCTATCCACCTGACTCTGGTTCTTACCAGTCTCCCAGTGTAATCTCTTGAACACCTGTTTTTCTTGCCTTCACATCATCTCTTTTCCCTTCCTCTGATGTCAGACATTCATTTAAATTTTGGTAAGCTATCCCCTGCCATGTTCATAGTTCCTGTGGTCTGGGTAGGTGTGACATCTTAGCCCCAGCCTTAGCAGTTAACACACAGCCCAAACCCGGCCAGTTGGTGTAGTTAATGCTTCGGCCATGGTGATTGGTTCAGAGATGAGCATGTGACACAAGTTGGTCCAGTGAGAATCAGTGCTGGGAGCTGGATTAAAATTGTTGGCTAGGAGAAGCCCTTTCCACTCCACCATTTCTCAGCTGTGACTCTATTGACATATTAGTCCAGATAATTCTGTGTGGGGGGGGCTGTCCGATTCCTTGTAAGATGTTTAACAGCATTCCTGGCCCGAACCCACTGGTTGCTAATAGCAACTCACCCATCTCCAGTTGTGATAACCCAAAATGTCTCCTGGGGGAGACAAATGTCTCCGGGGGGAGAGGGGAACAAAATTACCCACAGTTGAGAACCACTGCACTAGGCTGAAACTGTGAGATGTGTGCCTGGAAGTGCTGGGGGACTTTATGTGAAGAAAATATGCGTGATGGTGATGCCAATATATAGAAAAGTAGAGCCAAGAGAATACACAGACCAAGACCAAATGACATTCTTTATTTTCCTAAGTTTTTTGTGCTCCTGTACATTAAACCAGTCCCACTCCTTTTTGGGGCTGAGAACAGGGTGAAAATATCTGCTCTCACCACTTCTATTCAACGTTGTACTATGTAGGTCCTAGCCAGGGCCATCATGCAAGTACTACAAGTAAAAGACACAGAGATTGGAAAGAAAAAAAAAGCTGTCTTTATTTGCATATGATACAATCTCCTAGATAGAAAATTCTAAGAAATCTACTTTTAGAAACCCTATTAGAACTAATAAGTAAGTTTATAGTAAGGTTGCAAGATAAAAATCAATATACAGATTTCAATTGTATTTCTAGACGCTAGCAATGAGTGATTATACATTGCAATTTAAAACCAATACTATTTAAAACAGCATCAAAACTATGAAATTCTTACAGATACATTTCACAAAATACGTGTAAGACCTATAACCTGAAAATCAAAGGAGAGATATACTAGACTAATAGTCCCAAGAATAAAATTTGTTAAGATGTCAAATCTTTCCAAGTTAGCCTATAGATTCAGTGCATCCTAATCAAAAGCTCAACAGGCTTTCTAAATAGAAATTGACAAGCCAATTCTAAAATTTATGTGGAAATGCAAATATCTTATAATACCCAAAACAATTCTACAAAAAAAATTTAAAAACCAAGTTCTTACACTAGAATACTTACACTACTTGATTCGATACCTATTATGAAGCTACAGTAATAAAGACAGTCTGGTATTGGCATAAATATAGATAAATAAAGATATAGTATAGAGTACAGAAATGTACCCAAACCTATATGGCTAATTGATTTTTTTTACAAAGGTGTCAAGAAAATTCAAGGGGAAAAGACAATCTTTTCAAAAAATGGTCTAAGAACAATTGGCTATCCATATTCCACCCCCTCTCCAAAATAGAATCTCATTTATTATCTAACATTGTATACAAAAATTAACTCAAAATGGATCATAGATCTACATGTAAAACATAACACTATAAAATTCTGGAAGAAAGAATACGAGAAAGGCTTGGTGATCTGGGGTTAGGCAAACAATTTTTAAAATAGGATCAAAAAGCAGGAAGCATAAAAGAAAAAAATTCTAAATTTGATTCCATTAAAGATGTTACTCTTTAAAAGACACCATTAATAAAATGAATATTTTTGGAGACTATATTTGCAAAACCATGTCTGCTAAAAGGCTTGTATTCAGAATATATTAAAAAAATTATTTCAACTCAACAAACAGAAGATAAGCTACCAAGTAAAAAACTGGCAACAGATTTGAACTGAGATTTCATCAAAAAAAATATATGGATGGCAAACAAAATTGTTAACCATTAGGGAAATACAACTTAAAACCAAAAGGCATACCACAATATACCTACCAGAATGACTAACATTAAAAAGACTGACAATACCAACTGTTAGCAAGGGTGTAGAGCAACTGTAACTCTCATTTATTGTTGCTGGGAATACAAAATAATACAGCCATGATGAAGAAAGTTGGCAACTTCTTAAAAACTAGGTGATTACCATATGACTGAGCAATTCCATTTCTATGTATTTGCCCAAGAGAAATGAAAACATATATCCATACAAATACTTATGTGTGAATGTTCTTTTCAGCTTTATTAATAAGATCACCAAACCAGAAATAAGCCAAGTGTCCATCAACACATGAATGAATAAATAAATTGTGGCATATCCATACCATAGAAATGGTATTTAGCAGCAAAAAGGAATGATACACGGTTTAATATTGCATTGTGCTAATTTTAAAAAGCACAAAAGACTATATTCTCTATGATTCTATTTATAAAATATTCTAGGCAAAGCAAAATTCTGGTAACATAAAGCAGATCAGTGGTTGCCAGGAGTCAATGGGTTGGGAAGGAGATTGACCTCAAAGGGCCACGAGGCAATATTTGGAGTAATGAAAATGTTCTGTATCTATTCTGGTGGTAGTTACATGACTGCCGCATTTGTCAAAACTCATCAAATTGTACATCTAAAATAGATGTGTTTTATCATATGTAATTCTATCCCAGTAAAGCTGCCTTCAAAACCCAAGACATCTACATCTGTATTGTATGAAAGTAAGAATGCTGTAAACCAAAGGTCAGCAAACTTCTTCTGTAAAGGACTGAATAGTAAATATTTTAGCTTTTGTGTGTGTATAGTCTCTGTCACAACTACTCAACTCTGCCTTTGTAGGGCCAAAGCAAGTACAGACAATAGGTAAATGAATGGCTGTGACTGTGTTTCAATAAAACATTATTTAAGACACTGAAATTTACATTTCATATCATTTCCATATGTCATGAAATATTATTCTTCCTCTGATTTTTTCCCCCAAACCATTTACAAATGTAAAAACTATTCTTAGCTAGCAGGCCATATACAGGCAGGTGGCAGACCAGATTTGACCCACAGGCTCTAGTTTGCCAACTCCTTCTATAAACATATGTTAGTAAAAATACAACAATTATCATGACTATATCAAAGAGATGATGATGCAGGTGAAATTTCTAATATTCCATTCACGTTTACATGTTAGAGATCTGTGTAGACCAGAAATAACGAGCTCTATATTTTATGTATTCTTTAATAGTACATATTTGTTTGCTATATTAATATGTTTTTTAGTTTATTTTATTTTATTATTATTTTATTTTATTTTTGGCTGTGTTGGGTCTTTGTTGCTGTGCACGGGCTTTCTCTAGTTGTGGCAAGCGGGGGCTACTCTTCGTTGCGGTGTGCAGGCTTCTCATTGTGGTGGCTTCTCTTGTTGTGGAACACAGGCTCTAGGCACGCGGGCTTCAGTAGTTGTGGCTCGCGGGCTCTAGAGCGCAGGCTTGGTAGTTGTGGCGCATGAGCATAGTTGCTCCATGGCATGTGGGATCTTCTCGGACCAGGGCTCAAACCCACCCATGTCCCCTGCATTGGCAGGCAGATTCTTAACCACTGCACCACCAGGGAAGCCCTGCTATATTAATATTACTCCAAAGTAGTGGGCTTAAAAAAATCAAGGTTTATTTTATTAAATAAGTTCAGCTTTCAAAACTTAGGACATATATATAAATTCGTTTTCCCTTGTAAAAAAATTTTAATACATTTAAATTATTTTTAAAAGCTTTAATTAGGGCTTCCCTGGCTGCGCAGTGGTTAGTAATCCGCCTGCCAATGCAGGGGACACAGGTTCGAGCCCTGGTCTGAGAAGATCCCACATGCCGCGGAGCAACTAAGCCTGTGCGCCACAACTAGTGAGCCTGTGCTCTAGAGCCCGCGAGCCACAACTACTGAGTCCACACATCGCAACTACTGAAGCCCACGCGCCTAGAGCCTGTGCTCCACAACAAGAGAAGCCACCGCAATAAGAAGCCCGCACAATGCAACAAAGAGTAACCCCCCACTCGCTGCAACAAAGCCTGCGCGCGGCAACAAAGACCCAACGCAGGCAAAAAAAAAAAAAAAAAAAAAAATTTAATTAATACTCAGTCCAAGTGCTATATACTTCCACTCCCATTTTCCCCCTTTGCCTTCTGTCTAATTCCTAAGGTGACAGCAGGGACTTCGCACTTGCTATACTGTCTGGAATGTTCTTCCCCCACATGACATTACTTCCTGTAGGTTTCTGCTCAAAAATCCTCTTATTGCTAAAGACTTCAATAACAAGCTGCTCTCTTAGTCCTTTTACTCTCCTTTCCTTTTTCTCCTTAGCACTTACTGCCATTTGCCACATTGCATCTTTACTTGTTTATTTGCTTATTTTCTGTCTTTTCTCACTAGAATAAGCTCCATGAAGGTGAAGACTTTGCATTTGTCCATACTGTGTAATCCCAGTGCTTAAAGGGTGTCTGGCAAATAGTTGGTGCTTGATAATTTGCTGAGTGAATAATCTGTGAATACACAAAAGAGGACGTCTTTCCGGGGAACATCGTCCAACAACTGCCGTATAGTGAGCAAAAAATTATGCTGAGAATCACTGGCTTGAGACATCCAATGATGGTGGGAGAAAACATCAATTCACACCAGCCAGGTGGCCCTGCCACTCAGGAAGGCAGGCAAATCTCACTAAGGGAGCCAGGTGCTACAGACCCCTGAGAACCCCTAAAGGAAAGATCTTTCCTTTGGGAAGTACATCTCACAAGGTTTTGAGCAATTTTTATAATGGAGAACTTCATTAACCACGTCTTCTGCTGAAAAAGTAACGACCATCTCTTTTCCTTTTCCTTAGCTTAACTAAACTCCTTTCTAACATTTTCTTGTTGAAATGCTTGTAAATATAAAGGGCAGATTCTTTAGTAGGAGAGTATTTCCTAGGTTTCAGAGAGGAGGTCTGTGTGAAGAAGAGTGTGCTTGATTCCCAGAAGGCAATTCAAGCCTCCTGAGTTACAGACGCCCACAGCACAAGGGTTATAATACAGCATATTTCTTTACAAAGCCCATTTCGATGTCTCAGAGCTGCAGTGTCAAACTGTAGAAATCTATGCCTTTGAAGTTCTTGACATATAATGTTGACATTTTCAGACTCTCAGTTCTATGATGAAAGATTAGAATGATGGTGGTGAACAAGAATGACCTATAGAAAGACGTTTTCTCAAGTGGTAAAAACAGGGTTTTTTTTAATGGATGGAGAATTTTTCTTTTAAATTATGAGTTGACTATGAAGGGAAAAAAGAGAGAAACTAGATCAAAAAAACCTACAAACTGGTTTTAATTTGCTTTACAAAATCTTATAGGAACTCACAAATACAAACTTTGAACAAACTTGTGTTTGAAACACCTTCCTGTATTGCCACACAGTTGAAAATATTTTCATGGGAAAAATAAGATCCATAGTTTTCTAATACTTAAGAATTTTGTCCAAACGAATCTGGTGTTGACATGTAAAAATTAGAGCTTGACTAAGTTTGAATTCAGATACTGTTCTCTAAATATTTGTTGGGATAAATTGCGAATTTAGGATTAACAGATACACACTACTATATATAAACTAGATAAACAAGGACCTACTGTACAGCACAGGGAACGTATTCAATACCTTGTGATACCTATAACGGAAAAGAATCTGAAAAAGAATATATATACATATATATCTGAATCACTTTGCTGTACACCTGAAACTAACAATATTGTAAATCAACTATACTTCAATAAAAAATAAATAAAAATTAAAATTAAAAAAAATACTTGTTCTGACTCTTGGCCTTGAAAGAGAACATTAATGAGTTCTCTCTCTCTGCTATGTACGATATTTACTTGACTCTAAGACACACTTTTTTGCATTTTAACATTTTGAAATCAGAATATCTTATAATGCATGGTGTCTCCTGATTATACTTGTCAGCAATTTTCCTTTCTTTGTGGTATGCAAAATAATACTGAATCTCACACTTGATATCATCTTAGATTCCATGAAATTAGATATACATGAAGCTTTTCTTTTTTTTTTTTTTTTTATTCTATTCCCAATCAGGGACCATTTCTCCCTCCCAACTCTGGCCTCCCACCCCTTGATTCCTTATGAAGCTTACAGCAAAGCCCAACACACAAGAAAGACTTAAGACTATTAAGTATTAATAGTAGACTCTCTGGCTTCATGACAATGGTTCTTTTGTGATTATTAAGGCTCAGTACCTCTAAATGGGTAAGTTTTATCTTATATTTTCAGAACCTATACTTTTATAACTCACAGGAACAAAGTTATTATTAGCAAGCACCTGTTTAGTATGAGTTGCTGTGAATGTCTCAGCCTTAATATAATGTCTTCCTTTTCTTGGTTTTCTTTTCTTTCAGTAGCCAGATTCCTTACCTACTGATTGCTTAGATAATAAGTCTGAATTTAATCCAGGATTTGGTTGAGGAAATTATGTAATATTTATGTCACATTTTACACATGTCTGGCAACTACTTCTCCTGCAAGGAACATCAGCATCAATTAAATGTTAAGGGAGGTGAGCTGGTAGCACCTTGCTTCTGGATCAGGCCCCCAGAGTGCAGGTCGGATCTCCTGGGAAGGGTATGAGCTCTGGAGCCAGAGACCTGAGTTTGAATCCTGCCTGTGCCACTTGCTAATTGTGTGAACTTATATGCAAAATCGGAACAAGAATATCTATCCTGCAAGGCTATTGTAAACCTTGGATGTGCGGAAAGTGTTTGACCGCAGGAGGGGCTTGAGAAATGGTGGTTAATAGCATTGTTCACCATCTCGTATAAGAGAGGGTGAAGCCAGGAGAAATTTGAGGAGTTGCTGCACCCTTTCGCCTCCTCCAATGTTCTTGTTTGTTCCTTTTAGATCTCAGTGTTTTGATATTTATACTTTTGCCCTGTCCCAATCTAGAATCATACAAGCTTAGAACTGCTCTCTGCTGGATATCTTTTATCACAGTTTTACATTTATCTGTTATCACCTACTTACTTTTCAACAGGAATTTAAAGTGAGCCAGACAGGCCTGGGTTGGAATTCTGGCTCTACTGCTCACCATCTGTGTCACTCTGGGCATGTGCTTAACCTGTGTGTTAGTCAGGGTTCTCCAGAAAAACAGAACCAATAGGATATGTACATATATGTGTTGGGGGGGGGGGGTTGTATACATGTGTATAAGTGAGTATACACCCACACACACATATATATGGAATTGGCTCATGTGACTATGGAGGCTGACAAGTCCCCAGATCTGCAAGGTGAGTCAGATCCTGCAGACCCAGGAAAGCTGATGGTGTAGTTCCAGTGCAAAGGCCAGCAGACTCAAGACCCAGGAAGCATGGAGTTTCAGTTCAAGTCTGAAGGCAGGAAAAAGTCCGTGTCGCAGTTCGAAGGCAGTCAAGCTGGAAGAATTCTCTTTTACTCATGGAAGCGTCGACGCTTTGACTCTATTCAGGCCTTCAACTGATTGGAAGAGGCTCACCCACAGCAGGGAGGGCCATCTTGCTTTACTCAGTCTACTAATTTAAACGTTAATCTCATTCAAAACACCCTCATAGAAACACTCAGAATAATGTTTGACCAAATATCTGGGACCCTACCCTGGCTCAGTGAAGCTGCCATATAATTAACCATCGTAATCTGTCTGGGCCTCACTGTGCTTTCTGTACAATAAAAAGGAGATAATAATCCTATTATATCATGGCATTGCTGTTGGGAGCAATTGAGACCATATATTCAAGGTTCCTGGTATTCAATAAAGGCCAATTTCCCCCTCTCGTTTTCCTTCCTGAAATAGTCAATATTTCAGGCATTTGTGAACAGGTCAAGGGGCTGTTTTGGTCTTACGTCCTTTCCTTTGCCCCTGAAACTGTGTTATACTCATGATCCATCCCACCTCAACTTTATCCCCCCAACGAAATGTCAACAAGTCATCTCCACAATTCAAGCAGTCCTTCTCCTGTAAATTTCTTCACGGCATCTAAACATCACCTGGCAAGGAGAACAGACCAAGTTTTTACACTTGGGGAAGAGTCCTGTCCCCAAATCTGATGTATCTCTGTCCATCGAAGACTGTCTCCTTCCTGTCCCTGGCGTTCCTTTGTGATGCAAAGCAAATCCACTGGCCAAGGCAGCCAAACCCTCTCCAACCTACAACATTTTCTGAGCAGTCCCAGGGCTCTGCTTGCCCTTCACCTCTCTTGCAACGCAGATTGCTTGGGTAGTAAGTGCAATGAGCTGGGCATTTTACTTGCTCAATGCTGGGTGAGTGCACTCAAACATCACTTCAAAATCACCCTGCATTTTCTTCCTCAGTATTCCACTTGGGCCTCTGTTTACATGATTACCACATCTTCCTTCCAAATTGCACCCTAACTTCCATTCTGTTTCTTTCCACTGTTACAATTTCCAGATTACAGTGATTTCTTTCCAGTGTGCTTAATATTGAGTAAATCAATAGAGCTATACTATTTTCCATCAATTTGATCTTAAGTGAATTGAATCTTGTGTTCATTTGAGATGGGGAAGTTGTTGTGGAAGGCCACAGAGAGAACAGATGACTATAGCATGCTGGTCTGTGTTATCCTCAACTCGACAATATCTTTTCACTTTGACCTTTGCTGCCGTCACTTTAGATCTAATTCCTAGTGTTCATCTCACTTTGAGGGCCGCTCACTTCACCAAAATCAAAAGAAAAGGAGAAATGGGCAACTAAATATTTGTCTTTTCTTAGTAATATTAAAATAACCACAATCCGTGGAAGAAAATATCTTTCTTCTTGTTTCAATGCAATGTAATTACAGATCTTAAATTTAAATCCAAGTCATCCTGTCTCAAATAATATATTCAGTCCAACTGCATATATTTCTTCCTTTAGGGTCCTTTTGGGAAAATGTAACATATACAGCCAAGGTTTAAAACTGTTGTCAGAAAATCAGCTTATAATGAGTAAGTTTGGACTTTCAGAAGACTGCTGGCATACAACTTCCTGCCCTCCTGATACTTAAATATACATAAAGGCTGAAGATAATTTTGATTGAAAAGTCAAAACAAAAATATTCTCTTGGAAATGAGTCACGCTTTGACTGAATTAAATCGCCCTGTACCCACAGCCAGTGTTCTCTGCCTTTGGTGGAATCTCTGGCCACACAGTAAGGTGCTTGACCCCAGGTTTCTGACCTTGTAACTAGAATGAGATGGTGGCAGAGTAGAGGGCAGAGGTCAGGGGTAGTAAGCCACACTACATCTTTCTCTCCCTGCTACTCTCTGAACAGGTGGTTCCCATCAATAAGTCTGCTCTGCTCTCTGAAAGACCTGAATCCCCACTTGCATTCACTTATTCATCTACTTCATTCCAAGAAAACAGGCCATATGGTATTTGTGTTTACAATGATTCTTTGCTGTTTCCAGATTGCGCATAGGCTCATAAAGTAAGCCTTACTATTGTAAGTGCAAAGGTCAAGTGTTATGGCTCTGCTTAGCAACTCCTGCATAATGAAATTGGAGCCCAGAAGGACAGCAGAGTCTGGACCAGATGAAACACTGATTAACGGATGGTGTGTAAAGGACACATTTAACACCATACACAGACACTCCTCTTGATGGTAACATGGGGAGCAGCTTCCCCTCCCTATTGGCATTCACCATGAGGACAGATTCTACCTACTTAGGATCTACTGAATCTTTTCATCTATACACACATACACACCATGAATCACACCAGGCACCTCTTATGCTGGGTCAAATGCCCCACCCCTAGATGTTCTAATTCATAGCTGGCCATTTCTTCCTAAAACACTAATCCCAAGCCTCTGCTCCTGGAGATATTTGCCAGGCTGGTTATTGCTTCTTTACTTTAACTGATCATTCAAAACTCACCACCATCCCCAGTCTGCCTGTGTTTTGCTCAACAAAATTCACATGGCAGTTTGTGAGACCTATTCCCATTTTAACAGGGAAGAAAATTGTGTATCAAAAAAGTACATTAGGAGATGTGACTTCTGGTCTAGATGGCTCATATAAACGGTTAACTCCTGTTAAATCATTCATTCATTCATTCATTTACTCATGCATCTATCATATATGTTTTGAGAGCCTACTGTGTGCCAGGTATTGTTTCAGCTATGAGAATACAGCAGTGAACCAGGTAATCACGTGCCTTGCTCCATGAAGATTATAGTTGCATGGGGGGGGGGCAGTCAAAAACAAACACACAAAGAAACAAGAACATTTTAGATTTTATCATGATTACCACTATGAATAAAACCAAACAAACCAATGTAGTAAAAAAGGAGTGGGAATTACTTTTTTCAAATTTTTTTCTTTTTTTTTAAATGAACATTAGTAAAGAAAAAAATTTGTGTTCCCATTTGTGTGTGTTTGTGGCTGCATGTGTGTGTGTGTGTGTGTAGTGATAGCACTTAATATCTACTCTCTTAGCCAGCTTTTAGTATACATTACTGTATTATTAACCATAGTCATCATGTTATACATTAGATCCCCAGAACTTATTCATCTTATAACTGGAAGTTTGTACTCTTTTACCAGAATCTCCCCATTTCTCCAACCCCCCAGCCTCTGGCAACTATGGTGCTACTCTCTGGTTCTGAGCACAACTTTTTTAGATTCCACATATAGGTGAGATTGTATAGTATTTGTCCTTATGTGCCTGGCTTACTTCATTTAGAATAATGTCCTCAGGTTCGTCCATGTTGTGGCAAAAGCCAGGATTTCCTTCTTTTTTATGACTGAATAATACTCCATTGTATGTATATACATTTTCTTTATCCATTCATCCATTGATGGACACAGATTGTTTCCATATCTTGGCTATTATGAATATTACTGCAATGAACATGGGAATACAGATATCTCTTTCATATACTGTTTTCATTGTTTTAAATATATACCCAGAAGTGGAATTGCTGGATAATATGGTAGGTCTATTTCCAATTTTCTGAGGAAACTCCATACTATTTTCCATAATGGATCTACCAATTTACATTCCCATTAACAGTGTACAAATATTCCCTTTTCTCCACCTCCCTGGTAAACATTCATCTCTTGCCTTTTTGATAACAGCTAACCTAACAGGTTAAAGTGATATCTCATTGTGGTTTCGATTTGCATTTCCCTGATGATTAGTGATGTTGAGCACCTTTTCATATACCTGTTGGCCATTTGTATGTCTTCTTTGGAAAAATGTATATTAGATCCTTTGCCCATTTTTTAATCAGGTTGTTTTTATGGCTATTGAGTTGTATGAGTTTCTGATATATTTTGGATATTAACTCCTTATCAGGTATATGATTTGCAAATACTTTCTCCCATTTGTTATGTTGCTTTTTCACTCTGTAGATCATTTTCTTTGCAGTACAGAAGCTTTTTAGTTTGATGTAGTCTCACTTGCTCATTTTTGCTTTTTTGTTTCTGCTTTTAATGTCATATTCAAAAAAATCCTTACTAAGACCAGTGTCAAGGAGCTTTCTCCTATGTTTTCTTCCAAGAGTTTCATGGTTTCAAGTCTTTAATCAATTTTCAGTTAAGTTTTGTGAGTGAGGTAAGGTAAGGGTCCAATTTCATTCTTTTACACATGGATATCCAGTTTTCCTAATACATTTATTAAAGAGACTATCCTTTCTTTCCCCATCGCATATTCTTGGTGCCTTTGTTGAAAATTAATTGATGATATATGTGTGACTTTTTTCTGGGCTCTCTATTCTGTTCCATTGCTCTATGTGTCTGTTTTTATTTCAGTACCATACTGTTTGATTTCTATAGCTTTGTAATATATTTTAAAATCAGGAAATGTGATGCCTCCAGTTTTTTCTTCTTTCTCAAGATTTCTTGGCTATTTGGGGTCTTTTGTAGATCCTTAGGAATTTTAGGTTTTTTTCCTATTTCCGTGGAAAATGTCATTGGAATTTTTATAGGTATTACATTGAATCTGTATCTTGTTTTGGGTAGTATGGACATTTTAACAATATTAATTCTTACAATCATGAACACAGAATCTCTTCCTATTTATTTTTGTCTTCAATTTCTTGGATCAATGTCTTTTTTTTTTTAATCCATTTAGCCTCTCTTTGTCTTTTGATTACAGAATTTGATCCATTTACATTTAAAGTAATTATTGATAGGTAAGGTCTTACTATGATCATTTTGCTAATTGTTTTCTGACTGTTTTGTAGTTCCTTTACTCCTTTCTTTCTCTTTGCTATCTTTTTGTGATTTGTTGATCTTTTGTAGTGCTATGTTTTGATTCCTTTCTCTATATCTTTTTTGTATCTTCTATAGGTTTTTGCTTTGTGGTTACTATAAGGTTTACATAAAACATAGTTATGTAGTCATTTTAAGCTGACAACAACTTAAGTGCAATCTCATACGAAAACTGTATACTTTTAATTCTCTCCCTGCCACATTTTATGCTATTGATGGCACAGTTTACATCTTTTTATATTGTGTACCTATTAACACATTATTGTAGCTATAATTATTTTTAATACACTTGTCTTTTAACTTTTATATTAGACTTAGAAGTGATTTATATGCCACCATTACAATTTTAGAGTATTCTAAATTTGACTTTATATTTACTGCTACTGGTGATTTTTATGCTTTAATGTTTTCATATGGTTGCTTAGCAGTCTTTCATTTCAACTTGGAGAACCCCCATTAGCATTTCTTGTAAGGAAGGTCTTGTGGTGATGGACTTCCTCAGCTTCTGTTTTGGGAATGTCTTTATCTATTCTTCAATCTTTGAAGGACAGCTTTGCTGCATATAATATTCTTGGTTGTCAGGTATTTTTTCTTTCAGCACTTTGAATATATCATACCACTCCCTCTTGATCTGCAAGATTTCTGCTGAGAAATATGCTAATAACTTCATGGGAGTTCCCTTATTAAGAACAAGTCTCTTTCTTTTGCTGCTTTCAAAATTCTCTCTTTGTCTTTGATTTTTGACAGTTTGATTATATTGTATTAAGGTAATCTTCTTTAGGTTGCTCTTACTTGGGGTCCTTTGAGCTTTTTGTATCTGGATGATTATATCCCTCGTAAGAGCTGGGAAGTTTTCATCTATTATTCCTTTAAATAAACTTTCTGCCCCCTTTTCTGTCTCTTCTTCTCAACTCACATAATGTGTATGTTTGTTTGCTTGATGGTGTCCTATAGGTTTTGAATGCTTTATCCATTTTTTTTTTCATTCTTTTTGTTGTTCCTTTCTTAGTCTGTTAGGGCTGCTATAACAAAATACCACAGACAGAGTGGCTTATTAACAACAGAAATTTATTTCTCACAGTTCTGGAGGCAGAAAGTCTGAGATCAGGGTTCCAGCATGGTTGAATGAGGGCTGTCTTCTGGGTTTCAGACTTCTCTCTGTGTCTTCACATGATAGAAGGTGCTAAGGAGTATGTTGAGATCTCTTTTATAAGAACTTTAATCCTGTTCAAGAGGGCTCCACCCTCATGACCTAATCACTTCCAAAAGCCCCACCTGATAATACTATTACATTGGGCATTAGGATTCAACATATGAATTTGAGAGGTATACATTCAGACTATTGTATTCCTCTAGCTGATTAATTTCAAATGACCTGTTTTTGAGTTTGCTGATTCTTTCTTCTGCATGATTGAGTCTGCTTTTGAAGTTCTCTATTGAATTTTTCAGTTCTGTCTTCAGCTCCAAGATTTCTATTTCATTCTTTTTTACAGTTTTTATTTCTTTATTAAACTTCTCATTTTGTTCATGAATTGTTTTCCTGATTTTGTTTAGTTATCTATCCATGTTCTCTTTCATCTCATTGAGCTTCTTTAATATGATTATCTTGAATTCCTTGTCAAGCGATTCGTAGATCTCTATTCCTTTGGGGTTGATTACTATAGCTTTATTAGTTCCTTTGGTAGTGTCAGGTTTGCCAGATTCTTTATAATTCATGTAGCCTTGCATTGGTGTCTGTGCCTTTGAAGGAGCAAACACCTCTTCTAGTCTTTATAGACTGGTTTCGCAGGTAAAGACCTTCTATTGTTGGATCTCCAGGCTGAGGGATTGCCTTTGGGCTTGCAGTTGAGCAGGGTTGAAGCTTTTTTTTTTTGCTTGCAGTGAGCAGGGTTGAAGCTAAGTCCCATGGCTGCTGCCAGGTCTGTAGTGAGGTCTGAAGTTTGTGGATCTGTTACCAGGAGCTCAGGCAGGTGTGGATTCTGTCTGGCATCTGGGTGGATGGGATGGCTTCTAGGACCTTGGCCAGGAGGGCTGGCACTGGGACAAAAGTCATCTTCAGGTCTGTAGAGAGTAGGCCGGTTACCAGGTGTACAAGTGGGTATGGCTCTTGTTGGGTCCCCTGAAGAACACCGGAAAAGTCACTGGGCAGGTTGCTGGGCAGGTGGAATCAGCCCTGGACCACAGCTGAGAGGGGCTGGAACCGAATCACGGGGATGCTTCATGATCCACAGCTGGAGCAGAGGTTCAGGCCTGCCTCCAGAGGCACAGACAGATGTGCTCCTTGCCAAGTAGGCAAGACCACTCCTGGACCATGGCTAAGAGGGGCTGGAGCCAAGTTACGGGGCTGTTTCAAGATCCTCAGTTGGACCAGGAGCACAGACAGGCGTGACTCCCTCTGAGTCTCCGGGCAGGCAGGACTGCTGCCAGAGCAAGGCTGTGAGGAGCCAGTATGGGGCCATGTCAAGATCAGCAGTGTAACTGAGGCCAGCAGCCCTACCTCTGAGGGCACAGATAGGTGTGTCTCCCTCTGGGTCCCTGTGCAGACAGGATCACTGAAAGTGGCTGTGAAGAGCTGGAGCTAGGTTACAGGGCTGCTTCAAAATCTGCCAAACCAAGTTTGGCAGACCTATCTTTGGGGGGCATGGATGGATGTGTGTCTCCTTGCAGGTCGCTGGGTGGGAAGGAGTATTCCCAGCTAATCAACAGACAAACCAGTGTCCACAGAGCCTTGGAGGGCTGGACCAGGCTCTTCCTGGGCACACATCTTCCTCCACCCAGAACCTTCCTATTCATCACTATTATGCTCCTTGCCAGTGGGTGACCCTTGCCTCATCATGCTGTTGTAAAGAGATATTTTCCAAGTGTACTCCTCTCCTTCCCTTCCCTTCCCTTTCCTCCCTCCCTCCCTCCCTCCCTCTTTCCCTCCCTCCCTCTTTCCTTCCTTCCTTCCTTCCTTTTTTTCTTTCCTCATTACTAACCATCCCAAATCTGGTTTCTATGCTGTCTTCTGGATTCACCAGTTACCTAATGCTTTTTTTCTCTGCATCTAAAAAACACATCTAACTCTTTGCATTCCCATTTCTCCCTCTGCCCGAAGTATGCATTGAAGTCAAATTCAGAACCCTTCTATTCAAAGCCTATTGCTTTTTCGCTGATAGACTTGACCCATGATTCTAAGTGTGTTGTCATCTCCCAGTGATGGTTAGTCCCTACCCTTTGCAGAGTGCTGAGGGCCAAAAGCTGTTAAGCAATGTATACACATTATCGCACTGAAACCTCACCTACCCTAGGAGGTGGGTACTCTTATTAGTCCCTTTTTGCAGATGTGGAAAATAGACTCAGATAAGCCCAAGAGCACACAACTAGTAAGAGCCAGAGGTGGGGTTCAAATTCAGGGACTGAGACTGCAAAAGCCCAGCTCTAACCTCTGGGTTATTCCAGTCAGACCCTGTTAGAACGTGGAGGAGCCCTTTCCTGTATTCTTGTATTTTTGCACTGCAGTATTCCATCAAGATCCATGTCAAGTTTGATTTCTATTACTTTTGTTTGTATTCTCTCTCCTAAATTGCTTTAATCTCTAAATCCCTGTTATTACATTCCTTCCTCTTACAGCTCTGGTTTTTCTAAATATGCCTAATATCATGTCATAATTAAGGTCCTAACCCTAGCTCACATGCCCAAATCCTGAAAGCATCAAAGCAAAGTTGCCTGAGGCAGAAACAAAGAAATGAAAATGTATTATTAGCATTTCAGCAATGTATTGGGAGCTCCCACAAATAACAAAAAGCTGTGTGGTGCATACAAAGACATCACCCTGTTCTCTAGATGGGGTCTGCAGATGACCCTGCTTTTAAAAAGGGATGTTGTGTTCTCATCGTGAATTTATCCAGAGGTCACTGCTGAGAGATGACTGCTCTTACAGATTGCTCCTGTCTGGGAACCTTCTGTCGGGGGAATGTCAGGAGGTATTTTAAGCTCACAGGGGAGGTAGGTTTTTAGTCACAATTCTGTAGGCCTTCTCCCAGTGACAACTCTAAGAGTGTCCTCAGGAAAAGGTCACTGGTTAGCATGTCTTCTGCAGGCAAGTCTACAGGAAAGAATAAGCCTTGAACTTTTCTCTAAAAGTCACCCAACCCCTGACCTAGTTGAAACCCCCATAGCTGCAGGTCTTGGGCCAAGCACTTGCAGAGCACTGGAGGCCATCTCCAGTAACACTCTTGGTAGAGGAAAGGTCTCAGCTGTCATGGAAGGCCCTTGGAAGGAGGTTGGTGAGGAGCCAATCCCTGGGCAAGATGACCTGTGCTCCCTTGGAATGGAATGCCCAAGGATATCTGTTAACCACCTTGACCTTGCTCAGCTCTCTCCATGCTGTATGAGCATGATTGCACTTGAGTCCATCACCATATTCATTCAGCCTTCCTTCTTACCTTCCAGTAATCAATTTCATTTCACAAACATTTGTTGCCTGTCTGATATAAACAAGCACTGTGCTAGGAACGTGAGGTACATGTGATGAACACAGTACTGTGGTTCCAGCCCTGGCTGAGAGAGAAAAACAACAAACAAGTGAATGTCTAAGTGGTTCATTATAATTAGAAGCATATTTACTAGGAAGTTAACAAAACATAAGCTTTGGGGTAAGCTTTGGGGTCTCTGGTTTGCACAGGCCTCTTCCAAGGCCCCAAGAGGCTGTGAGTATGGGGTGGGGGTGGGACACAGGCTAGCAATTTATGCATAAGCTCACATGTTTTTGTAAAGTGTGCAAAAGTAATATATTTTTGCATTCTCTTTCTTAAAGAAGGCTCCCCAAATGTATAACCTTCAGCCTGATTGCAATATAAAGAGCTGTGCATAGATTACCACCTACACACAGAAGCAAAAACTGCATTCTGGCCTTTTCTGGAAAAGTAAATGTGAGACATGTCTGCCATTGCTGTAAACAAACCTGTTCTCATTTGCCTATTTTCTTTCACAATTGCTTCAGGTTTTCTTATATGCAAATAAACGTTGATAACACTCAGCCTGGGGTGACAGTGGAACTCCTCTATCTTTCAAAAGTGGAATTTAAAAGTAACCACGTGAGCAACTCATTGTGAACTGAACATCTACCTGTTTAGCCTCTGCCGGCCTTACCACACAGAGAAAATAGGGAGGGTTAAAAAAGGTAAGGATGATTGGAAAGCAGCATTAATATTCTTCTGAGAACGAGGACCTGAGTGGGGTCTTACATTGAAAGTACAGCTGCAAGAAAGCCATAGAATCGGGACCCTGCGAGGAGGCAGAGCTGACTCGGGGGTTATGGCTGCAGGGAATTATGGGAGATTTCAGCAGGAAATCTCCAGCAGGCTGGCAGGCAGTGAACATCACAGCATAGATGGAGATACTCTCATCAGCTCTCCAGCATGGAAACTAGCTGTGATCTGGAAACATGGGCTTGGAACTTTTGAACCCATTTTACTTAAACACTTTCTGAGGGAGCTTAGGTGAGCTGGGCAGAGGTGCTTCAGTAGTAAAGAGCTGCTTTCTACTAGAGAACCATCATTTCCCCAAGGGAAAAAAAAAAAATGGGACCACAATAGGCGATGAACAATGTTATGGGCTGAATCGTGTTCCATGCCCCCCAAATTCATATGTTGAAGTCCTAACTTCCCAGTACCTCAGAATGTGACTGAATTTGGAGATAGGGTCTTTAAAGAGGGTTCAGTGAGGTCATTAGGTGGACCCTAATCCAATACTTCTGGTGTCCTTATAAGAAGAAGAGATTTGGACCCAGCCGGGTACAGAGGGAAGGCAATGTGAAGATACAGGTAGAAGACAGCCAGCTACACGCCTAGGAGAGAAGACTCAGAAGAAACCAACCTGCCAACAACTTGATCATGGACTTCTAGCCTCCAGAAAAGTGAGAAAATAAATTTCTATTTTTTCAGTTCCCCAGTCTGTGGTACTCTGTCATGGAAGCCCTAGCAGACTCATACAGGCTGCAACTGGCTTCGACACTCACTCTGTCCATCCAGTGGTACTGGAGCTCGAGTCCTGGCTGAGTCCAGACAAGAGAGTTTCTTTCCTGGTACCTCTACTCTGTGTGTACACTGAACATTACAGTTTTGCCTTAAAATGGCAAAACCCCACAATTTACCAATATGACTTTTTGTGACAGTGAAACCAGTCAGAGGAAATACTTCATGCCAACAATATAGATTTCCTATTATGAACAGAGAAACTTGAGGACAGGAAGTTCCAAGGACTTGATTGATGGATAGACAGACAGATAGATGTATACTGTGTATGAAATAAGTATATTTTTCCCATTTTGTTAATAATATGATTAAATAATGTAGAAATTTAGAAAACACAGAAAAATAGGAAGAAAAGCAAATAACGTACAGTCGCACCAGCCACATATAACTATAGTTAACAGCTTGGCATGTGTCTTTCCAGGAAGTAGGGAAAAAGAAAAGCCTCTCTCAAAAATTCCAGTATCAAAAGAAAGCAACTTTAGCATTTTGCTATAATTCCTCACAGATTTTTTGCCTTGTGTTTGTTATAGAAGTTTGTGATTGTACAAAATACATTGATCTGAAAGCAGAGTGAATAGTCTGGAAACTGATGAAATGAAAGACTCAAGCATTTGTACTACCTTTCCTGTGTAAACTATAATTTAAGGTAAACAAACAGCTGAAGAGGAAAAGTTCTTTTTTATAGACGCATCCCTGCTAATTAATATAGATGGAATGACAGAACTAGAAAATCATCATTACGTTAGGTTAGGCAAAGAATTCTTATATGGGAGATGAAAAATACAAAACATAAAAGAAAAAAATTGATCAGTTATAAACATTTGCTATCCCAAAGATACTTTAATAAAATGGAAACGTGAGCCCTAGACTGAGGGAAATTATTTGTAAAATATATATCTGATAAAGGACTAGTATCTAAAATATATAAAGAACTCTTATAACTCAATAATAAGACAATTAAAAGGGAAAATAACTATAAATGGAGTATAACCTTTAAAAATTTTGAATCACCGTGTTGTATACCTGAAACTTATATGATATTGTAAATCAACTATACCACAATTAAAAATAAATAAATAAGTAAAAATGCTTTAGATGGATGAAAACTTGGACACATCACTAAAGAAGATTTAGACACATACACGTACATGTGTATATGAAAAACAAATAAACACATAAAAATGCTCAACATCATTAATAATTAGAGACGTGAGACTTAAAATCATAATGTGATAGCATTACATAGCCACAATAATAACTAAAATTAAAAAGACTACAATACTGAATGTTAGCAAGGATGGCAAGCAATGGGAACTCTCAGCCATGCTGCTCAGAAAGTACAGCCACTTTATGAAGTAAATTGGCCTTTTCTTATAAAATAAAATATATACCTACCAAATGACCCAGCAGTTCCTCTCCTAGGTATTTACTCAAGAGAAAATGAAAACACATGTCAGAGAAAGATTTGTATGCAAATTATTATAGCAGCTTTATTCCTAATAGCTCAAACTGCTAACAATCTAAATGTCAATCATCAGATGAATAGAAACTAAATTGTGATGTGCCCATACAACAAAATACAGCTCAGCAATAAAAATAAATAAACTACTGATACACACAATAACATGGCTGAATCTTAACACATTCTGCTAAGTGAAAGAAGCCAGACAGAGAAGACTACAATTATGATGGTATTTATATGAAATTCTACAAGAGGAAAACACTAGTGAAACAAAACAGATCAGTGATTTTTAGGGCCCAAGAGTGAGGGAAAGGTGGTTATTGATTGCCAACAGGCCTAAGGAGAGTCTTTTTGGTGATGATAGGAATATTCTATAACTTGATCATGGAGCTGTGTATATTTATACACTTGGGGTACCATATATACTGTCGTGCTGGATATCCACATGTGATGTTGTATACTGTGTACATTGGCCAACACTCATTGAACTGTGTACTTTAAATGGTTGAAATCTGCTGTATGTATATTGTACTTCAAGAAAGCTGATCTGTCACACCACTTTTTATAGCCTTACTAAAGGGGTCAAACCCAAGTCTGTTCAAGTCTCTGGATCCAGCTGCCAGTTTTTAGGAAACTTAGAGGAGAGAAGAAGATGCTGAGCTGCACCATGAGTATACAATCAACACAATCCACACTCTGGGACGCTCGGCAGGCCACACAGCCCAGGTTCTTTAACAGATAAATTATAAGGAAAAGAAAATAGTAGAGAGGAAGCTTGTAGATTAAAAAAGACTTAGAGACAATTCAAGTTTTAAAAGATCGGGAAGGCTGAACTCTGGTGTCTTGGTTGATGAGACCATAAGAAACATAAGGAAGTGATTATTATAAAAATCAGATAGTGATTACATCTGGAGGGTATTATGGGCTGAATTGTGCCCTCTTCCTCCCCCACCAAATGCATATGTTGAAGTCCTGACACCCTGTACCTCAGAATGTGACTGCATTTGGAAAAAGAGCCTTTAAAGAAGTAATTAAGGTTAAATAAGGTCTTTAGGGTGGACCCTAATCCAATGTGTCCTTATAAGAAGAGGCGATTCGGGGACAGACACCCACATGCACAGAGGAAAGATCATGTGAGGGCACAGCAAGAAGGCAGCCGTCTGCAAGCCAGGAAGAGAGATCTTAGAGGGAACCAACTTTGCCAACACCTTGGTCTTGGACTTCTAGCCTCCAGAACTGTGAGGGGATACATTTGTGTTGTTTAAGCCACTCATTCTGTGGCAGCCCTAGTAAACTAATCCAGAGGGAGACAAGGGCTTGTGGGTGGATGGAGCACAGATGGGGCACTTTGGGGTCACTGACAAAATTCAATTTCTTATTCTAAGTGGTGGTTACAAGGGTGTCTGCCTTGTAATAATTCCTAATCTCTATATTTGTTTTGTGCAGTTTTCTGTGCCTGTCTTTTATTTTATAATAAAAAAGTTGAAAACAAAAATAGAAACAAAGATTAGTTGGAAACAAAGATTATCTAGGCAACAGGTGAGGCTGGTTTGGACTGGGGTGGTGGTAGAGAATTTGGTGAGAAGTGGGCCGATTCCTGATACATTTTCTAGAACAGGAGGATGTGGGACAGATAGGGTCTAAAAGAACTGCCATGGAGGGTAGGAGGGTGAAGGTTTAGATGAATTGGTTGTGAGCTGGAAGTTGTTAAAGCTGGGTGATGGGAACATGGGAGTTTATAACATTGTTCTATCTACTTTTATATATGCTTCAAATTTTTCATGTTAAAAAATAAAACGAGGGAAAATGACAGTAAGAAACCAAAAAAAAAAGGTTGCTTTATCATTATTTTCTATAAGTTGTGCCTATTTAATATTTCAGTTGTCACTTTTTATCTTAGTCTGTTTTTTTCACATGCATTTCTGCGCTTGTTTTGTAGAGTTTCTTTGCATCCCATTGAAGATCCTCAACGAGTTTTTACAATGTTCCTCTGATTCTTATAAATCATTTTCGAAGGTCTGCTATCCCTCTGAGTCTTTAGGATAATCTTTTATTTTCTTCTTCAGTATTATTTTTATAGGCCTATGTGCCCTACATTTTTTAGGTTTCATCTTCAAATGTGGGGACCCCTGTCCAGACTGTGTTTTCCGAAAGGACCAGGTATGAGGACGGTCATTGGTTCCATTCCCTATTCACCTGGATACTGAATCTCCTTCTCAGAGCTGCAGCTCAAGGGCATGTTTGTTCAAATGATTCCCAGGACAATTCCTGGTGTCTGTTATTTGGGCCTTTTTTAGAGCAGCCAAACCTATATCCCAACTAACACACTTGAATAATTACATTAATTTTGTTCTTATTTTAGCATCTTAGGCCTTGTAATCTCTTATGATCTGCACAGTCCTTCCCTGATATGTACTTGGAGACCTCAGATAAGGAAATCTCTCTTTTTTTTTTAACCCTGGTGGTGGCACACAATTCTGAAATTGCGCAATGGGATGGGGCATTGTCCACTTCATCACATGATTGCAGAGTTCTTAGGTTGTTACTGTGTGTAGCCCATAAAATGCATCTAGGGTAGGTAGCTCAGGATACTACGTCCCCAGCATCCCCCATGCAGGCAAAATCATGCCCCTCACCAGACATTTGAAAACTTGCTTGTAGACATTCTATCTCTTGAGCCTGTGCTTTGCCCAGGAGCCTGGAGCCATGAGGATTTCCCCAGTCTGTTAAAAATAGTTGCACTGGTCCTAAGATTTTGACAACAGTCTAATCAAAACTTCAGTCCTACCACGAGGTACTACTTCACATCTACTAGATTGGCTATAATAATAATAAAAAAAAATGTTGGTGAGCATGTGGAGAAGTGGGAAGCTTTGTGCATTGCTGGTGGGGAAAGTAAAATGGTGCACCTGCTGTGGGAAACAGTTTGGAGATTCCTCAAAAAGTTAAATGTAGAATTACCATATGATTAGCAATTTTACTTCTAGGAATGCATACAAAAGAATTGAAAGCAGACACTCAAACAGATATTTGTACCCGCATGTCCACAGCAGCTTTATTCATAATAGCCAAAAGGTGGAAACAACCCAAGTGTCCATCAACAGATGAGTGGATAAACAAATGTGTGAATTGTATATGCACACAATGGAATACTAGTCAACCATGAAAAGGAATGAAATTTTGATATACGCTACAGTATGGGTGGGCCACTATGCTTAGTGAAATAAGCCAGATACAGAAGGACGAATACTGCACGATTCCACTTATACAAGGTACCTAGAATAGACAAAATCACAGAGACAGAAAGTAGAATAGAGGTTACCAGGAGCTAGTGGGGAGGGTGATGATGGGCAGTTACTGTTTAGTGGATACAGAGTTTATATTGGAGATGATGAAAAAGTTTCGGGTGTAGATAATGGCAAAGGTTATATAACAATATGAGTGTATGAAATACCACTGAATTGTATGCTTAAAATTGGTTAGTGATAAAAAATTATTAGGTATATTTTACCACAACAAAAGGTATATCTCTTTAAAACAAAAACAAAGACAAACTTCAGTCCGTCACCCAGAAAATTTTATGATGCCAATGACTGTCACAAAACTCTTCATTAGCAGAGTAGTGTTATCTTTATCATTATTGCCCCCAGAAACAGGGCACACAGATACACTTTGTGCAGTGCGTGACCTATATAACCTTACACGATGGCCCTGATCTCCTCCTTCCCATGTAAAAGTAGTGAAAACCATGGCTTCATCCAATCTGATTTTTTTTGGGGGTGGGGGAGGGGGGAAGGGGAGGGATACATTTCTTGGTAAGACGGCACAGTCTTTCCTAAACTCAAGTAAAATATATACAAAGAGGCAGGAAAAGTTGAAATCTTACAACCCCCAAAATCAGAATTGGAATTTAATCTATTGTAAGAATCTACACAAAATCCTCGTCTACAAGGCCAAGGGAACCAGACTGAAAAACACAAGAGCAGACCACACCTTGAAGCAGAGAAAGATCCACTGTGGAACAGGGTCTGCATCTCGTACAACCACAGGGGGCACATTCACGTCATAGTCTACAAGACCAGGCCGCTGAGCCGTGTGGCTAAATGTAGCAGCCACGTTGTGGAAAACACATACGAACGATCCCTACCTCCCCCCTAGCTCCCGGTTACGCTCAATTCAGAAACACAAATCCTATCCTCACCAGAAATGCCAGCGCCACCTCCCTTTTACTTGGATGCTGGTTTTTGAGACCGCCAGACAATCGTTTTCTCCCCCAACCCATACAGCAGCTCCCTCTTCAGATACTGCAGAGTTCTCTAAAAGCAAATGAGCAGAAAGCAGGAGCTTGGAGGAGGGAAGGGAGGAAATAGACTGTGACAATTGTATCTTTGGACCTGTAAATTAAATGAAAAGTTAAAGCAAAATTCTATGTGGGGAGAAGAAAAAAGTGCCCTGAAGCATACTAGGGACTATAATTTTTGACCTACTGCACCTCTTCAATCTCTCAGGAGAGTTAAGTAGTGAGAGTGAGAGAAAAATCCCATTTCAGCCTTGCAGAACCTCAAGAGATGAGAGCAGAGGTGATATTAAAAATATTTAACAACTGGCATGGCAAGGGCATGAATCATGCAGAAGGTATGCTAGCCATTACCCAGTATAACTTTGCCAGTGACACTACAGTATAGTTTGGACGAGAGCTTAGGCACTCAGAACTGGTGTAGGAACTCTCTTCTGGTTGACATTCACAGCACCCTGATTGATGGGAACTTGATTCAAGTTACCTGAGTACCTATATTTCAGTCCTTGTTCTAGCCTACTCTTTAGCCTATGGCTTGCCCCAGTGATTCTTTTCCTTGGTGTGACAGAGATGGCTTGTTATCATCACACAATCCATTCTTCCTTTCTTCTGTGGCTTAGAAGTAATAGAAGTTGGGGGATCTGGTCACCCAGCTAAGGACTACATTTCCCAGACTTCTTTGCAGCTATGTGTGGCCATGTGACTAGATCACTACCAATGGGATGTGAGCCAAAGTCATGCCCTTAAAAAAAGGAGTGGACTATGCCCCCCTCTCATCTCATTCTACCATCTCAGTGCCTGGAGTGTGGACGTGGCTTGAAAGCCGAGATACTCATCTTACCCAGGGGAAGGAATCCAGGGAAGGAAATGCAGAACAACTCTAGAAAGAACTTTGTTCTCTGAAGATTGTGGAGCTACTCTATCCTTCCCCAGTGGTTTCTTCTCTCGCCCCATATACCACCATTACACCATCAACTGCTCAACTCTCCTGAAGTGCAGCAAGGGAACCTCAACATATAAACTCTATACCAATCAGGTAGACACACACGACACTCTATTTGGCAAAGATGAACTTTCATGTGCATATGGATCGCCTGAAGATCTTGTTAAAATACATAGTCTATTTCAGCAGATCTGAGCTGGAGCCTGAAATTCAGCATTTCTAACAAGCTGTGATGCTGCCATTGCTGGTCCAACCACACTTTGAGAAGTGAGGGTCTAAAGCACTGATCCTGGTTACTGAGTGGCCCCTGCCCTCGCTCTACTTTCGGTCTCCACGGTTGTCCAGGTCTTTGAACCAGGGTGCATCTAACCTTCCATTCCCCCTCCTGCCCAAGGCCTGTCAAACACAACGATCCTTTCTGATGTGGTGCCTGGTCTTATACTGGCTTTAAGGCCAGGCTCTCCTGCAGAGTGAAAGGCATGTCCAGATGTGTGGCCCCAGACAGTAGGTAGTCCTAGAGCAGGCAGGTAGCATCAGAGAAGTTACTCTCAGGTTAGAGTCGTTATTCAAATGCCCCTTTCTCCGTGAGGTCTTCCCTCTCCGGGCCATTTTCTCTAAATCTGCAACCCCACCCTGTATTCCTCGTGTTATTCCACCCCTCCCCCACCCTTAAAGACCTTATTACCATCTAACATACTATGTATTTTATGTGTTTATTTTATTTATTTTCTGTCTCCTCCTACTGGAATGTAAGCTACCACCTGTATTTCTTTAGAGGATGAATGACAGACAGGTGATGCTCAGTAAACAGCGAAATGGGGCTCAACAGAGATGGCTGCAGGGAGGACGGATGCGAGATGGAACTGCTGTCTTTGTGGAGTACCAGGCAGGGTGCCAAGGCAGGCAGGTCCTCGGACACCTCAGATAACACAGTGATCTTGTATATAAGACCAGATCTCAAAAAATCCAGCTACTCTCCTCCTGCCACTGCTGTTAATCCTCATTTGTGGAATCTCACTCGTGATAGGCATCATCCAACCTGCAACCCTGGAGGGTGGATATTACTGCTCCCGTTTGACAGATGAGGATAGAGGCTTAGAGAGTGTAAATATTTATTCAAGAAACAGAGTTGGGATCTAAATCCAATTCTATTTCATTTCAAAGACATGGGGGTTTCGATGTGGGAGTTCTAGAGTAAAGCTGGATCTGCCGGTGAAGGTCAAATGGCTCCAGTTTTCAGGGGAAAAAAGGGTAAAGAGGCTGCGAGCAGGCAGGCAGTGCGTGTATCTTCCTGGGCTCTCCACCCCAGGGATCCTATTTTCATCTCTCTTCTGACTACTGGCTTGGGCCCCTCTTCCCACCAACCCCTTCCTTATGTGAAACAGATTATTCTAATGATGCCACCCACCTACCCACCTTCAACTCTTCGCAACTCTGTCTCCCAGAAATGCCAGACCACGGGGCCCACCTGACAGTCCCCCCTCCTTCCACAACCTCACCTGGGAGGGACAGCAATGAAGCAGGGGTCAAGAGGGCACACACACCGCCACCCCTCACACTCACTGCCCAATACATTAGGGGACACCCCTTAGTCCGTAATCACTTCAGATGTCAGCAGACATGCGACACAGCCAGAAGCATGGCCAGTGCTCTTCCGAGGAAGATAATTTTGTCGCTATTCACTTCCATTCAATTCCACGAGCATTGGCTGTGTGCCTGCCAGCGAGTCTGTTCAGGAGTCCCACCTCCGGGGTGCGGGGGGGCGCGATGGGAGGAGGGCATCCTTAAAGCTGAGGGAAGGATTTCTGGCTTCTGCTTTGCTCCCTGCCCCCAGGCGCTTATTAAAGCTGGCACACGTCCTCAAACAGAACCCGCACCCGCGACCTGGCCCTTCTGACCAGCGAGGTCTGCCTCCATTATTAAAGCTTCCCTGCAATGACAGCGACGGGGACAGCCCCGGATAACTTCAGCCTCCCTCTTCCTGTGAGTGACACGGAATCATGCCCCGTGTTTAGACAGTGCCCTTCTCCGGCGAACTTCAGTGGCCTGTGAGACATAATCTCATTCATTCTCCCAACAGCCTGGTGAGGCTGACAGAGAGCAGTTATCCTTTGTCAACCCTGCTTGCCTCGTTTCTAGAGGAGAGAACGGCGGCCCAGAGAAATTAAGGTCCATCTGCGTCCGCGAGAGAGCCAGTAATAAAACCCAAGTTTCCTGACCCCTGCCCACCAGCTGCCCATTCATCCCTTCCTGATAGCCTGAGCACGAGGGAGATCTTTCTATTTCTACCCACGAGGACTTAAGAAAAAGGTGAGTTTTGTGAATCTGTGCTTCTTTGCAGAGTAGAACAGGTGAGCCCGCCTAAATAAAAGACAGAAGAGAACTCAGGGTTTAAAACAAATGAGAAGCAAGGAGAAGACTGAGGGTGGGCAGATGGATGAGTGCAGTGGGACGGGCTTCAGAGCTCTGAATTGCTGAGAGCTCGGTGGATCTCAGGTAACACCTGAGAGCAGAGGCGTGTGCTCTACGGTGGGCGTGAAACACAATGAACGGTGGTCCGTGACTCACACGCAAGGATTAATGCCTCATTTATTTTTCAGGCTTCATCGGTTTTTGAAATATTCAAAACAAAGGCAGATGGCTGTGGTTTACGGTTCTGCCTTCTCAGATATGGCTGCTCAGACGCCCAGGTTGTTGATAAATAAGGAACAGGCCATGGCTCTGAATAGAATGATAACAGCCAACACTTATCCATCACTTACCCTGAGGCAGATATAACTATTTATGTGCTTTATATTCAAGCCTCCCAACAATCCTATGAGATCATATTATTATCCCCATTTTACTTTTGAGAAGACTGAGGCTTAAGGAATATGGCTAATGGGCCCAATATGCTTTGCCCTCTAACATTCCCAGAGCTGTTTAAATGGATCTGCAAGGAAAGACTGACTAATTCATACAGCAAGGAGTTCCATGATGGACACTGGAATTTTTTATTCCCAATAATGCAAGTGAAATGGCGGGATGAGTAGTCAATACAGTCACGGATGTGGAAAACAAACTTACGGTTACCAAGAGATAAGGGGGAGGGGGATAAATTGGGAGATTGGGACTGACATACACAAACCACTATATATAAAATAGATAACTAATAATAACCTGCTGTATAGTACAGGGAACTCTACTCAATACTCTGTAATGGCCTACATGGGCAAAGAATCTAAAAAAAAAAATCAAGTGGATATATGTATATGTATAACTGATTCACTTTAAAAAAGAAAGAAAGAGGGGGAGGTATCTTTGATTACAAAGAATTCAATTACAAAGACCTTCTTGAAGATATTCTATTCTAGAGATCTTTAAAAAATCTTTTAACTTAGAAAGTAAATGGAAAAATATGGATAGACGAGATCCTGAAGGAATGCTAATGGCTAATGAGAATATGAAAAATTGTTAAACCTCCAGTAATCAGGGAACCACAAATTAAAACAATAGCAGAATACCATTTTTCTCTGTAAAATTAGGAGAAAGAAAAGACAATATCCATTGATAGGGGAGATGCTGTTGATGTATATGTAAATTGGTAAAGACCACAGAAGACAGTTTGATGTTTCTCTCAAAATTAAATGTGAATACTATTTGGCTATCTGCTATGGGTTGATGTTTCTGTCTCCAAAATTCATATGTTGAAACTTCACCCCCAAGGTGATAATAGTAGGTGATGGGACCTTTAGGAGATAATTAGGTCATAAGGGCAAAATCCTCATGAATGGGATTAGTACCCTTTTAATAAGAGACCCCAGAGAGCTAGATAGCCCCTTCCACCATGTGAGGTTATAACAAAAAGGTTTTTATGAGGAAGTGAGTCCTTACCAGAGACCATATCTGCTGGTACCATGATCTTGGACTTTTAGCCTCCAGAACTGTGAGAAATAAATGTTTGTTGTTATCAACCACTCAGTTTGATATTTTTGTTATAGCATACCCAAACAGACTAAGACACCAGCAGTTTCTCTTCTGGGTACCTATTCTATAGAAATACCCACCTCGTACCCAGAGATGGATAGAAAGGATGTTCATTGCAGCATTTTATTTAATAGTGAAAAATTAGGGGCAACCTGAATGCCCAGTAGGGGTGTACATTAGTCAGACTACACTAGCTTATGCTGTGGTTAAAAAAAAAAAATTAGTGGGTTAATGTAGCCAAGGGTAAGTTCTTACTCACTGCAAGGTTTGCTCTGCATCCAGGCCGTCCCTGGGGCCACTTCCCTTCATGTTGAGATGCAGCAGTCCAGGCTGCCTTGCTCTTGTGGCTCCACCATCCCAACAGGAGGCCTTCTCCATTGCCACAGGGGATGGAGTGCTGGAGGGCTGCACAACTGCAATTAAACACTTCAGCCCAGCAGTGACACAGGGCACTTCCACTCTCGACCAGAGTTAGTCACGTGGCTCCAAGTAACTATAACGAGGAGCAAGTATAATCCATTCACACATTCAATTCAGAGGAGAAAAAAACTGGATTCAGGTGAGCACTAAAATTCTCCACCCCAGGGAGTGGCTAAATGGGATACCCATGCTGGGGAACATTATGCAGCCGTTAAAAAGCATTAAGTGGATCTAGATTTAGCAATAAGAAAAGATCTTCAAGCTTCAAGACTTTAAAAAGCAAATGCCTTAAACAATTTGATCTCATTTATGTTAAAAAAAAAAAAGAAGTATGTTTGTATACATTTACATGTGTGCAAATGCATAGCAAAAAATCTATCTAGGAAGATACATCGAAGTAGTGACTAGTTCTGAGGAAAAGAGCTGGATTGGAGAAAGGACCCAGATGGAAAGTGCCTTTCAACTTTCACTGTATATTTTTCTACACTGTTCATCTCTTTTACAGTGAGATTGCATTCGAATATTTATTATAGATTTAAATTGTTTTTATACTCTAAAAAAGGTAAACATATCTGAGAACCTCTTCTCTCTAGGAGCTCTTGAAAAAGCTTCCAGAAAATGTTTTTCCCGAAATGCAAATATATCAGTTTGAGCCAATTAGTTACCTGTAAGGTGCTGCCATAGCCAGAGGTCCTCAGGCATAAAGGGTACTTTGAAAAATCATTGTCTTAGGTCTATTCCCTGGAAACAGATTCTGACACTGAGATTTCTTGGCAACTGTTTGATAGGGACTGTGCTTAGTCCCGTGAGGGATGACAGAAGCAAGATTGTGCAGTTACATGTGGTTCTGTCACGCAGTCACAATGCAGGCCTTAGTCAGTCGTGCTGGTGACTCAGGCCCTTCAGAATTATTCTGAATTAAGGCCAAGCGCTTCCTCTCCACTCACCAGACATCCACCAGCCCCTCCCCGTTGGGGCTGCCCAGGGTGGCAGTGTGACAGTGGCCAAGGGCATCCCAGAGAGGTACTGAGCTGAGGTCTCTCAGCCACCAACACTTCCAGCAATGAGGGGCCCCTCACCAAGGATCCCACTAGCAAACCACACCTAACTTTACCTAGAACCATGGTTTAACTAATAGCGTAACAAGAGCTTGACCTGGGGGACAGGAATCAGGGTCTTACCTGGAATAGTACCTAGCATTAGTAGACACTCAGTGAATATTTGTTGAATGAATGAATGAATGAACGGTGTCAGCCTTGGCCCAGGTTTTTAGAATCCTCAGGGGCCTATAAAGTGGTTCAGGGTCCAGGATCCCCTAAGGCTGAATCTCCATGCGATGCAGAAACAAATCAGGTTGATTCTGGGCCTCAGACTCTGAACCTCACCCAGTTGGTTGCCATTAATTGCAAAGGGGTAGAAGGGGTACCTGGAGGCTTCAGGGGGGCTGATAACCCAGACTGTGGATCATCCACGCTTTGAGTTTCTCCTCCTTCTCTTCCCTTCCATTTGCCCCAGCTGATCCCTTCTCTGCACTTTCTTCTAAGGGCATCCAGATGAAGAGGGAGGAAATAAAGCTCTAGGCAGATGATTTGCTGCTAGAGTGAGGCCCTGGAGAAAATATTACAGTCATAGAGGGGAGAGCTGGGGTGCCTAAAAGCACCTTGAAATACATTCTGTAATTGTTTCATAAGACCCCAACTGATTATTGGTTAAAATGGGTTGAAGCCCTTGGAATGTTCTAGAGCAGTGCTTCTCAAATTTCAATGTGCATACAAATATCTCGCTGTCTTGTTAAGATGCAGATTCTGACTCAGAAGGTCTGGAGTAAGGCCCAGGATGCTGTGTGATGACGCCCATGCTGCTGGTCCACGGCCCACACTTGGAGTAGCTGAGGCTTCAGACAAAGAGATTATAGATTCGTCACTGATTTAGAGTCAACATTATACATCACCACGTGGCACTTCGAGCCTGCTGGGCACTGTGCTAAGTGCTTTGAACACTCTTCCTCATTCAGTTTTCAAAGAGCCCTCTAAATGGCTATTATTGAAGATAATTCCCATTTTACAGCAGGGAGAACTGAGGCCCAGAGTGATTAAACAACCAGCTAGCATGTGGTGAAGCCAGCCTTCCAACCCAGGTCCGTCAGAGCCCGGGTCCCGAGTTCCTAGCCACTCCATAGAAGAGCATAGCTTTGAGGCACCTTTTTCTGTGCTTATGTTTTCTGGAAGTCCTCGGCCGTGACCCTGGCTTGCTGAGAAGGGAAAGGCACCTGAGTCCTTAACAGAAGCGTGAAGACTTTGCGTCGCATCCAGGGTGGGAGGTGATGCTGACTCACCCAGCTCCTCATCTCCGCAGATCTGCCGCTGGTGCTTAGCTGCTCCGCCTGGTACCTCGAGCACCGAGCAGCATGCTGGAGCGGAAGGCAGGGACCGTGCGGAGCCACCCCGCCGCTGCTGGCCGCCAAGCCGAGTCAGCAGCGGGGGCGCAGCGCCAGAACCTGGGGGCGCCACCTCCGCAGCTTCCCGGCTCAGCTGCGCTCTCAGTTCACACGCGGCCGCTGCGCCCGCCTTCCCCGAGCTCAGCTGAAATATTGCTTCGCTCAGCCTGGAAATGCAACCTAAATTCACCCCTTGGGCCGAGAGACACTTCCTCGCCAGATGCTCTTCCCCAACCAGAGCATGGGTAATGGGAGGTGACAGGCTGAGCGCGGGGACCTGGGGCGGGAGGTTGAGCCGCTGCCAGCTGAGCGCGCTTCTCCCAGAAAGGCCCGGACGGTGAAGGCGTGGAACTGCGTTCCTGCACTTCTGGACGACGACAGTCACGGTACAGGGCCACGGCTGCACGGGGCAGGGGGCGGGGAGGGGGAGCAAGGCAGGGATTTCACTTATTTTCAGGCCCAAACGCTCCACTTTTGTTAGATTTGGGGGGTTCCTGTCGCTGTGGGTAGCTCCTATTCCTTGGGGGTCCCAGCCTCATTATCAGAGTCCTCTGTGGCAAATCTTGACAAAGCTATGGGAATTTTCCTGGGATTCAACACAAACTGAGGTGTCCAAAAATACACAATTTCTAGGCAAAGTGTTTTCCCATTTAACCCCCAGCCCATATGGCACCTTTGTGAGAATTAGAAGTACCTCTCCTGGAGCGAGGCAACAAATGGGAGCAAGACAGGCACGCGGAAAAGGACACAGCCAGACAGGAGTTCTGGCTCGGTGAGCAGAGCATGGCCTGGCTTTCAGCATCCATTTGCCCCATTCAGTTGGTGCCCCTTGTTCAGTGAACGACACATACGACCATACCGGACGACCAATCTTCCTTTCCTCCTTCCTTCTTCCTTTCATCTATTGTTTATTGAAATACGTCTTCTGTGTTCTCTGCTTGCTGGCTTTTCCCTCCACCCTCCCCACTGTGTAGCTAATGCAAATCTAAAGATAAATAAGATACGGTCCCTGACTTCAGGAGGCTTGCAGTCTAGTAGGGGAGGCGGCCATGTAAACAGATAAATCGCTAGGATTTTGATATTTAGGACTGAATAATTTATATGCGGCTACAGTAAGGGACTCAGGGACTTCCCTGGTGGTGCAGTGGTTAAGACTCCACACTCCCAGTGCAGGGGGCTGGGGTTCGATCCCTAGTCAGGGAACTAGATCCCGCATGAATGCCACAACTAAGAGTTCACATGCCACAACTAAGGAGCCTGCAAGCCGCAACTAAGGAGCCCATGTGCTGCAACTAAGACCTGGAGCAACCAAATAAATAAATAAATATTTTTAAAAATAATAATAAAGTCAGGGAATCAGGCTGATTCATACCAGGACTAAAAGCCTAGGAACTTATTTCCTCAAGACCAATGCATAGTGGTGGAAGGTCTTGGAAGTACAACTGGAAAACATTTGGTGTCTAGAATCCTGACTTCTCTCTAAGAGACATGGACAGCGTTAACAGAGAGGAAGCCTTTGCTCTGTGAACACCCTGATGGGTCTGCAACAGCATGTTTGGGAGAAGGCTGAATTGCTCTGCTATTTGGGAGAAGGGGATTTTAAACAGGTTGAGGACACTGGGGAATAGGGGAGGAGACAGAATGACAGAACTCTCCATGGAAGAGAGGCCAACAGAAAAAACTCAGGAAGGATAAATTTTCAAGTTACATCTGCTGTGGCGGATGCTACTAAAATCTTTACTATATAACCCTCCCCCTCAAAAAAAAATACCACATCATTACAGTCCACTCATAATATGGAACTGCCTGGGGAAAGGGGAGGAGACCAAGGAAGACTCTGGATCCTTTTAAGTTGTCATGAGTCAAAACCATAGGCGCTAGAGGCAAAGAAGACCATGAGAATATTAATCTATGAGCATTCACACAGTTACTGGGAAATTTCTCAGAAATCAATTACTTCGATTTCTCAGACCATGGAATTGGGGATTCAAGGCAATTTCAGACAGCTCTTGAGGAGCAGCTGATATCTATCTAGGTTGGAGCAATAATGCTTTCAAACTTGTTTGTCGTGTTGTCAACACAGGGTCATGTTCAAATGCGTCCAGCAGCCAGGAGGGTAAAGGGTTGAAGCGGACACGGTGTGAGGCAGCAGGGAGTGGTGGAGACTGTGGTAAGAGGGCAGGTTCCACTGGAAGCAGACAACGGCCACCCAGCTCCAGCCAAGTGTCCCCTTGCAAGAATGCAACCCCAGTGTTGTCAGATAGTCCACATTTTAAGAGAAAGCCAGAAATGTAGATGCTTGAGAAAAACCACAACTAAAAAAAAGTTAACTAATTCAGAAAATATTTTTACACTTCAGGGGTCAAACAAATAATGTCTTAAGCTGTATGTGGTTTCTAATTTAGAAGACAGAGAAATACAGAGGCAAGATCAATTTTGGGAGCCAGTAATTAAATGAATGGCATTAGTCAGTGAGCCATGATAGAAGGAGCTCTGGCCCAAAAGTCCTAAGTTCAGGGTTCCAGGCTCTGCTCTGCTACTAACTGTCTGTGTGGCCTCAGCGAAATAATTTACAAACTCCAAGCCTTAGTTTCTTTATCCGTGAGATGAAGGCATTACATTTGATGCTCTTTTAGAGTCAGAATTCCCATTATTGAGGGGGCAGAATGAAAAATAAGCCCTGGGTATGTTTCCAAAAGTATTGAATTCATTGACATTATTGTGTGTCGGCAAGGTGCATGGCATTGATCATGGGATTCTTGCTTACTCTGAAAAAGTAAACATAAACTCCAAAAGCACCTTAATTATGTTGCGTGCCTGAGAACAATGCTTTCTAAGAAGTGGGAGAAGAGCCTCCACCATGGGGAGTGGCGTTACTGACACTACCAGCAGGTGAGTTCCAGGGTCTGTCAGCGACGATAAGAGTGCTGGCGTATTTCCTATTCAGACTGACGTGGCTCCGAGGCAGAAACCTAACTGATGTTTGTTCAATAATAGCAAGATATGTCACAGCATCTTTTGTCAGCTTAGAGTAAAACCCTGGGAAAAATATGTTGCAGACAGTTGCAGATGTTTGGAGATGAAAAGATGTTTCCCTGAGAATGCCTGAGGCGTGGTCCGCTGCTCCGCCTGTTGGCAAACCTCCTTTTCTGGCACTAGGACCCTCCACTGGATCCCCCCATCCCTGAGGCCGCTTGGGACAAGCAGAGTCGCAGCTAGTCCTTCGAGTTTTATCTGGAACCTTAGGACAGCCCCACCCTCTTCAGGGATTTGGGGCTGGGAAGGAGGTTGAGAAGCAGCAGCAGAGAACGGGTGGGTGAGAGAAGATTCAGAACCCTGAGATTTGAGTAATTTTAGGAGGCAGTGCTGTTTATGGAACATTTCATTCTTGATAGCTACTGTCACATTCTAGTCATTAGGCTGCATTTACTCGTGGGTTGTAGAAATTACTTCCCATGGGAAACGAAAGCAATTCCTTTTTTTCAAAGGGTGCTTTGTTTTCTAGGAGAAGAAACTAAAACATATGATGGTGCAGCCAACTATAGCCTACATGGCCTGCTAGGTCAGTCCTGGTTCAAGTTCATTACTCAGCATGACCAGATGAATAAGTAACCAAGAAATAATAATGACGATAATAATAATAGGTGCATTGCACCTATGATGAAGGTGCACTTGTTGAGCACCTTCTGTTTGCCAAGCTATGAGCTGAGCATTTACATATGTATTTCAATTAATCCCTAAAGATACCCTGGGCACTCTCGTTAGCCCCGTTTTACAGATGAGGAAACTGAGGCTCAAAGAAGCTAAATACATTCGCTCAAGTTAACACAACTGGGGGCTCAAACCTGATCTGTCTGACTCTGAAGGCCATTCTTGTAAATACCCACCCCTGAATACACTACGTTTGTCATTCCTGAAATAAAAACTCTCCCAGCAAATACTATAGGAATAAGGAGTGAATGAAACAAGCAGGAGGGCACAAAACAGACAACGGCATCTCTGAAACTGGAGTCATCCACGTGGATTCCAGCTTTAATGTATTACATCCATTAGGTGGCACCTGCTTCCCTTCTGCGCTGCAGGTGTGGGCATCCAGAGCTTCACGCATCTGCAAATTGAAATGAGCTGGCACTGCTGTAAGGGGAAATGTGAGCTGCAGCTCCTGCTCCCTGCTGCCTCGGCCAAGCCAGCCGAATCCCATCCTTGCCTTGTTGGCATTTATATAAGGCCTCTAGCTGTAGCACCAATATACTGTCCCCCACTGCCCTGGGTATTCTCATTTTGATTAGTTACAGTGAAGCCATAATAACTGGCTTCATTCTTTCCCCTTCACACCTGATAGAACGCCAGGAGCTCCCTGGGCCCTTCCTGCCCTATGGTCTAGCATCAAGCCAAGATCAATCCCACCTGAGCAATAATGATGAATTAAATCCTTTCGTCCTTCATATCCCATTTTTCAGTTTGCAAAGAGTTTTCAAACACATTTCGCAGTGACATCATTAGCCAATGGGAGATTAGTGAAAAGTCTAATGTGCCCCCGCCTGTAGCACACCAAGAGTTCCTCTCATTTCTCAGGAGACCAGGGCATGTGGAAAGGTTTGGGTTTGGGGCTCTGATGCTAGGAGTGGGGGGAGAGAGTGCACCAACCCCCAACTCCTTTGATGTTAGGTAAGAGTTTATCAAAGAATAGAAGGCCAAGGCCTTAGTGCCACTGGTGACGTGGCATCTTAAGTTGGGTGTCTCCACTGAGGTGTCCCCTACCTTCAAGGTCGTTGAGGATTTAAGTTTATTCTTTGGAGGAGCCAGCAGCCTGCCTCACAGAGGGCACAGAGCAGGGGCCTCCTGGCCCTCTCGGTCCTGCCTGTCCCCTCCGAATGCTGGACCCCTCTCCGTTTGCCAGTAGCTCTAGGGGACATGTTTTTCATTGGCCAACAGTCTCTCCCCAGGTTCAGCACATGGGACCCTCCCAGCCCCTGGATTCCAACCCAGTTCCTAAATCAGACACTGTTTCATCCTTACATAAAGGAAGAGAAACTTTCTAATTTAAAACCATACAGAGTGTGACATATTGTTTAGCCAAGCACATTAGGGAGCTCCAAGCTTTGGAGCCGGCAAGAGAAGCCAGACTTAAGTTTGGAGATAGGGGCTGGAGGAGCTGAATTGTTCAGCAAAACGATTCCCAGAAAATCTTTCCATGCTACTGAAAGCCAAGAAGAGGGAGGGGCTTGAGGCATGAATTACAGTGGGAGACAGATGCCTGAGTTGGCAGAAATGGCTAAGGTGGTTCACAGAAATGAAAGTCCAATACTTAACTTTTAGTTTTCAGGGCTGTGCTGTGAAGTCCTTCTGATTCCCCAGAGTCAGCAAGGTCTGAGTTATTCACATATGAGGGAAGTGAGTTGTTCTGTGCAAAAAGTAAGGAAAAAGAGGCGTTTCACGACTGGAAGCAGAGGAGAACCAAGGAGTGAGGTGTAAGGAGAACAGAGTTTGAATGGAACCAAGTTTCTTTCCATGAGAAAATAATCCACAAGGAACTGCAGAACCCTTCTGGGCATGGGATGGGGGAGCATGAGATAGCAGAGTAATGGTGATACCTGGGGGACATTCACCAGTCCTGTGCAGAAGCCAGGGCAAGTGGTAAGTAGTATATCCCCATTTTTTTTTTTTTTTGCGTTGGGTCTCCGTTGCTGCACGCGGGCTTTCTCTAGTTGTGGTGAGCGGGGGCCACTCCTCATTGCGGTGCGCGGGCTTCTCATTGCGGTGGCTTCTCTTGTTGCGGAGTACGGGCCCTAGAGCTCGCAGGCTTCAGTAGTTGTGGTGCGCGAGCTCAGTAGTTGTGGCGCATGGGCTTAGTTGCTCCGCGGCATGTGAGATCTTCCTGGACCGTGTCCCCTGCATTGGCAGGCGGACTCTTAACCACTGCACCACCAGGGAAGTCCCAGTGTATCCCCATTTGACAGATGAGAAAACCAAGATCCAGATAAGTTACAATATCTGCCCAGTGTCACACACCTAGCAAGTGGGGAAGTCCGGATTACGATGCTCCATGCCCTATTTCTAGTTGAAAAACTCCTCACCGTTATTTGCCAACTAAAAGGCAACCAGAAAAAAATAATCAAAAGTAAGTGAGCACCTTCTATATACTTTGTTATCACTCAATACATCATCAGCCTTCTCCTCACTGTGTTTTTCTGCTCTAAACTTCACCATCAGTGAGACTTAGAGCAGAAGGAAGGGAAGGGTCATGTTCAATGCAAGAGCTGTCGCTGGGGCAGACCAGCTAGGTCGGACATCACAGCAGCGAACACTGAGGCGTGGGCAAGGGATGGGAGTCTTAGCGAAGCCAGCGGAGAATGTGCCCCAACCAGGCCCAAGCTGAGCTCCACGGGACAGGGAGTCCTTCCAGACCCTGTGCTGTGGGTGTCGGGGAGATGGGGGCAGAGATCCACGCCCCTCTGCATTTTCTTCCTCTGCAGAAATCCTACCAAGGTTCTTCCCCTTTGGCACAGGGCTGCATCTGACAACCTGCCCAGGGAATGAAACCTTCTTTCTGCCTTGTGACCTCCTCCTCCATGGACTGTTTCCTTCACTCTGAAGACGCGTGATTTGGGCAGTTTGCATAACCTTTCGCACACACCCCACCGACCTCACCCCGCCCCCGCCCTGGCTGAGCTCTTTGTGGGCACTTACTGGGTAATTGTTGGTTGGTTCCTTGATGTTTTTGCCACGAAACTTGTGATTTCCACATGATTCTGAATAAGAAACAGGCTGAGCACATGTCATCTATTATTTGCAGGTGGCCTTGTGCATTTCTTCCAGTGCATGCTCTAGTAAGTAATCCTGGTGCTTTCTCCTGATGGTTGCTGTCCCTGGAACTGTCCCTGATGCCTGCTGTCCCTGAGGCTGTCACCTAACGACTTCATTCCCAGAGGCTGTCCCTGATTGCCAGTGGTCCTGGGGCCACTTCCAGAACTCTGCCCAGTGCTGAGAAAGAGAAGAGCAGTCAAGCCATAGAATTCTAGGATAGAGAAGCAAAGGCCCTCTGCTGGGGTAGGACTCAGTGGTCAGCTGATCATACCTCTCTGTTTGTCTGGGATGCTCTCACTTAAGTCTGTTGTAGTTATTAATAGGTCTCTTTTCCAATCTCAAAATGTCCTGGTGTGGGTGATAAATTATATATGATCACCCAACTTCGGTGATCATCTAAAGTGATTTTTAAGCTTTCGCTTAGCCTGGAAGACCTTTTCTTCAAACAGTTACTCCCAATGCCGATGTGTAAAACAGAAAAAAAGGGAAGCTGTTCTGGCTGAAGGGAGTGGGTGAAGGGAGTGGGTGAAGGGAGGCTGAACCACCCCCATCCACCCAACACACACCACCCGCCTCCATCACTGTCCCACCCACCTGCTGTGGCAGCCCACCCCTCAGCCAATGGGAGTCTTGAAGCTCAATGCATCACCTGTAAAACCCACTACTTTAATTTTAAGATGAGGGAACTGAGGCCAATGGAGAGGTAAAGGGATTACGTAAGGCCAAACCACTAGGTAATGGAAGAGCCCAAGCTAGAAATTCACAGTGGTATCTCCACCATGCCAAGCCTACTTCCAGTCTGCCAAATGGTCTTAAAACTAAGTGGCTATATTCCCAATTTTGTGCTAGCTTTTCATTATAAATTTTTTCATGATATGTATATATATTTATTATATATTTTCTATGTATATTTGCTATATATATATTTATATATATATTTCAAGGATGTATCTCCTATAACATTTATGTGAAATTTCCATCATGGGGAAAATAGTAGGGAGTTAAAAATCACCTAATTGACACTTGAGAAGTCCACAAGGCACAACAAGGGAATTGCTTTGTGCTAAGTTGACTCAGTGTGAATTGTGTATGTATTATTAAAGTAAATAGTGCTTGGGGACAAATGCCTTTTCTAGAGACTGTATCCTTGCAACCATTTGGATGGGCTTCATTAATCCCAAGAAGCAGACCTCAAAAAGTCAAACAGGAAGCGGGACTCCTGCTGTCGTATAAAATAAACACTCTGTCCCTCCCCCCAGCACAGAGCTCTCCTTTTGTCTGAGGGCTTCATTCAGAACAACAGTTGGCAAATCTAAACGGAAACAGTGCCCTATCTCGGAAGCACAGCTTCTCCAAGCCCCTCGTTGTTTAAAGAGCTGCCCACCTTCCCCTCTCCCTTCTGTTCCCACCTGCCAGCAGGCAGTTTCCACTTGAGCCCTGTACAGGAAAAGCCCTGTACTAAATGCAAATCAGAAAGCGATGTGACCATTTTATGGCCTAAGGAAGGTCCGCGGGAGGCCAACTCACATGGCAGGCAGCCTGCTTGTGGCAGCTTCTGGGTGGAGGGCAGCTTGTGTTCTTTTATTTTAACCTTGTTTTAGTTTGACCCAGGCACTACCTGTTTCTCAGGGGAACAAGAGCCTCTAACTCTGGCCCACACGGACGAATCTGTCCACAGGCAGAAAGCAATCATTTCCCTCTCCTTGGGCAGAAGAGAAACAGCCTGACAAGGTGGGGCTGAGTGCGGGCTTGCCTCGCCCTTCTCACCAGCTGACTCAGAGTATTTGCATAGCCGGGATTCTGAGGAAACACTAAAGTCCGGCAGAGCACAGGCTCTGGGTAATCTATGCAAAGTATGTTTCCCTGTTCTGAGGCAGAGAGAACCAACGGGCTGACATTAGAAACAACATAGTAGACATAAAATCTGATATTTCTTAAAACCTTACTCTGGGCTTGTTCCTCTAATTCAAGCCTCACAAAACCCCTTTTGGGTGGTAACTGTGATGATCCCATTTCAGAGAGGGAGAAACAGGATTTGATAAAGATGAAAGGACTTCCCCAGTCACTCAGCTAAGGGAGTGGTAAAGGAGGGTTTGAACCTGTGCAGTCCAGCCCCAGAGCCCGCCTCTTACCAACCAAACCCAGGAAGCACCCAGGCTTGGGCTGAGGCTGGCCAGACCTCTCTGTGTGTTCACAGATCACAGGGGGCTCTTGTCAAAAATGCATGTTCTGATTCAGGAGTTCTGGGATGCGCCAGACACTCTGCATTTCTAAAAAGCTTCCAGGCAATGCCGATGCTGTTGCCGGATGGGAAGATTCTAGGGCAGCTCTCAACAAACTTTTTCTGTAAAGGGCCGGACGGGAAGTAGTTGAGGCTTTGTGGACCGGGGACAATCTCTGTTGCATATTCTTCTTTTTCTTTTTAATCTGGTACAAGCTTTAGAATAGAACATCATCCTCAGCACTTGGCTCGTGGGCTGCATTTGCCCGGGCAGCGGTGCACCGTTCCCTGACCCGGAGCAGAGCGGGTAGAGTGGCCTGGCCCACAGCCCGTCGTCTCCGGTCAGTGGGTATGAGCTGCCGTCTGGATCTTCAATTAGGTATGGCTGTCGGGGCAGTAAGATCCCAGACAGGCTGCCTCCACAGGGGCCACTTTTGGTGACAGAGAGGAAGGAGGTTGACCTACCCCCGAAGGGATCTGTCGGGATGATGAGGGGTCTGGACTCCAGGACGTGCAGACAGGGCTGGAGCATAGCGGCCTGCGGGCTCGGGGAACGGAGGGGGTGGGCATTGCCGCACACACTGCTGAGCCCTTTACCTCTGGCGAAGCAGGGGCAGAAGGTTATCAAAGGGGCTCCGGCGATGGGTGGCAGGATAAACCCCTTCAACTCGGAGTCTAAGATCCTATGATGCCAACGTGCGAGGCTCATCTGATGCTGTCGTGAGATAATCTTCACACGCATGATCTGATTCTCCTGGGGTTTATCAGCAACCATGACGCAGAGCAGCTGCTGAGTTCGCCTCTATGACCCCTTATCTCTTGGCCCAGCCAGGGACCTGGGGCTGAAATTCCCCCATTGCCCTGGAGGAAAGGGGACATCGCCCCAAGCTCCAGGCTCCAAAGTAGTGAGTGAGGAGCCTCTACTCAAAAGCCTTCTCCAGGCGCTGGGGACTCTGTTCCTTTTGCATCTTTCTCAGAACTTCAAAATGAGGTGAAGTCATCTTACTTCCAGGAATTCGTTCTCTAAAATAATTCTGAATATGAATAAAGACTTTGCCCCTCCTCAGGTGCAAAGGGTGGAGTAAGTCATATACCTCTCAGTCCTTCAAGGCTTCTCTCTGGTTTTCGTTGATCTATTCCCCCTCCTTTCTTTCATTCCCCTTCCTTTCACATAGGCTGTTGTATGTAAAGTGCATCTTTTTGTTTGCCTGGATTCTTGCAAAATGTGTATTGTTTTGTAGGCATATATATATTTCACTTACTTAACCACTCTTTGTACATAACTTATTCTGTTTCTTGCTTTTTCACGCACCACCGTGTTTGAAAGATCCAACCGGTAGCTACATGTAACAGGATCTGTTTCTTCTAACATCCGCATAAACTCCATCCTCCAGGGACGCTCACCCAAGTTACCTCCAATTTCTTGTCATCACACACAGCACTGTGATGAAAACCTTATGCATCTTTCTTTATGGACATGGGTAAGAAATTCTGCGTGATTGCTCTCCAGGGGGGAAATCGCTGGGCTGCCGGGTATGTGAATACCTAATTTGATGTTATCTTGGCGGATGACTCTGGAGGAAAGCAGCACCAGCCCATCCTCCCACCGGCAGTAGAGAGCAGGGTCTTATCCCTTCATCTCTCCCAACACTTGCCATTAACGGCCTTCTCATTTTTCTAGTCTAATACTTATGAACGGAGACCCCACTGTCACTTTAGTTTGTGCTTCTCTGGTGCCTCCTGAGTTTGAGCATTTCTGCATATGCTTATTGGTCTTTGGATTTTTTGTTTGTTTGTTGTTAACTGTTGCTGCTCTTCATCTACCTTCCCCATGCTATCGTTTACTTTCATCTCGATTTGCAGGAGTCCCTGGAACATTCTAGAATCTAGATATCAGTCATTTGTGAGTTTTAGGCATTGCTGATATCTTCTCCCAGTCTGTTTGTGCCTTGCTCATGGTATCTTTTGTTGAACGGAAATCTTTAAAATGAATATAATTAAGTATATTAATTTTTTACCTCATGGTTTATACTTTTTTCCAGTTTTACACACAAAGTCCATCTATAATCCCAGGACACAAGATTATATCTTATTGTGTGATTTTACATGTCACGTTTAGGTCATCATATCACCTGGAGTTTACCCTTGAGTGCAGTCAGAGGAGAGGTACTAGTAATTTTTTCTTCTCGGTTTTCCCAATAGCATCTCATCTACCCAACAAACCTTCCTTTTCTTTTTCATTTGTGGTGCCACTTTGTCACATATTAAGTTCCCATATGTCCCTAGGTCTATCTCTGAGCTGGTAGCAAAGATTTAGTATCCGTGATAGTCACTGTAACATTATTTTTAATAAAAATGCAAACAACCCTGATGTGCAACAGTTGAGAATTGATGAAATCCATCACTGTACATCTCTACAAGTAGACTTCCACGCAGGGGTTAAAACTGATATAACAAAAGGCTGCACAATGCCATGGATAGTTGTGTTTTATTGCTGACTGGAAACGGCAGATTCCAAAATAACATAGAGTGAATGATCTTAAGTATGTAATAAACCATGTGTATACATGTATATAATTGGTAGAGTAAACACTCAAATAGTATCGGTGGTTCTTTATGGACAATAGGATTCTGATGACAGAGTAAAGGAGGGGGCCGAGTAAGAGAACATTAGAAAAACCTGGCTTACTGGTGGAGCCACATTCTCAGCTGCAAAGCCCTATAGCCGTCTAGCACCAGTGATAAGGAAAGTAGGTAGCTGGCTAGGGAGACCGGAACGTCTCCAACTTTAAGGTGCACATCGATTACCCAGGATCTTGTTAAACTGCAGATTCAGATTCAGCGGATGGGGAGGGACCTGAGATTCTGCATCTCTAACAAGCTCCCAGAGGATGCTGAGGCTCCGGGACCTCACTTCGGGTAGCAAGACCCTCCAAAGCCGATTCAGTTCTGCTTCTGGACAAGGCGCTGAGCTGGACAAAGAGCTAACAGCCTTTACAGGTTACTTAGACGACGTGACCAAGAGTGGAGAGTTTAGTTTACGTGCTGGTGTATGTCGTTTTGAGATTGTTGGTTTTGGAGGGGCCAGAACATGGAGGTGTGTATATAAGAATTGAAATATGACCTTGATCAGTAGTAAATATGGGCCAGCAGACATCCTCTTGCCTTCTTCCCCTTGCCCTTCCCCTTCCCACAGTTGGATTTAGCCACCAATCTCCTCTCGGCAGTTAAGGCCTGAGGTTGAGATAGGAAAACAGGTGAGAGCCATCTGGCCCCAGGCATGCAGCCAGTCTCACGGACAGGGCTCACCTGGATAAGGCGAGGGTCACCCCTAAGTCCCCTCAGGAAAGTGTCCCCTGAATGGAGAGTTTGAGGAGCACCAGCTTCAAGGCGAGGTCCCAATTATTGCTGAGAAAGAGTCAGGGACCTGTATCCACCCCAGATGGCTAGAAAGCTCCTCCTCCTTCACTGCCCACTCTGTCCTGCTGCTGCTTTCCAGCCCTGATAACCTGTTTTATAGGCGACCACAATTATATCTCCCTTACCAAACTGCTCCAAATAGCCAGTACAAGCAGATACTTCGTACTAGGCCCGGTGATTTTAACCGGCATTGTAGACAAAGGGAACTCACACAGTAAATATCTGTTGGCTGATTGTCAGCTCAATGTACAGACTCTACAAAGCCTCCTACAACTTTTCCATTGTGTTCTCACTTGCGAGCATTTACAGCCCGGTCATCAGCATATACAAATCCCTGCTATCATTACTATTCAACTAAATTTCACATTTCATATGTGCCGTGTACCAGGCACAGGTACTTTCACATTTGTTGTATCACCTCATCCCTAGAACAACCCTGGAAGCTAGTTATTACAATGAAAATATCCAGGTTCAGAGAGGTTAGGTAACTTGCCTAAAGTAACACAGGTTGTAAATGAGAAATCTCCAATGAGGGGAAGGAAGAAAAGAAGGTGACAAGTGGATTTTTGGATATGTTGAAGAGTTTGTCTTGAATGGAGTTCTTGGCTCAGAGTGAAGGCAAAGCTCTGAGGGGTAATGTGTTCCTGTGCTCCTAACTAGAATAGACCTCCAATGATGTTTCCTAGGCTATGGGAGACCCTGTAGGTTTCCTAAGTTATGGAAAGTCATGGCTACCTCCTCCTTGATAACAGATTCCGGTTTTGTTCAAGTGGCAATGCATATAGCCCCAGGGGATAATCGTCATTGATCTAAGCTAGACGTGGTAATCTCCTTCCTCTTTACCAGTGATTAATTGTGGGCATCAGACCAGACAGGAGATGAACAAGAAGATCTATGGGGACTTCTTGGAAAGTCTTCCTTTCTGATAAGATAGAGATCCATAAAGAGACAGTCCCTTTCCCACATCCAACCTTCTTTCCTTCCTGCTTAGGCTGGTGTATTATGAAGATGTGATACTTTGCACTTAAGCAGCCATCTTGTAACCATGAGGAGAAACGTAGCCTAACACACTGAGGATGGCAGAGCTACAGATGGAAAGAGACTGGGGTCCTTGATGATCTTGTTGAACAACCAAACAGCCCCGGAACCTCTACCTCCAGACTTCTTACAATGTGAGATAATGAAGCACCTTTATAATTTAGCCTGACTTGTTGGTCAGATATTCTGTTACTTATAGGCAAAAGCACCATAATGATACAAGGGCCTTCACTCAGCTTCCCTTCTGGTTAGAGGCTAAGCATTTCCACACAAATCGCTCTGTCTTAGATTGATGTCTCGGTCTAGAATTGCTCTTCATCTGGTCTCCTCAATATCTTCCTACCAGGGCTTCTTGGTGTTGGCGATTGGTTCAGCATAGCATTGGCTACAAATTAGGGAAGAGTCTTCATTATTCTACAATGGATAATCAGTCTACTCTTCTACTTTTTTTCATCTTTGTAGAACTCAGCCCACCTCTTTATGGAAGTAGGACCACCATATTACATATTAGAGTATTCTGCTTTTGGCAATATACTTACTTCTAGAGTGTGTTTTATATTTTCATATTACTAATTAATGCCCTTTCACTTCAGCTTGAGGAACTCTTTCGGCATTTCTTGTAAAGCAGATCTAGTTGTGATGAGTTCCCTCAGCTTTTGTTTGCCTGGGAGAATCTTTACCTCTCTTTCATTTCTGAAGGACAAGTTTGCCTTGTGTGGTCCTTGGAGGGCGCTTCCAGGCTTTTCCACCACCTGAAGGTTGTTGGGATCCTCACTGGTGCTTCCAAGTCCAGTGGCTAGGGCCCAGGGCAGGCAGTGGTGGCGGGCAGAGCTGCTGGTGCGCACACACTCAGCGGGGGAGGCCAGCTGCAGGAGCCTGTGTAATGGCAGGGGCTGGTAGCAGACACACACGTAGTGGCAAGAGCTAGGGCCAGCTGTGGGCATACTGGTAGCTCTGGGGGCCCTGGCCGTCAGCATGCCCTTCTGTGGGTGCAGGGTCTTACCCGGGCACATGCATGGCAGCAGAGGCCAGAGACAGGAGTTGGGCAGGTGCAGAGCTACCAGGGTTGGTTTTAGGAGCGCCCAGGGGTGCAGGTCAGTGACGGAAGTCAGGGCCTGATTCAGGCCCACAAGCAGCTGTGCGAGCGCTGGCTGTCAGCGTGTACTCCTGGGGCTGCAGGGTCTCACGGGGGCATGTGCTTGGAGGTGGAGGTCAGTGGTGGGGTCAGACTGGGGGTGTGCAGGTGCTGGAGGGACTAGCTCTGAGTGTGCACACAGCATGGGGGGCAACCGCAGGAGTCTGGACGGGTGTCTTACACTTGCCTAGCCACAGCGGGATAAGTGGGGTGGGACTCAAAGGGCTGGCATCTGTGAGTGCAAAAACCTGTGGTGGGAAGACCCCAGTGGCCGGATCTGCAGGGGTTATAGAGTGGCTGTGCAGGCCATTGATTTCCTCAGTGGCAAAAGCTGCTGGGGTCCTTTGCAGAGCAGGCCACTGGAACCATGGTCGCTTCCACTGCGTGGCTGGTACTCGTCGTCCCTGCTCTTCTTCCTTGTTCCTGGTCATTTCCATACATCTTAGCTTTATCCCTCTGGGTGAAGGGGTGAAACTGAAGTGGGTCCTCGTGCAGGTTCCTGGAAGGCTAGGGAAGCTGGTTGCTCACCTCACTCTCTCTTTCCCAGTGACGAGAACTCTTTCTAGCTGGGAAGTTCATTACTGATGCTGAACAGCGCGGGCCTGAGGGATGGGATGATGGCAGGCAAGATGAGGCTGGTCTTCTTTCCCTTTCTGTGCAATTATTCTCAGGTGTTTTGTTCTGCTGTGTTGCTGAAGTTCCTTAAGTGGAATCCTGAGCTCTCCCAAAGCTATTTTTGTTCCTGGATACCTGTATAACCGTTGATCTTTGTAGGGGAAGGGAGGCTGGGGTCTCCTACTCCACCATTTTGGTCAGAAAGGCCCTTAAATGGATACGCCTTGCATTCCATCTGATGTGGAGAGGCCTTGTGATGTAGTGGGAAAGCTCAGAGACCCCAAGCCAGGCTCCCTGGGTGTGAATCCGGGCAGTTGTGTGACCTTGGATACAAAGTCAACATCTTAGTGTAGCTCTCCCTAGGAGCAGACCCTGAAATAGCCATTTGAGTGCAAGTAGTTTATTTGGAGGTGATTCTGGAAAATAAGCATAGGGGAGCGGGAAAGTGAGGTGGGGAAGGGAAAGAGGTCAACAAGTGTTTGTTACTAAGCAAGTTTCCACCGTGAAGAGCTGGAGTGTAAGCCCTCCAGGGAAACCGTAGCACACACGCCTCTGAGTTATCACACTCAAGGGCCAAGGGAGCCAGGGGAGTTATATACTGACTCCTGTCGGTCATTGGTTGAGGGCTGCTTTCAGGGGACAATAATTTCCCAGCACACCTGACCTACTACATGTGGGCAGAGAAAGCTCTCAGAACAGCAATGGTAGCAGTTGGAACTTGGCAAGTGCTGAAATGGTGAAGGCTGAAGGGATACAGGGAGGATCCCACAGTACCTGCTACATTTACTTTTCTCATCTTTAAAGTGGGGCAATGATAGTATCTACCTCATAGGCTTATTGGGAGGTTTACGTAAGTTAACAGAGGAAAGTGCTTCGATCAGAGCCTGGCATAGAGTAAACACCACTTAAGTGTTAGCTGTTATCATTTGAAGTTCTTTGCCTCTCTGTGATGTAAAAGCGTCTTTCCTACCATATACCTCAAAAATGTTTAGTGAAGTTGGTTAAACTTATGAATGCTTAGGGAGAAGAGGAGCTTGTGGAACAAGAGGAGGGGCTCACATTCACCCCAGGTCCCTGCTGCACAGTCAGAGGTAGTCCACATGGAAGCAGTGGTCACGGGGAGAGGGGGTCAAGGCTGTAAACCCTCAGCTGGCAGTTTGCTCACAGTCTGGAGGGCTATGGGTTTCTGCGGGGCATGGATTTGGGTATTCGAACCCAGCTCTTCTATATCTCAAAGGACATGGAGGCTACAGCTGCCATCTGGGTTAGGTACTAGATTGTAAGCTTCCTGAAGGCAAGGACTCTGCGTTCATTGCTGGATTCTCCCTGCTTCTCTCCTGGCTTGGGGTAGACGCTCGATATTTGAATATTGAGTAGACGAGCATGAAAAGAGCTCAGAAAAGCAGGAAGCTCTTGTTTTCCTCTACAATCTTGGGTGAGGGACACCATTCCCGTATGCAACCCCTCCGCTAGGGGCCCACGTATCTCCCCTGCCTCTCAGCCACCAGACCCAGGAAGTAACCTGCGCCTGACCCCGGCGTGGGTGAGGTCCCCGCTCTCCATGGCGTCACCTAGAATACAACGGACAAGTTGTATGCGTTTATACCAACACATACATTTTAAATGGGCTCCCACTTCTTCCTGAAAGGAATGCAAAAACTCTGTTGGAACCGAAAACATTTTATATTTATGTATTGCCAGTTAGTGAGGGAAAACAAAGTGCTCAGCAAATCTGATCTCATGAGTCCTCTCAACAGCCCCAAGGGAAGAAGTTGGCAAGAGCACTTATCCTCCCTGGACTGAGGTTCAGGACGCCAAGTGACATGTGCCAGAGCCACCAAGAGGGTGCTCCAGGGAGCCAGGGTAATGGCAAGGGAATGGAAGATTCAAGAGAGAAAGTACAAGGACTCTGTCTTGTACCGTGGACCAAGGGGTGTTGCAAGGCCGTGGTCCTGTCCATGCTCACCGCAGCATTACAGAGACAGCAAAACCTAGAAGTGGCCCAGTGTCCCTTAGTACAGGACCTGATAGATGGATTACGGTACAAACAATGAGATACTATTTAGCCATTCAAAAGGATCTGGGTGTTCTGACATGGAAAGTTGTCCAAGATATTTAAATGAAAAATGCAAGTTGCAAAATAATATATATGATATAATCTCTGATACTATATAACAGATACTGTATAATATTAAGGGAAAAGTCTAAAAGAATGTACACCAAATTATATACGAAATATGATTATATATGTCTTTGTGTGTAAATATTTTCAAGGAAGGTCTAGAAGAATGTGTAACAATGGTCATCAATACAGGTTGAATTAAAATTACTTTTACTTTCTTAATCACATTTGTTGCAAGTTGAATTTTTTTGCAATGGGCATGTTTTTCTCAGGTAATCAAGTCAAAATTTTCTAAAAACCAGAAAAAAGGGAACTCCCTTATGTCACCTGGAAAGTATTAAAAATAGAAAATAAAACTATTAAGATGTGCTCACATTGTTTTCTTTCGTTAAAAAAGAGCACCAGGAGTGTTTTCCTTGATGTGAAGAATTTAGAAAAATTCCACTAGAGTTCCTATTTAGTTCCTACTGTGCAGTGAAATTCGGATCATATACTCTATTTTGTAAACATATGGCCCTGCATCTGCAAAACCAAAATACAGAACTGAAATCTTTCTTTTTCCTTCATGTTTTTATCCATGAGACAGGCCTGACTGTTTAGCACACTGGATAACAAACTTTAGCTGAAGAGCAAACAACCCCACCCCAAGAAGGGATTCAAAATGTCAACAACTCAACATGTTCATGAGCTCTTAGACAATAGACATAAATTGTGTTATGTCATTGACCTTTAACTTTAAAAACTCAGATCGTTGTGTTTCACAACAAAGCAAATGTGCTTAACACAACTGAACTGTACACTTGAATCAGGGTTAAGGTGGTGAATTTTATGCTATGTGTTTCTTATCACAATAAAAAGGCAAAAATCCCAAAAACCCAAACCAAAACTCAGATGGCTGAGGTCTAAGATATAGTGCAGGGTAAAGAAAGGAGAGGGTGAGGTCAAGTAGGGCTGGTTAGAGCTTCAGGTCTTGAAATCAGACCTTGGACAGGTTGCACTCCTTCCTTTGACTCTTTTCCACGTGTCTGAGTGGCTATCACGTGCCAGGCACAGGAGAAGGCACAGATACAGAGGCTAGCAGGGCGGGAGGCATACGTGCCCTGGTGCAGTGACTTAACCTCTCAGCCACAAGTGCCCACCTGAAAGTAGGGAAGAATAAGACATAGGCCCCCCCATGCTTTGTTAGAGACTGGGAATGTACTACCAAGGCCAGAACCTGTCTGTAGGGACCCCAGAATCTCATGGGAGACAGACAAATGGAGCAATATCTGAATTCAGATCATCTTCCCCTTCAAGACAGGGTCTGTCCACAGCCTGTTGCCCTTCCAGCTTCTCAGCCACTTGTAAAGGACAAGAACAGGAAAGGCAAGGTTGGGTGTCCTCATCTGCCCTTACCAGTGGGGTTGGATGACGTCCTTATGGTTTAGGACGAAAACCATGATGGTCACATGGAATCTCCTGTGAGTTCACAGGGGAGGGCCATCGGGCAATGACGATGGGAATGAAAGGAGCGGAGCGGGAGGGAGTTACAGTGTGTCAGGCACTACGCTGGGCATGTTTATCATCTCCGCATGCCCTCGTGACCACAGTCGGGATGCCATTGACGGGGAAGGCGGCCGTTTCCGGCATCGTTTTGAGTGCTTTGTCTGTATTGACTCGCTGAATGCCCACAATGACACTATGAGGGAAGCACTTTCATTATTCGTTTTTTACAAAGAAGGGAACTGAGGTGCGGGGAGAATTAGCTAGCTAGTAAGTGGTGGAGTTGAGAGTATAACCCAGGCAATTAAAATGTAGAGCAGAAGAGCTTAACCATTATATCCTATTATTCTTCTTCACATGTTACGGATAAGGAAACCACGGCTCAACAAGGTTAAGTGGTCTGTGCAAGAGCCCGTGCAGAGAGCGAGGTTTGGCATCAGCAATTTCCAACTTCAAAGCCTATACTCTGTAAACCATGACAGTCTCTCGCGATGCCGCAGGCAGTGAAAATCTCCAGAATAATAAGGGCCAGCCCGAGGCCTGTGGCTGACGGGCAGAGCTGCGGAACCAGCCCTACTCTGCGGCTGGCTCCCCGGGCTGCAGGGATGGGGGCATAAGGCTCACTTGGCTTTCTGTCCAGGCCAGATGGACGCCTCCACCACCGTCTGGGAGCGCCCTCACTCCTAGTACCCGCTCTCCTGTATGCTCATCTGGATATTCATGCATTCATTCTACGAATATTTATTGAACTATTTGCCAAGCCCTGTTCTAGGTGCTCGGGATCAAGTAGTGAGCCAAACCGTCAAAAATGGTTTTGTACTTGGGCCCCAGAATCCGTGTTCTTGCCTCCTTCCTCTTCCCCATCCTTAGCTGCTAGGAATGAACTGCTCTGTAAGTCACTGACACGGTCCATCTGCAGGAGTCTGCTAGCTCATGTGGTGCTTTGTGCACATTAAAGTAAGGTGCCCCCCCTGGGTATATGGAGTATCACAGGCCCCCAGCAAGGAGAGTGGAAGGTGGGCTAGATTTCAGCCCCCATCAAACCTCTAGTCCAGGCATCTTGGGGCAGGGCACAATGTATGCCAGGGCAGGTAGCAGCCCCCTCTCCTAGCCCCTCCGAGACAAGGGTTCTTGATGCCCAAGGTCAATGCCCTCAATTCCCACGTGACCCCATCTCCCACCTGCTTAGCCAGGTCCCCAACCACTCTAACTTATGTAAGCGCGGCCCTGTAGGCCCTCAGCTCTTTATTAATCACCCCCTGCAAGACCCATCAGACGCACCTTGTCCACCTCCCTGGACCCCTTCCTCTTTGTCCCCCTATCCGTCAGCTGCTGGGATCTCTCGCTCCCAGTGTGCTCTGCACTACCCTGAACCCAGTGTCCAGCTATCCTGGATGTGGTTATCACACATCCAAGAGCCATTCTGACAATGGGGCCATTGTGAGGGTGTGCCAACCCCTCACCTTTGTAAACAAAAGGCACTACACACCTGTTCAACAGCAGAATTGTATAAACACGTAACTATCAGGTTGATGTCTTCATTCCCAACTCCATTCTGATGTTGGATGGAGATGCCGTTTAATTACTAGAAAGTTGTTTAGGGGTAGCACTCAAAATATAGAAGAGATATATTCTTCAAAGGTGAACAGTTATGGTTTTAAAAATCTATTTTTACGTAACCCATGATTGGATAATTCACCTGCTCAACCCCTACGTATCCTCAGGTCACTTCTTCCTGGTAGCTTTCTCAGATTGCCTCCCCTTCACCACCCCTGCCTCTGGTTGGGTGCCCTCCTCTGTGCACCTTCCAGAGCACCAGATCTTGCCCATCTAACGATCATCATATGAATTGTAATTGCTCATTTGCTGCTGTACCATTCCCCCAGCAGACTGTAGGTTCTGTGAGGACGAGGACTGAGCCTTGTTCACCTTTATATCCTCAGCACCTAGCACAGAACCTAGCAAGAACTCAGTAAATGTTTGGGGACTAAATAAAAGGTATTTATTTGTATGGGAAAAAATTGGCTTCGATACCAAGCTAGACTTTTCCCCAATAATGGAAACCCTGCCTTATTCTGGAAAGAGTGAATGAAATGGGAAGCTATGGTCTGTCCCAAGACAAACCCTCATAAATCAGAAATTAGTATCCCGTGGGGCAATTCCATTTGTTTGTTCGTGCATTCATTCATTTATTCATTCACTCACTCATTCACTCACTCATTCACTCACTCATCGTAGACATTTATTGAACACTTTTGTGTTTCCAGGCGCTGGGGATTCTATAGGGAAAAAGGTAGGCAAAGCTCCTGCCCTCACGGAGCTTAACCTCTAGTGGGAGTGGGAGGGCTTGGAACAGGGAGGGTGGACACAGAGGGAAGATAGACCACAAGCTTCCCTAGTTGGTAATGTAAACTACAGTGAAACATCGTTGCTTAGAATGCCTTTCATTTGCCCTAGCTACTTCAGAATAGTGCAATGGTTAACTTGTCAAGCAATGGAATCAGACAGCTTAGAAGCAAGTTCTTAATCTATGACTTACTAGTTAGTTTGGGCAAACTACATGACCTTTCCAAGCCTTAGTTTCCTCATGGGGTGATGATGGTAACATCCCATCATCACCCACCATCTTCATGGCTGTCTGAGAGCAGGGCCAGTAAATGTCAGCAATGACTCTTCCTCACCAATGAAGTGGTTTGGGAGAAGGTCTCTGGACACCAATTCATATGCACTATACTAATATGAAAGCATTATTTTAATTCCTCACTTTCATTGGCTCATGCTAAGCTTTGCTGGGGGATAACTGGCTTAACTTAGCCCTCTGGGTTGTGCAATATTTGCGTTTGATCTTTGAGTCCAGGCTCAGTTCCCAGAGGCCCCTGAGCAGATAAAGATGTTGTCCATAAGCTTTAAGCAGGAATGTAGAACAGGCAGTGGTGTGAATACAGCATGAAAGACTCTGTTTGGGTTCTGGCCGTTGAAATTATAGCCCAAATGACTATCTTGGAAATCCTGAAGCTAATTTCCCTTTATTACTGAACTTGAAATTGCTAGGTTAAATAAAAGCAGATTTTAATCAACTGCATTATAAACAAAAGGCACAGATGGCAGGGAAAGATTGACTGATAACAGCAAAGTCCCCTAGAAACTCTGGAACATCCCGGGGGGTGGGGACTGCTAAAGACTATGGCTCCTTGCTTTGTTTTACTCTTGCATTTATGAATTCCAGGAACTCCTTTCCTGGAAGTAAATAGCTGCCATCAACAGGATGTTAGTGGGTGAATGTCCTTTGAAGCCACAGAGGAAAAAACTGTCAATTAAGGTCTGAATAGGTTAAGGGGGGCAATTGGCTGTCCAAAGGGTACCCAGCAGCTCCTCATCTTGCCAGGAAGAGACATCAGTGTTTAAATGAAGGAGGGGAACACAAGTGGGGTAACAGAGGGGGCAATCAGAGAGAATGTTGAGGGCAGTTTAAATAAATCATTTACCGGGAGATTCTAAATTCGCATCACTTCTCTTAATCCTTCTCTCATACAAAGCACACACAGATACACACATGCCTTAGACTCAAATCTCAAACAACTTCCACATACTCCATATTGAATCATGATTACATGTCACCCTAACACCATGGCCACCGTCCTTTGGTCTTGACTCAAGCAAGGTCAATCATATTCCTAAATCCTGACCCTAATCTTTAAGCAGAGTGGAATGGCCTCAGGTGAACCAAGAGAGCTCTTTCCCAGGAGTTTAAAGCTACAACTAAGAAAGTAAGTCATTTGTGTGTTGGAATGCCTGAGTACTTGAAGGCATACGTCGGATATTTCAGAGTTAGGAAGGTGGACCTAGGTGAAAATGAGTCCCAGATGAAAAGACCTAAATGAATGCTAGGGCTTGGATACATTGGATCGTGTACACTATCCAAAAATGGATGCCTCCATAAAATCAAATATTCCAAAGGGCTTGTTTCCTGTAACTCCTGTGTATTAGAGAAAGGATAATACACAGTAGTCACTGGTTCTCAAAGTGTGGCCCCAGGACCCTGGAGCAGGTGCCAAGACCTTTTCAGGGAATCTACAGAGTCAAAGCTGCTTTCATAATAATACTAAAGTACTGTTTGCCTTTTTCACTCTTATTTTCTTGTGAGTATACAGTGGAGTTTTCTGGCAGCTACATGGCATGTGATATCACAACAGACCGGATGAAGAAGCAAATATGAGAATCCAATTGTCTTCAGCCAGATATTAGAGATTTGCAAAAACTGTAGAGCAATGTGACTTCTTCTCATTACATTTTTTTTTTAGTTTCTTAAAATAGTTATTTTCATAAAAATTGTGTTTATGTTAACATACAACATGTTTATTATTACTATTCCTCAATTGATTAATAAGTATTTTTAAGTTTTTCATTTTAAATTCCTAAAATAGCAAATACTCACAGACATATCAACACAAGTCAACGCATATCAACCAAAGCTCTTCGGTGTCTGTAATAATTTTTAAGAGTGTGAAGGCGTCCTGAGACCAAACAATCTGAGAACCTCTGCACAGAAGACTTGAAAGTGTGGCAATGCTTTCTTCCAGCATTAGAAACTATGTGTAATAAGCCCAAATATTTGTCTTTAATCACCATCAGCCAGACATGGCAAAGAAGGACATTTAAAAGGGAAATAGGAAAATACCGTGGAGAAAGGTTCTTATATCAGAGGCTATGTTGCAAGCCCAGATGACACGCCCTTCACACAGGCAAAAGAGTGCCCTGGATCACAAACGATGGGCTCGGGGAAAGCCTGATTTCTGATGGTTCCTGGGGAATTGGAGATGATGCTGCATCAGGGCTCAGGCTAATAATAGCCTCTTTCTGCCTGGGCAAGTCCTTTCCTGCTCAGGAAAGATGCACTGCTGATGGGGAAGAAGAGGAGTTTCTCTTCTACAGGCCTGGGGACATGCCTTTCCTGGGAGACACAGGCAAATACCAGGCCCTACACAACAGACCCCTAATTTAACAGCCTTGGACATCACTGGTAATCAGACCTGAACCCACTCGGTGTTTAAAAAATAAGTAATAATAATAATAATAGCAGTAGTTCTGTTGTAACCGTGCACATTTGCAGGGGAGCTCTCCCAGCTGTGGAGAGACACAGCCCTGCGGCTCCAGAGGTCAAGTAGAAACCAGGTGCCGCATTGTACAGGGACAGGCTGAGATCTCGGCTAATACCTTGGACCCTGGTCTGGTGCCAGCTGGGTGGCACACAGAAATGGGACCCTGGTCCAGCCAGGGGCTTCTGGTTCCAGCTCAGTGTTTGGAGCCTGCAAACTTCTTTGGTCCTTTGCCCATGGGTCCTGCCCCCGGCCCTTCAAACGGATCAATAGCCTAGATTTGATTAGGCTTTTTTATTTCTCATAATGGTAACAAAGTATTCACTTTGATGGTTTAGAAAAACAAAATGAAGATTTTTTTCAGGCATTGTGCACACTTGCATGTGGATTAGCCAATCCAGGAAATGATTGAGGGAGAGGGGAAATGGACTTGGGGCTAGTCATTTTGTTAATGAAGTAATTAATTGCTGTATTTATGTTCCAGCTTCTTAGAAGAATTTAAGTTAGCTTATAAAAATACACAGCAAAATAATTGAAACGGAGGAAGTAAATAGATTACTTGTCATATACCCTGATCTCCCAGATTTAATGAAAATTAAGGAAAAGGAAGACTGGGGGTTTTCAACGGAGGAAGGCATTTAGTTCCAACAACCGCCAACATTTCTGTGGAATCATGAAGCGGATCCAGAAACTTTTGTGAAAATGGAAAAGAGTTAACCTACAATAAGTGAACATGTTTACACACGTGACTGTCTAGATTTCTGTTGGAGTCTTAATAGTATAGTCTTGTAAAGATACCCTCATATACTTTAAACATTAATTTTAAATTCAAAAAAAAGAAAATAAATAAATAGATGAGGCAATCAGGCCAAGGAGATAATAATGTTAGAAAATAAGAGAAAACTAGGATTAAGGTCAGTGGATAAACGAGTTGGAGATGGAAGGCTACAGTTTCACCTTGCGCTTTCTAGCACCCGACACAAGGAAAAGAACACAGTAAGCCAAATATTTCTCAAAGTTCATTAAATACAACCAGATCATCTTCAAGGGAGGATGTTCAGCTGTTTAATGTGAAGAATTTTTCCCTGAATTGATTGAACGGCCTTTGTTCCTGAATGATTGGAGGTGGTTTAACAGCTTAGTAAACTTAGTAAAGTATGAAAATAATTATCCAGCCAACTGGTAGTCATCAGATTTGGGTAAATGTTTTCCTTCTACTTTCTACCTGGCGATATTAGTAACACTAATCCTCTACATCTAAATAAAATCTGGTGAAAAGGAAATGCCTCTGAGAAAAGGAAAATAAACTATTCAAATAAAATATTTATTAGAACGAATATTGAGAACTTAAGAGCCATGAAAGTTAGAGTTCAAGTTCTGGCTCTGACTTGCTTGCTGTGCTATCCTAGGCATGTTACGTAATCTCTCTGAGTCTTATTTCATCTTCTATAAAATGGTAACTATAATAATACCTACCTCATAGGGCGCTATGAGGATTAAGTAATGCATATAAAACATTTACCAGAGTGCCTTGTCTGTAATAAGCACTCAATAAACATCAGATTATGACCAAAGAACTTCTGCTATACAAACTCATCAAATGTTCACCATGACTCTGTTAATTATGCCCTCTGTTAAGATGGAATTTATTATTACCTTATTCTGTGGACTGAGATAGAGATGTAATTTGCCTAACATACACAGAAACATTTGGTGAAGTGAAGGATTATCTATGTGATCCAAATAAATGAGCTACTCTGAAGGCCCTGTGATTCCACCATTAGATATTTCTTCTTTTGCATTAATCTGTTTTTAAATGTGAATAATAACCCATGAGTGGTAGCACATTAAGAGTTTATGGTTTTATTGGGGAAAGGAGATGTGGGATGCTCACGATAGTCCACACATATAACTAGAATGTAGTAATCTTACTGTGCTTTCATTGTATCTTTTAAATAATTAACTTCTATTAATGACAAGGTTAATTGTTATTCATTTACAGAGGTGATATACAATTTCTTCTTTCAATAAATATACTTGAGTTTTAGAGTTGGTTGAGTTGAAGAAGAAAGAAATGCAATCGGTAAATGGATATGGCAAAAATCACGGTGGCCGTGTCTAGATATCTGTGGTTTGGAAACTGCTACACTGCCGGGTAAAGTATATACTCTTGGACCTGTCTTGTGAGGCCTTCTCTGCTATGGCCAATGCTTAAGTTTCCAGTGTCTTTTCTCAAAATTCCCTATACTCCAGTCACATAGAAGTACTTGCTATTTCCCTGGGTGGGGTTGGGACACAGCTTTTTTTGTCTATATAATCTAGTTCTACTTATTGGAATGTTCTTTCCTTCCTCACCAACTCAACAAGTGAATTCCTTCAAGCCCACTCTGCAAAACCTTTCCAGACACCACTGGTGACAGCCCCGTTCAGCCATAACCAAATTAAGCAGAGTGAATTCCTAATTCATTTGTGCTGCTTGGTCTAAGGACAATCTCACCAGAGTATGACGTCTTCTAGGGGCCGTGCTCTGTGTGTGCTTATGAATAATGTATAGTCTCATTGTTAAGTGCAGGGTTTTATAAGTATTTACATCATCAAGCTTGTAATTGTGTTACTCAAGTCTTCTGTATCTTTTACAATTTGTGTACTCTTATTAATCTATTAATATATAAAAATCTACAATTATCATGCTGAGTTTGCAAATTTCTCCTTATAATTTGACATGTTTGATTTCTATGTTTTCATGGCATATTATTCAGTGCCTACAAGTTCACAATTGTGGCATCTTTTTGGTTGGTTGTAACCATATCCTGTGTACCTCTGTTTCCCACAGCTAGCTGGATATTGAATCAAGAACGGAATTTGATCAAAATTAGTACTCCATTAGAGGTTCAGAAAGCCTGTGGTCAAGAAAAAAGAGAGTATATCTGCTGGTGACAGAGCTCTGTCCCCTTTAGAAGTTATAGGCTAGAGCCCAGGGCCACCCAGCTTTCCAAGGGCCTATGGAGGTGGGGAGCGTATAAAAAAGTAATGGCTCCCTAATATGTAAAGAAAAACTATAAAACCAAAATTTATAAGTATTTATTACCTTCAGTGATAGTTAAATTTAATATTTATAAAATGTCATTATAAATTGAAAACAATCTATAGAGTAGATTTTCTTACTTTACCAGAACTCCCAAGGATAAACAATGATTTGCCAAAAAATCATAAGCAATTGTAAATTAAATGTTTTAAAAATAATAAGTAATTTGATAAGCAAAGTTATATTTTAAAATTTTAATATATTTGGGGCAAAAAGGAGTAGAAAATACATGGGACTATGAGAGTCTTAAAATGGCTCGGGTTAAGGGGATCTCAGAGACATCTCGAAGGAAATGAATTTAATGGAGCCCTAAAGAATGGTTAGGTTTTTAACCAAAGCAGTCAAAGAGGAAGAGGGCATTTTGCACAGAGATAATAGCGATAGCACAGAGGCCAAAATGCACACTAAGATTTAAAGGACAGAGAGGAATTTCGTTGTGGGGGAGGGGATGGGGGCTGAAACCCTCAAATCCTGAAAGGCCTTGAATGCCTTGACTGGAGGTTGCCAATTCACTATTTGAAATGCGAAGAACAAAGGACAGCTCCAGGTTTGGAGAAGCCTCCCAGGATCATTACTCACTAGAAACATGCTCTAAGGTTTCTCTTCCCAAAGTGAATTTGTTTTCCTCTTGGTCTGGGCCATCTGGCTTCCGACAAGGAATACAGTAGTTAGGAATAAAGAGGCCAAGAGGCCAGAATGTTCTATTGCTCCCCACTTCCCTCCCTGACAGGGCTGCCCCCCTAACGCCTGCACAGCCATCCATTAACACACAATTAATCCTCTGGCTTTTTCAAAGCCTGGACCTCCCACCTCTCCCACCCCTTGGCAATTAAAGTCCTGCCAGTTAAAAGGCCAGAGAGAACAGGTGTGTTTCACACTCGGTTTCACTTTCCTGCAAGGTGCCAGATGGGTAGCCCCAAAGACCGCAGACGCCTTTGTTCATTTAACAGTATCCGTTGGTAGCCAGCAGTCTCTCGGCCTGTTGGTAACCTCAGTGGGAGCAGGAAGGGTAGGGAACCTCATTGCTCCTGCTAATTCCTCTACTTCAGGGCTTGGCTTAATGGGCGGAGCCCCCACCTGGGAAGGTAGCTTCCTGAGGGCACTGCTCTGCCCTAGGCATCCATCCATTCATTCAGTCAGTCAGTCAGTCAGTCAGTCAGTCAACACCATCCACTGAGCCAGGAGGAGCCACCACTCTGCTATTACGTGGGAGATTCAAAATGGGTAAGAGGGAATTCCCTGGTGGTCCAGTGAGTAACACTCTGCGCTCCCAATGCAGGGGGCACGGGTTCGATCCCTGGTCAGGGAACTAGATCCTGCAGGCATGCCGCAACTAAAGATCCTGCATGCCGCAACCAAGATCCCACGTGCCACAACTAAGACCCAGAGGAACCAAAATAAGTAAACAAATAAATAAATATTCAAAACGGGTAAGAAATAGTGAGAGATTACAGCCTAGTAGAGGAGAAAGTTAGCTTATATAGTTCTTATTGTATGTCCAGTTTTGTTCTACACCCTGTACAAATATTAACTCATTTGATCCATATAACAACTTTATTAAGAAAATAGATGCTACCATTATCCCTATTTTACAAATGTGAAAACAGGTATTAAAAGTTTAAGTAACTTTCCCAAGTTCACCCAACTTACCAACAGTTCAGAGATACTAAGTGATAGAAATGAACTTTGGATAGGGAACCTACTCCAGGATCCAAGTTCTTAACTGGTTGGAGGCCTGTGAGAGACATATTTGGAAATTAATTCTGTGAAGCCCAGACCTCAGGTAGCCACAAGTGTACCCTAGCCCAACCCCAAATGATCATCATTCCCCCAAAGTAAACCAAAGGCCCCAATCAGGGCTATCCTGGCTGCAGGGATGAGTGGGGGCTGAGATCTATCCTGCCTCTGATCCAGGCTCAGCTGTATCAGCCAGGGGAGGAGAAGCCTTGTGGCAATTGTTTGCTTTTAAAGTGGCCCATTTTCTAATTCATACAAAGACACCGTATGTGCCACCCCTATGCTGCATGCAAACAGGCCTTTGATTGAAAGACCAGGATATGACCAAAAGCTTCTCTTGGGAGTTGAGATAACAAACCACTGTTGCCTAACAACTTCTCTGACTTGAGCTGACCTCCTCCTCCAAGCCAGCTAATTCCAGCTTCATTACCTAGTTTGGGTTTCACTGTTCAGCTGGCAGAAGAGCAATGCCCCAAACTAAGAGGAACGGCTAACTCTGAGGAAGGGGGCTTTGTCAGGAGTCACCATAGGCAGACACCTGGGGAGGCAGCACCGCATCCTTAGGAAGGATAAACGAAGGCTTCTGAGTAAGGTGGGAAGGACTTACCGGGAAATGTAAAGGTGACAAGGATCTAGGGGATGACAATCAAGTCTCCCCATGATTCTTTGAAGAGGTAATCAGAAAAAAAAAGTTGTCAAAGCAGCAAAGTGTTATAGAGTAATAACAGTTCTCAACCCTCTTGGTCTGTTCAGGCCGCTGTAAAAGAATACCATAGACTGGGTGGTTTCATAAACAACAGACATTTATTTCTCACAATCTGGAGGCTGTGAAATCCAAGATCGAGGCACAGCAGATTGAGTGTCTGGGAGAGCCAGAATCATGGTTCACTGACAGCCAGATTGAGTGTCTGGGAGAGCCAGAATCATGGTTCACTGACAGCCATCTTCTCTCTGTGTCCTCACATGGTGGAAGAGGCAAGGGAGCTCTCTGGGGCCTGTTCTATGAGGGCACTAATGCCATTCGTGAGGGCTCCACCCTCATGACCTAATCACCTCTCAAAGACCCCCACCTCCTAATACTATCACAGTGGGTATTAGGCTTCAACCTGTGAATTTTCAGGGAAGGAGGGACACAAACATTCAGTTTATAGCAGACCCAAAGTCTGTTTTTAATACAAGTATCATGTAACTCTTCCTTTATTACCTTGAAATGAAATGTATGGCTAATATAACCACCCTCATACATAATTTTTTTAAAAAAAAATCAATGTAATATGAGGGTAATAAAAGGAGAGTAATTTATAACAAAGTAACATGTATTTCAGTCACAAATGCTTAGGCATGACTGCACCAAGATGTAATGATGTCTGTCAGGGCTGTATCTTCACAAAGGAGCACTATGAATGCATGATCACAGATGCTGACAAATTCAGCTGAGTTGTGTTGGCAACTTGTATACCATGAGGGTATAACCATTGGTGACATAATCTTTGAAAATGGTGACATTGCATGGGACTGTCCTATGCATTGCCAATGGTGCTCCCTCCATCATTATAACAACTAAAGACGCCTCACACGTGTCCAAATCCCTCCTAGGGATTCCCTTGCACTGAAACAATGGTGTAGAGTTTACTGTGGAAACCAAATAAAACTTACAAGAGATCAATCTGCGTATATTCAGTTACTCATTCAAAAAACATTTACAATACAATACTTGTTTTGAGTAAGGAAGTTATCCATTTATTTAACAAATATTTATTGAGTGTATGTGAAGAGCTAATGTATAAGGCTTGGTCCTCCCCCTCAAGGGGCTTACAGTCTAATGCTCAAGGTAAGTTCAAATATAAAAATATCATTGGGACATAATAAGAAATATATATTTGGTTTCTGCCTGCCTTGCTGCTCTCCTGGCACACAGCTCCTAAAACTCTTGTAATCTCTTATGTGATAAGTGTCTTCTTGTATGCTAATGAGATGACAGGTGGCCATGGGCTCCTGGACCATCTCACAGTGGGAGCTGGTTGCCACATGATTAGACAGTTGGAACTTTTAGCTCCACCCCTGACCTCCAAGGCGGGGAGATTGATTTCAATCACCAATGGCCAATGATTTAATCAAGCATTCCTACCTGATGGAACTTCCCTTGAAACCCTAAACAATGAGATTCAGAGAGCTTCTGGGTTGGTGAACCTGTGGAGGTGCTGGGAGGGTGGCACGCCTGGAGAGAGGTTGGAGGCTCTGCACCCCTTCCCCACACCTTGCTCTATGCATCTCTCCCATCCGGTTGTTCCTGAGTTGTATCCTTTCCTAATAAACTGGTAATCTAGTAAGTAAAGTTTTCCCTGAGTTCTGGGAGCCATTCTAGCAAATTATCAAACCCAAGGAAAAAGTCGTGGAAACCCTGGATTTATAGCTGACTGGCCAGAAGCACAGGTGCCAGCCTGGACTTGCGATTGGTGTCTGAAGTCTTGTGGGTCTGAGCCCTTCACCTATGGGGTCTGCGCCCTCTGGGCAGTAAGTGTCAGTGAAATGTATGACACCAAGAACTAAAGAATTGTTTGGTATGTCAGCACTGCGTCAGCAGTGGTGTGAGGAAGGGTGTAGAGAGGAAATAGTAGTTTATTTAAACATGAGAATACAGGCATACCTCGTTTTATTGCACTTCTTTTTATTGTACTTCATAAATAGTACATTTTTTACAAATTGAAGGTTTGTGGCAGTCCCCGGTTGAGCAAGTCTATTGGCGCCATTTTTCCAACAGCATTATCTTTTAAAGTATGTACTTGGGGTTTTTTTTAAAATGAATGAATTAATTAATTTTTTTGGCCACGCCACACAGCTTGTGGGATCTTAGTTCCCCGACCAAGGATCCAACCCATGACCCCTGCAGTAGAAATGTGGAGTCCTAACTACCAGACCGCCAGGGAATTCCTGTACTTGTTTTTTTAGACACAATGATATTGCACTCTCATTGGACTACAGTACAGCATAAATATAATTTTTATAGGCACTGGGAAACCAAAAAACTCATGTGACATTTTACTATGATATTCGCTTTATTGCGGTGATCTAGAACTGAGCACACAATACCTCAGAGGTTTACTGTAATAAATTACAGTAAAAAATAAAGAATAAAAAAGCACAAGCTAAGTAGACAAAGATATGTTTAATTTGTACTTGCTGTTGAACTGCATGGAGGAAATAGAGATCCTAGTTTCCAGTGGCCAAGTTTCCTCAACTCTCCCACCATGTCACAAGGAACGAGATTTCTAGTACTTTGTCTCATGTGCAACACTCACATGATACACACACAGATATACTCATGTAGCTTTTATACACTGAGGGCTTCCACAGTTCTGTGTCAAGAGGAATTAAAAGCCTCTGGGCTACAAAGTTGTGACCCAGCTGCCCTGGGGGGACAGGAAAGCAGAAACACAACTGGCTCAGAAGGAAGAAAAATATTCTGTCTCCCTTGCACCTTGGGAGGCTTGGGACAGAAGATGGTGAGGGAAGAATGTGGATTCATAGTAGAAGAAAAGTTCCAGCCCCCCTAAGAGGCCTTTCCAGGTGTCTTCTCCACTCCCAGGTAGAACTAACCACTCCTCTTTTTGCCACACATTATCCAGAGCAGTGTCCAGATGCTTTGTTACACTTCTTTTTTCATATGTCTGGATCTTCATACCAAGTTATGAGGCATTTGGAGGCAGAGGCTCTGTTTTTGTTTTTTTTTCTTTATTTTAACCCCAGAATTTTGATGAGAACCTGGAAGGAGGAGAGTAGGTATCCAACAGAGTTTTATTGAATAAATAGAAGGAAGGAAGGAATGGAGAGAGGGAAGGAGAGAGCCAGGTCAGACACTTCTCTGTAGCCTGTCTGTCTCAACCCCCCTAGGTTTTCCAACACACCAAAAAAGAGGTTTACCAGCAGCAGCAGTCTAACTAATGAGCTCAGAGGCAAGAAGAAAGAAAGAATGATGGACAGATGATGATAGATAGATAGATAGATAGATAGACAGACAGACAGATAGATAGATAGGTAGATAGATAGATAGATAGACAGATAGACAGACAGATAGACAGACAGACAGATAGATGATATGGTCCATTCAGTTGCTATTGTTAGAGATGCTCTCAGCAGTGAATAAGTCTCTCATTCTGCAATTAGAAGTAAAAGGGGGCTTCCCTGGTGGCGCAGTGGTTGAGAATCTGCCTGCTAATGCAGGGGACACGGGTTCGAGCCCTGGTCTGGGAAGATCCCACATGCCACGGAGCAACTAGGCCCGTGAGCCACAACTACTGAGCCTGCGCATCTGGAGCCTGTGCTCCGCAACAAGAGAGGCCGCGATAATGAGAGGCCCACGCACCGCGATGAAGAGTGGCCCCCACTTGCCGCAACTAGAGAAAGCCCTTGCACAGAAACGAAGACCCAACACAGCCAAAAATAAAATAAATAAATAAATTAAAAAGCAGAAGGAAAAACAAAAAACCAAAAAAAAAAACTTTCATAAAAAAAAAAAAAAAAAGAAGTAAAAGGGTTTAAAATGCAAATTCCTGGATGAAATACACATGGACATGACAGAGTTTTAAGCAAAGTATAAAGGATGATATTGGGTTCTTTCCTATTTTGAAAGAACATGGGACAGTCTGTCGGTGGGAGAGAATGCTTCTGAAGAGGCAGATGATCTCACAAAGGGACCCAGGCCCCCAGGGCCAAACTCTGCAAAGTTCACCCTCCTCTGTGCCCACAGGTGCTGGCTGCCAGCCCGGCAGGTCGTGCTATGCCACCCTGAGGGCCCCTTTCCATGCCTACCTCAGCAGGCGGCTGCTCCCAGCGGAAAATAAACTGTTCACGAGGCATTTTAAAGCAGTTACTTAAAAAGACAGCATCATGTGACCCTGGGAAGGCTGCGTAAACCCCAGCATGCAGGAATCTTGAGATAAGCTTTCCATTTTACTGAGCACTGCTCAAGCGCTTCCTAGAAGATTGTGTTTGAGGCCTGTCATTAAAGAGGGAAGAGGAGGACGGGGAGAGGTTCTGAGAAGAATTGTGAGGATATTAAAGGGTAGGAAACAATAAAGCTTACGGGGGGAAAAAAGAAGTTGAAAGAACTGGGATTATTTAGACTGAAGGACAGAGGGTCAAGGAGCAGAATAACAATGACCCTCAAACACACTCATTCTGGTGTCTGAGAACAGGGCTAATTCCTCCCTGATAAAATAACCATTCGGGGCCCAGCTGCTCTCTCTGTACGGACTTGTTAGGAAAGAAGACAGAACTCAGCAAAAGGAAACAGTTGAGTGGTCGGGCGGTCACATGATGCCTGACTGGCCTGGATCTTGGTCATGTGCCCTTGGCAGGGCCTAGGGACCCAGGGTGAGCATGAAGCCTGGGAGGAGGTGCAATTCTTTCTGGACAGTATAAAAGCCCAATGGCATTAGTAAAAACCTTGCTGTGGGACTTCCCTGGTGGCGCAGTGGTTAAGAATCCGCCTGCCAATGCCGGGGACACGGGTTCAAGCCCTCGTCTGGGAAGATCCCACATGCCGTGGAGCACCTAAGCTTGTGCGCCACAACTACTGAGCCTGCGCTCTAGAGCCTGCGAGCCACAACTACCGAAGCCCTCATGCCTAGAGCCCGTGCTCTGCAACAAGAGAAGCCACTGCAATGAGAAGCCTGCGCACCGCAGCGAAGAGTAGCCCCCGCTCGCCGCAACTAGAGAAAGCCCGTGCGCCAACAAAGACCCAATGCAGCCAAAAATAAATAAATAAATACATAAATACGTAAATAAATAAAAACCTTAGTGTGAGCTTAAGAAATAACCCCCCCCCCCACAGCCAGGTTTATTTATCCGTTAAAAAAAGTTTATTTTCCCAATGTAAAAATAATATACACTGTTTAAGGAAACCAGTTGCTTCCTAAATAAAAGCAAGTCCAGATCTTCAGAGCTGTCAATTGAAGGAGAACTCTGTGTGTGTGTGTGTGTGTGTGTGTGTGTGTGTGTGTGTGTGACAGAGAGACAGAGAGAGAAGTGGAGGTGTAAGTGCAGTAGGGGGTCGGAGGGTAGCTAGGACATTAAAATGACGCTTTCCTAAGGTCTTGGGACCTTATCATCTGGAAACTTGACTTATACACAATCCATGTTTACAAAGTCATGGTTTCCTGGTCTTCAACCTGGGACCCCTGCAGAGATGCCCTCCTGTGTGTATCCTGCTCCAGCTATTGGGAGTGAGGAAGTTGCCAGCCCCTGTAATAACATCAAGCCTCCATCCTACCGATGGCATTAAATAGAGACTCTCAGGATAGGAGTCGGCCATCCATCCCTTCCCAGATCTCTTTCCCAATTCTCCCACCATTTCCAACCTTAGAGAACCAGGAATCAACTCTATTAAAGAAGCAGACAAATATCAAAATTACTGAGGAATAAAAGTGGGGAAACCTTCCCTGGCCCACAATACAAAGACATTCATGATAGCATGTGTGTATATGATTTTGCAATTTTTTTCACCTATTTTAATTAAGTTATTCTAATTGCAATGGTTTGCACAGTATAGAATCCATTTTTATACATATGTATGTATATGCCTACTTACGTTAAAAAGACTGGGAGGAATTAAACCAATATACAACTATGGTTATCTCTAGATGTGGGATTATAACTTATTTTATTTGTGATGTTGTCATTATTTGTATCCTCCCAATGAATGTATTTCACTTTCATAAAAAGAAGAAAGACATTATTGCACAACTATAACATAACCCTTTCCTGTATCATTATGAACTCTGTGACCACACTATTTCTAATGGCTTTTTGGTCAAGGGGATGTTCAATATTGCACTTAATCATTCCTCGCCCCACTGCTGAAGTTAGATTGTTTCAAATAAAAGGACGTATTCTCAGTAGGATCATTTGCATAAGGTAGATTCCCAAAGGTGAAGTTACCAAATTAAATGGTTTGAATACTGTTAAATATACCCACTTTCTCTAATGACAAACAGGCTCTGCTTCTGATTCCCATTTTTTAAGCTCTTATATATATTTTTTTATCTTCTGCTGGATTTGGGGCTCGCATGCTCTTGTTGCCCCTGCCTTCCTGTGCTATTGACCCCTGTAGTCCTTCTGTCTTCATTTCTCTCCCTAGTTCCCTTGCAGATGCCTTGAGGCACCCACAGTTATGGTTTTTCCGTGGGCATGCTTCCTTCCAGCTCCTGCCAAGGAGATGACACTATTATTAGCTTCCAAACTTCCATTTCCATCTTCTTGAAATTTAGGACACAAGGAAGAAGTAACAAGCGTGCTAAAGTGTCAGGACCGTGGCATCTGCCCTGAGGGGTTGTCACAAACAATAAATGCCTACTCTGCTAACACCATGAATAGCCTCAAAAAAATTAATAAACCTAGGGTCATTTACACACTTTTGATGATATTTCTTTGATGCCTTGAATACAGCATATTGTTTCCCATGCCTATCTAGATAGGCAGCCATAAAAGATGGTGGGTTATTTTTAAGTTTCTGCATTGCATGTGATTTACAGACTTACAGACGTAAACACTCTACTTCTTGCATTCACGTGTTGCCTGAAAAAATCAGCCAAACTGCTCCAATGTGAATGTAAGCATTAGGACCCTGACTTAAACAGATTTCCCACTGCTGAACATTCGTGATCTGGGCCAGGGGGTCCCTGACTTTTTCAGAGTTGTGTTATTGTTCATTTTATGTAATAACACCCATTCTTTGCATTCCCCATTTTCATCTCACAGCTTATCATGCCTTTATTACTTTGGTCACATTCATAGAATTTCAGAGCTATTGAAGACTTTTTAAAAATTGAGATGAAATTCGTATGACATGAACTTAACCATCCTAAAAAGAACAATTCAGTGACGTTTAGTGCGTTCACAATATGCAATGCATATTGCAATGCAATCACCACCCCATCTAGCTCGAAACATTTTTATCACCCCAAAGGAAACCCTATACTCATTAAGCTGTTATTCCATCTTATTTCCTTCCCCAAGCTCCTGGCACTTACCAGTGTGCTTTCTGTCTCTATGGATTTGCCTCTTTTGGATAATTCATATAAATGGAATCATGCAATATGTGACTTTTGTCGTGCTTTTTTCACTTAACGTAATGTTTTCGAGCTTCATCCATGTATCAGTACTTCATTCCTTTTCATGGTTGAATAATATTCCATTGTATACATATACCACAATTTGTTTGTCCATTGTATACATGTACCCTTATTTGCTGTTAAGGGATGAATACCCTTTAGTAGATATTTGGGTTGCTTCCACCTTCTGACTGCTGTGAATAATGCTGCTATGATCATGTGTGCACACACAGTCGAGTACCTGTTTTTAATTATTTGGGCTATATACCTAGGAGTAGAATTGCTGGGTCATATGATGATTCTCCGTTTAACTTTTTGAGGAACGGCCGAACTGTTTTCCATAGGAGCAGAACCACTTTACATTCCTACCAGATGTACAAGAGTTCCAATTTCTCCACATTCTCGCTAACACTTGCTTTCCTTTTTCAAATTATTATAATTATGGCCATCCTAGTAGATGTGAAGTGGTATCTCATTGTGGGCTTTTTGGGTTTTGTTTTTTGTTTTTTGGCTGTGTTCAGTCTTCATTGCTGCGCGCGGGCTTTCTCTAGTTGCAGAGAGCAGGGGCTACTCTTCGTTGTGTGCAGGCTTCTCATTGCGGTGGCTTCTCTTGTTGCGAGCACAGGCTCTAGACACATGGGCTTCAGTAGTTGTGGAGCGTGGGCTCAGTAGTTGCGGCTCGCGGGGTCTAGAGCGCAGGCTCAGTTGTTGTGGTGCACGGGCTTTGTTGCTCCGTGGCATGTGGGATCTTCCCAGACCAGGGCTCGAACCCGTGTCCCCTGCATTGGCAGGCGGATTCTTAACCACTGCGCCACCAGGGAAGTCCCTCTCATTGTGGTTTTGATTTGCATTTCCTTAATGACTAATCTATTAGTCCTGCTTCTATTATAAATAGCCAACTGGATATTGCATTTTGATGGAATATTTGGTCACAGAGATTGATGCCGGCTTATGCACCTCTAAGTTTTTAGTAATGAAACAAAGATCAAGTCTTCTATACTAGTTATAAATCTAGTCTTTATATTGTATATTTTATAATACAATATTTTATTCTGATTGAAAAAGGCTATATAGAAAATGTGAAAAATACGAAAAACGGTTAAGAATATAATAATCATTCATAATCCTGCTCAGAGAAAATATCAACACTTATGTATGTTTCCTTCCAGTCTTTTTTTTTCTAGAAATAGAATAATTCTTATACATAGGTCTTAAAGGAATTTGAGGCTCTTAAAGAATTTGAATATAGTATGATACAGACTCAAACTGAAGAAGTTCAATTCTGCCTGGTTCAAAGCCACTTAAAGTGATTTTCATGTTTTCACATTATTGTAGTATAAGCATTTTCAGATTGCTTGAAGTGGCATATTTTTTCCTGTCTTCTTCCTTGCTTTTCAGTTTTCTAACATTGCTTTTTTAGCAATAAATTAACTTTTCATACATATTTTTAAGTTATAATAAATTTTGTGAGCTTCTTTCGAGGATTTCTTGACAACCATAAGTTATACTTGTGCTTATGCAAAATAAAAGTAATTCAGAAAGAGTCCAGGACTGGGAATCCCACCCATGGGCTATAATAAAAGTGTCTGAGACACAGTGGGGAGGGGAGAGGGGGGTGAGATGAATTGGGAGATTGGGATTGACATATGTGCACTGCCATGTGTAAAACAGATAGCTAGTGGGAACCTGCTGTATAGCGCAGGGAACTCAGCTTCGTGCTCTGCGGTGACCTAGATGGGTGGGACTGGCGGGGGCGGGTGTTGGGAAGGAGGCCCAAGATGGAGGAGATATATGTATACATATAGCTGATTCACTTCATTGTACGACAGAAACTAACACAACATTGTAAAGCAACTATACCCCAATTTTTTTTAAAGTTTAAAAAAAAATTTTTTTTTTAAAGTGTTTGATTGAAGATTTCTTCCAGTGCGTAAAAGCACTGGAAGAAAGTAAAGCACTTTATGAAGCTATATTCATCCTCTCCAGCCACCTGAATATCACAAGTATTGATGAGGCAACAACTAATCTACTAAATAAGAACTTAGCAGTCTAAGATCCCATACAGCTTTGCATTAAATGCTGGTCTTGTTACCCTAATCCATTTCCTTCTTTCTCCTTCCTAACAGACTTTTGGGAATTCCCTGGTGGTCCAGTGGTTAGGACTTTGAGCTTCCACCGAAGGGGGCACCGGTTCGATCCCTGGTCCAGGAAGATCCCACAAGCCCTTGTGGCACAGCCAAAAAAAAAAAAAAAACCCCAATTTTTGATCAGACATCCACCTGATCAAATAATCCTATTTATTCTAAGCCAGTCTCCTGTTGACTGCTATTGATCTAAGGATAGGTGTGAGACCTACGGTGGGCCAATCAGATGGAAGGGAAGATTTTATTCCAGGGCTCTCTCTCCTGCTGTACCCAAAAAAGGGAACAAGTACTTGGCCCAGAAGGCCACTAGCAATGAAATTACAACCAAGAGTTAAATCGCCTTAGGCTAAAGCTGAAGCAGAAGACAGCAGCGGAAACAGGTACAGAGTCTATGTCCTTGGGATTACATGGAGCCTCAGGGCATACGGTATCTGAGGCCTGTCCAACTGTGGACTCCCAGTTCTGCAAGATAACACCTTTCCCTTTTGTTTTAGTCAATTTTGCATCAGTATTTTTCTGTTACTCGCAGCCAAAAGCATCCTAACTGGTACAAGCTCTATAAAGCTCAGTTTCTTTCCAAGCTTCAAGATGTTACTGTTGGTTCTATATTAGCCAGAATTTAGATGAACCAAAACTGTTCTATATTTTTTCTATTGGTATAAAAAAGCAAATCATGATAGAGGGCATACTAAGAACTTAGTTTTAAGAGATTCACCACCAACAGGGTGAATTTTACAGCAGGGTAAACTATAGCTCAATAAACCTGACTTTAAAAAACAAAATAAGTTTTAAAATATCACCACCAACAAAGATTTCTATCAGTTACGTGTATGTTTAACTACTCAATAATGGTATCATGCTCTTTATCTTTCAGTTCTGCCATCCTTGGTATGCTTGAGTCAGCCTCTGGGGTTGGGACAAGACCTATACTCCCCAAAGCAAGGGAAATTGAGCAAATGAAAGCCTCTACTAGCTAGGGTGATGGGGGAGGGAAGGAATGACTCTCATGTAGGCAATGGAGGGTGTTTACCACAGTCAATCTTGAGTTTATTGTGCATTCACTCCAATAAATCTTCTTTGCCTACATCTTCAGTAACATTGAATATAATTATGTTATGACTATTATTGTCATCAAGCAAAAATTTCAAAACACATATTAGAAATTAAGGAAGTCATGCACTTAAAAGAGGAAGGGTGTAAAATTATGGAATGCCAGAAAATCATATCGACTTTTTTGTTACATATCAAAGAGCTGACACATACCAAGCTTAGAGTCATCTAAAATCCTGAGGTCTTTTTCAGTGAAGCTTATTATTAATTCATGACTCTTTTCAAATCTTTGTTTAACCATTTCGAAGGTCCTAATGTCTCTTAATGAGATGAATTAGTTAATTAATTAATTAGCATTTGTGACCCCTTAAATTACCCAGATCACAGACAAAATGTTATTTATTTAGATCAGCTTGTATAAACTAAGAATAAACCTGCAAGGAACATGGCCAAACCTCAAAAACATGATGCTGAGTGAAAGAAGTCTGACACAAGAGAGTACGTTCTGTATGAATCCAATCTTTGAAGTTCAAGAACAGACAAAATTAATTTATGATGACGGCAATCAGAACAGTTGTGAGGCAGGAGAGACTGCGGAGGGACAAAGGAGCTTTCTGTAAAGATGGAAATATTTTGTGTTTTATCTTGGGCGGTGGTTAATGGTTGTATATAATCACCAAAAGTCATCAAACTGAACATTAAGATCTCTGCATTTTAATTGATATTAATAATATTTCAATAAAAGCATTAAAAATAAAAAATAAATGTGCAGACTCAGGAACTACCTAAACAGCCATCAGAGGTGACACAAATCATGGCACATATATACACTGAAATAATACTCAGCTTTAAAAAGAATGAGGCAGATCCATGAGCACTGAAATAAGATGATCTCCAAGGTAAGTCTTTAAGTTAAAAAAAAAGTAAGATCTGGACTGCTATGTAGAATCCATGGTCATTTCTGTATGTTTGTACATGTGTAGAACTAACTCTGGAGGGACACATGAGGCACCAGGAGCAGTGGTTGTCTCTAGGGAGAGAAGCAGTAGGGTGAAGATGGGTATGGGGAGTGAAAGAGGGTATGGGGAGACCAAGTTTTCACTGTATGTATATTTTTGGATGGAAAAAATCAACATTAATGTATTATTTGGGGGTACAGTTTGGTTATAATTACATGGGCTTAAATTACTGACACAGAGCATTGTTGGATGTTATAATAACCCTTAAATAGTGGCAGCCAGATGTAAGACAGATACGCTGGCATTTTCTGTTGGGTTGTGTTCATGTCAGCCCTGCCATGGAAATTTTTTTTTTTTAAACATCTTTATTGGAGTATAACTTCTTTACAGTGTTGTGTTAGTTTCTTCTGTATAACAAAGTGAATCAGCTATATGCATACGTATATCCCCATATCCCCTCCCTCCTGCGTCTCCCTCCCACCCTCCCTATCCCACCCTTCTAGGTGGTCACAAAGCACCGAGCTGATCTCCCTGTGCCATGCAGCTGCTTTGCCATGGAAATTTTGATTGCTGCTATGTCCAGAGCTGAAGGAATCTTTTCTTCGTCATTTGCCGGGTGGTGTAAATATCATTTCAGGTAAAAGTTACTGGCCTCCTGGTGATCCCTCCTGGGGTCATTTTCTGGGGTGAACAGCTGACCTTGATTGTTGCTGCTGGATCAGGGTATGTGTTCATAAAGACTCATTTCATTGTATATTTTTGAACTATTAAAATATGTTACCATGTACATCTATATTGCCAACTTAAATAAATTAAATCGAAAAGAGTAGAGATACAGAGCAAGAGTTAAAAACAGGCCAAAACTACTTGCAGTAATTAAGATGATCTATATATTCACTATCCCATGATGAACCATAATGGAAAAGAATGTGAAAAAGAATGTATATATATGTATAACTGAATCACTTTGCTGTACAGCAGAAATTAACACAACGTTGTAAAACAACTATACTCCAATTAAAAAAAAAAAAGATGATCCAGACACAAACATGGAGTGAATCTTATCCACTGGGCCTGCCAATCAGCCTTCCTGGGGACTGATACACCGCTACCTAACTGCACCTCTCAAGTGGCACGTATTGCATCATCTTTGAGATCTTCATTCACTTTCTCTAAGCATAAGGTTTATCTTCATGGCTAGATTGTAAGTAACCTTGAGAGCAGGTACCTAGTCTTATACTTTGTAGGGGAGGGGGGGAGAACCTACCCATCCCTCACAAATAGCTGGCAGCTAGATAAATATTTAATCATTAAAGTAAGTAAGTAATAAGTGTGAAGGCTCTGTTTATCTCAACACCTAAAGTCATTGCTAATTATCATGAGAGACTGTAATGACCCCAAAGAGGTTCTAACCAGCTGAGATATTTTTTGATTTTTGCTTTTATATTTCAATATTATATTGATGTGGCTCACTTAAAAAATATATTGCCCCCAAAATTTGTAAGTAAAATATGTGTAACTCAAATCCTATTTTAAAGTGTTCTGGGAGCTTATTATTTAAAATGGTTTACCTTGCTGGAGTTTTAAAAATAGATATAATACTCCCATCAGTAACATTGTAATACTTTTGTGAGATGAATAATCACATTATTATTAATTAATAATTAAGATATATTAATATATTTATTAATATATATAATTAAGATATATTAATATATTTATTAATATATATGTATAATTAATCTATTTCCTAAATTTAAAAGTCTAGGTCATATATTTCCTACGGCAAGCCTCCTCTGTGCTTGGATTAACACCAAAATGACTTTTTTCCTGGATCATACAAGTAAATCCTAAATTACTCTCCCTTTTTATTTTTATTATTGAATGAGGGTGAATGCAATTATTAAAGGGGAAAGGAGACAGGATAATAAAAGACAAAGGCATGACCTAGAATATTGGAAAAACAGAGACCCAGAAGCTTTGAATGACAATGAGGGGAAGAGAAAGATTGTCCCTGGGAGAAAAGAAGTCACTTACCCAGGAAGCAGTGGACGCAGGTGGGCTGGGTGGGGAGGAGTGCGGCAGGGAGGCAAGGAAAGATCTGCAAGTTAACAAGCTCCTGAATCTAAAGAAGGTTGAAATAAGAGGGAACCGGTGAGAAGTTTGAGAGTCGGGCTAGGTCGAGGCTGAGCTAATTGTTTGTTTCTGAATATTGAAAGGCAATCTTGAGCTTGAGATTTTCTCAAATAGGACACATCTTTACGTAGAAAACCACAGTGGTCTCATGGAGGTGGAGAGCCCCAGTACAGTCTCTGCCCAGAACAAATATAACACTGCTGTGAAGTTCACCACCTAGGAGTCGGCTCTTTGGTGACTTTGTTTTTCTTTTGTTTTTAAAGGCAGGTTTTTCCTTGTTTCCTGTTTGTTTACTGCTCGTGTGCCTTGGAGAACTGTTCTGAAGCACAGGGACAAACCATTTCCTGGACCCCTGTGACTGCTCATAAGGAGATAGCTTCCCCAAGATGGGACCCATCTCCCCCTCACAAAGCCAGCCCACCTCCATCTTGCTCTGTGGTACTGATGCAGGGTCAGGGGACGGGGAGAAGCAGGTCACTACTACTTATTTACTTTGTTCATTGTCTTTCCTCACTGGACTGTCTGCCCCATGTGGGCAGGATTGCTCTCTGTCTTGTACACTACTGCATACTCCCCAGCACCTGACACAGTGCCTGGTTCAGAGTGCATGCTCTAAATATTTGTTGAAGAAACGAATGAATTGGTTGCAGGCCTACCTTCTTGCGCTCAGGTAGGAATGGCAGGATTCGGGGAATGAGAAGAGGGAGAGTATCAAGTACATGCTGGGTTTTTTACATAAGATATCTATCTCAATGTTGGGAGTTGGCCTAAGCCAATTTCGCCATTCAACAGTCGCAGTTCTTCTGGTAAGAATTAGCTGCCTCTGGCCATTGAGGTGGATAAAAGTCATCAATTCCCTCTTCTCCAACTTCCCCCAGTAAGGTGGTATGTTTCAATGAAAGCGTGTCCTAGACCAGCCTTTTGTTAAAGTATAAACATTGATTGGCAGGCAGGCACAAAAACAGCCATACGCCCTGTTCTTGTAAGTGCAGAGAAGCCCTACTCCTCATCCACAGCCTTCTGACTGCACCTTGCGTGGGAAGCTCACTTGTAGCCTGTCCATAGGATTCTGACTGGTGGATTAGCCAACCTTCCAAATGCATCTCGGGACAGAGCCCTCTGTTAACAGAGAGGCAGATGCAAGAGCAAACAGAGCTCAGGATGGAGACGCAGCTCTGAAAGTACGAGGATTCTTACTCTTCCTTCAGGTAAGGGCAGTGGGGCTTGCTAAAACTTTCTAGCCAAACTCATATCTTAAACAACACGCATGTCACCAATGGAAAAAAAAAATGTGGTACATCCGTATACCAGTTCATGAACCTTCTGGTGTGTATTTTCTTAATGATACTTGAAATTCTTAAACTGCCACCTCTGCGGTGGGGACTCCTAATTAGATTAATTCATTAGATTAATTTAAATGCTAAATCACCACCCCCTTTTCCCTTGCTTCCTCCCCCTGTCCACACTCATTTGCAGGGAAAATTAATTTACAGGTACACATAGGTTTAGTCCGAGGTACCGCAGGTTACCACACAGACCATGCAATTCCCGAAAATTTTCTGGAGTAAAAGTAAGAAGAGCAAATGCTTATAAAGTGCTTATTACACTCTCAGGATCTGTACATATCTGACCTTCATAACAATTCCACTATGATTACCCTGACTTTACAGATAAGGAAGCTGAGGCCCAGGGAAGAAGGAACACCTCCCAGTTCATGCTGCTGAGATGCGATCAGGGCCAAGATCAAACTCACTGTGGAGTTTCAGAGCCCACGCTCTTAACCACTATATTCTGCTGCATCTCCTTCTGACAAAAAGAATTATTGGAGTATTACCGGTGTTCAGAGTCCCCAACATTTCTTTATCCCTTTTCTGCTGTGAAAGCAAAAGTGTTAGCTGGCAACCGCTGTAGAAGTTTCAGGCACGGAGCTACCGTTTGAGCAAATTCGTGCACAGGCGCCGACTCTGGAGTGTATAACTATCCTATAGATCACGTTCTTTTTCATCCCAAATGAAAGTTTGATTTCTGAGCCTCCAAGGAAGAAATAATGTTCAGACAATTCCTTTACTATATTTTAAAATAAAACATATCGATGAAAACCTCAGCTAAATTTAATACCTAAAATGTTAATATTTGGTATATTTGGAAAGTAACAACTCTGAGGCAGCTTTTTACTGTTTCATGCTGAAATTAACTACCAGGAAACATCACTAAGACTCTTCAAGTGACTCACAACTGCTCAGGAGATAAGAACGTGGGCTTTGGATTCAGCAAGACTGGGTTGGAAACCCAGCTCCATCACTAAATGTACGTCTTTGTGCATCTTCACCTCTAAGCCTCAGCTCCTTATTTATGAGATGGGAGTAATGCGCATATGTGTGCCTAGCCCATAACAGACCATAAAGTGTAGCAATCATTATTAGAAGGTTAATCATTCAGGGGGATTAGCATTTAGTTGAGGCCCCTGAGGACAAACAGCCTCCAAGTCACAAAAGAAAGAAGGATTGCCCTGACTTTTCAAATTGCTTTCCCTGGAAAGCCACTCACCACCTTGCTTAGAGTCTAAATATTTTGAGAACTCTGGTTATTGGTATATATATATAATCACTCAGCTTGGCTGGGTCGGTTGCCCTTGCTTGGGGCAAGTTCTATGTAACCTGCTTTATGTAATCATACAGGATGAGGCCAAACTCAGGTTGTTCTCTTTGGCTGACCCTCCCATCTCATGTGAAGATGTCATTTGAAATAGCTAAAGGGCTGCTTTGTGGATGTAAGGGCAGAATTAGAACCAGCAGGTAGGAATTTTCCCAGCATAGATATGAACTCAATGGAATGTGAAGTAGTTATCTCCCTGTCACTGGAAGCATTCAAGGAAGCTTACTAATTACAAGATTGGTGGAAAGAATATTCTTTCTTTAGACAGAACATGGGACTGAACAGTAAAGATAAGAAGAGTAATAAAAATCATGGCTTTCATACATTGAAGTGCTAGATGCTTCACATATTTTAATTTATTTAATTCTCATAGGAATCTTTTCCATCTTTTATAGTAGTAGCCCTTTTGCATATCACTAAACCAAAGTTCAGAAAGGTTAAATTATTTAACAAATCTTTCACAGCTTGAATAATTAACACTGGGATTTGAATCCAGAAGTATGTTATTATTTTATAGTTTCAGATGTCTAAAACCTGCTTGTTATAAGGTCATTCATGAGAACATGAAGCTGTATATTGAAGATCGAAAATTGACATCTGAAGTGGTGAATGACAGGTATCATCTAATACCAGCCTCGGCATTCGAGTTATATTTTTATTTTGTTTTCGGTGCATAGAATTGTAAATGGTGTGGTGTTTTCACTGTCCTCTTAGATATCTCTGGATACTCTTCACTTGGAGTAATTCAGAATTTAGAGAGACGATCAGGACATTTTGTTTGAAGTCTGAATCATGAACAGTATCTAACAACCACATGCCTGCCTTATCACAGTACAGAAGTCAGACTAGAAATACACAAAGCTTACAGAAACTGCTAAAACAATCTATGATATGATATAATCATCACATGGCAGTTACTCACTCAATAAATTCTCTGAGAGGCACTGGAACACGCTGGTTAGGAGCATAAACTTTGAAGTAGCCCAGCACCACTTCCGCTAACTATGACCCTGAGCAAGATTCTTCAGCTCTTTCAGCCTCAATTTTACAAACGAGGATTGTCAAGAACTAACCAAGCCAATCTGGTTGTTTACAATTACGAAGTTCTTGCCAGAAGGCAGAGGTAAGCTCCAACAGGGAGAAGCAGGTCTCTCCCACAGCATCCTGGACACAGAAAATATGTTATAATACCACATTCTGCAACATACAAGCACTAATTAAATAGCCATTCAGTGTTATTTTATGAAAGGTCAGGGAAGTGCTAACTCTCTGTCCTTTTAGACACTTTGAAAGCACCTTGTGTGAAAGTTTCACTTCGGGCAGGTGCAGCAGTATTCCAGCAGCTTTGCTCAGCTAACCGTCTGGGCCATCAGTTGACATGATCTTCCATGAAATGCTACATTTAGAAGAAATCAGAATCCTAAACACAGGGTTCGAAGGGCGTAGGCTATTGTGCTAGCTAGGTTCTTATTTCCTACCCATTCAAGGGCAGGAGCACCTATTCATTATTTCTAGCCAGTTCACTCATTCTTGAAAACTATTCATTTCTCCAATGAAATGTCATTTCTAACATCCATTATGCTAATTAGAAAACCTTCTGGTGTTGTTCAGAAATAATGACAGTGGAGTCTGAGTTTTGGATTCGAGTCTTTAAAATGCTAACTAACCCGCTGGGTTATATAGTTTCTTTTTAGGGAACTGCAAATGTTAACTAATGTCCCGAGGATAGAGATTAAAGTTAATACACACTACACTGAAGAATTTTAAAGTGAATGACAGATAATATAATGGTGGTAAAAACACCCTCACAGAAATGTTTGTGAGAATTAATAAAAGCTAATATATATTGAATGCTTACTATGTGCCAAGTACTATACTCAATAGTTAATGTGCATCTTCTCATTTAATTATCATAAAAACACTGTGAGGAAGACATTATTAAATGACTTATGATTAAATAATCAAATAAATAGTCATATAGTTATTAGTCAATTGGCTACTAGTTAGCATTATTCCTAGTGCATCCTATGCATATTATAAATAGTAACTATTCTTACATTGCAGGTCTGATTATTGTGTTAACTTACAACACATTATGGCATCGATGGTCTCTAATATGTTAAATTTGGTATATTGCATATTGGGATGGATATGTAGGGTTTTTTCATTTTTTTTGATGTGTAGTTTTTTAAAGTCTCAGCTTTTTAAATGTTTACTAATACTTTAAAAATGAGGTTTGAATCAAACATTCATGGATTCCTTGAAGCTTTTCCCTCCCTTAGATCCCAGTTTGATGACATTGGCCTAAATGAATAGCCACTATTCAGGGTTCATCCTAGTGTTAAGCCTCTGTGATTCTATTACCACTAAGGGCAAAAATCTAAGATCTGTTGAAGTCCAACCTTCCAACCAATGAACAAAATCCAGCTACTCTTTATTTCAAATTCCAATCAATGTAAAGACCATGATGAATAAGAGGAGTCATTATGATTGTGACTCACAGTTTTCTTCTCATTGAGTAAACATGATTATTTCCAGTTTGCTAGTCATCCGTCTCTTTCATTCTCTCTCTCTTTCTATGCGTTGTGGTTTCCTGGCTTTAAACATTAGAGCGGTTTCATAAAGTTTTGTGATCTATACTTTTCAAGGAGTCATATGCTCCTGATTCACAAGACTAGCCAAAGTGTCATGATGAGAAGGAGGTGCCTCGCCATAGGGCTTCTAATTGCAGATCAGAAGCTTCAAGGTTTGAGGCCAATACTTTCAGTAGCCTCCTGATGGGCTGTGTCGTCTTCTCTTCATTTTTTTTTTCTGGAACTGGAAGTCATAATTCTTCCCTTCTGGAATCAGAGTGGGCCACTAAAGTAACAGGAACAAGTGAAGCCAAGAGAAATAACTTCCTTCAGGGGAGTGTAGACATCAGTGTAAAAAGAAAAAAAAAAAGGATAACTTCAAAAAAGCCACAGAATGTGAACTTTCCCAAAAGTGGAAGCATGTGACAAAATTTTTAAAAGGTCTGGCTTTATAGCTGGGTCTCTGGAGGGAATGAAAAGCTAAAAGGCATGGACATCATGACAAACTGTGACTAGATACAGAAGACACAGAGATGGCAAAACGCCAAAGGCAACCAGCACAGCCAAAAAGAAAAGCTAATTCAAAACCGGAGAGATAATTACCTAGATTAAAAGAGCAAGCACCCTTCTTAAATTTTCAGAGGAAGGTTATAAAAATCACTTAATTTAAAATAAAGTGTACCTTTTGATACAAACCCTGAAGGCAAAAAACGTACTATAATTAATTTTAGATCAACTTTTGAGTGAAGGGGAATATTTTGCATCTGTTTGTCAAATTTGCAAACATTAACCAGAGATTAATGACCCCGAAACCCAATAAATTCATTACCAAGCTAATAAAGACAATCATAGCCGAGATCCACAGTTAGTCAACCCAAAGATGGAAAAGACCGAATGAAGTCAGATAATGGATTAAAAAGCTAAAAATAAAAAAAAAACACACCACTCATTAATGGAGAAATTAAGAAAACTGCTACCAACTTCTGCCATTTTCTGTCACCTCAGGCCATCTCTGATCTCCCCTCTTGTCTATTGACTGCCTAACTTCGATTACAAGGCACTGAGGCGGACCCACCTCGTGTCTCCATTCCACGTTGAGCATCTCCTTGGCATTAAATGGAGTATATTCTGTGGTTCATTAGTTCATTCATCCAGCAAATGATTACTAAATGCATATTGAGAGCAAAGCATTGATTTGAGTTTGTTAGTTATACAAAGATTAGAAGATAGGACCCGCGCCCTTGGAGGAGTTAACAGTCCAGTGAGGGACACACACATAAAAGTAATTACAATATAATACGCATACGTACATAAAAATAATTGCAACGCAGAGGACCTTTGAGAAAGGTACATTGTGAGCCAAGGGAAGGAGGCTGAAGTCACCTGGGGAGGAGGTCGAGCTTCAGCTGAGCTGAGCGTCAATGGCTGAGAAGCTGTTTTCTGTGAGGATCGCTATGAACTGCCCAAAGCCCATTGGGTCATAGGCGACCTTTTAATTCACTTTGCTAAATAATCCCTGCTGAAGAAGCCTGAGGCTTTAGTTACTTTCTCAGTCTTACAACTACCAAAAAAGCAAGCATCAGAAAAAAATCTGCCAAACATACAGCATTTATAAAGAAATACTCATTAACAAGGAAGCACAAAGCAGTTCCTGTCTGTCAGTTACACGAAGTGGCAGCTCTCTGTCCTTTTGGGTGCTTTGTGTGCTCAGACCACCACTTACACGACAATTTCAGTTCAGCTAGACAGAACCACATTCCAGAGACAGGATGCTGCTAGCCTTAGAGTCGGCGTCAAGCAACCATAAATCCTCCTAAACCAATGGCTGGACTTGGGACCATTTAGGAATTCAGGTTCAAGGGCCATCCCTACAAATGCAAGCTATAGGTCTCCTAATTCTTATATTCTGCATCCTGGAGCGAAAAGCGTCTCTAAAATATTTTGGCCATTCCACATTTACCACCTTCAATTTCACCATGAAAGTTCATTTTAAATATTCATCTTGCTATTTAAGAGGCCATCAATTTCACCAACGGGGAAAAAATGCTGGCCGTTGACAACGCTACTTTGCACATCCTCAGGTGTTGATCAAGATCTAGCTAACAGGGCTTCCCTGGTGGCGCAGTGGTTGAGAGTCTGCCTGCCGGTGCGGGGGGCGCGGGTTCGAGCCCTGGTCTGGGAGGATCCCACATGCCGCGGAGCAACTGGGCCCATGAGCCACAACTACTGAGCCTGCACGTCTGGAGCCTGTGCTCCGCAACAAGAGAGGCCGCGACAGTGAGAGGCCCATGCACCGCGGTGAAGAGTGGCCCCCACTTGCCACAACTAGAGAAAGCCCTCACATAGAAATGAAGACCCAACACAGCCAAAAAAATAAAGTAAATAAATAAAAAGTCAGGAGCTCTTTAAAAAATAAATAAATAAATAAATATTTTTTTTAAATGCTTAAAAAAATAAAGATCTAGCTAACAAGGAGCACTGTGGTAAACTCTGTAGAGCTGCACTATCCGATATGGTAGCCACTAGCCACGTGTGACTGTGGACGCTTCAGCTAGGCCAAAGTGAGATATTCTATAAGTGTAAGATACACACCAAAATTGGAAGACTTAGTACAAACAAACTAGATCAAATAAAGTAGCTCATTAATAATTTTATATGTCAAAATAATATTTTATATATATTGGGTTAAGTAAAATATATTACAAAAATTAATTTCACCTGTTTCTTAACATTTTAAAAGTGACTGTTAGCAAAGTTCATACTAAGTATGTGGCTTACGTTACATTTCTATTGGACAGAACTGCTCTAGGATACATGTCATTCCGAAGTAGAAAGCTTGCTGGTCTTCCCGGGACTGTGCATTTCCGGTGAAAATGCCGGTAGCCTGAGATAAAGTTGTATACAACTTACCTGAAGTGGCATGTCCATAACATCAAACTGTATATGCTAAAGTGTTTTAAAATAGATTTATTTATTTACTTATTGATTGCCTAACAAGACAGATAAAATCTGTACTGACATGGGGATTTATATTCTCTCTGGGGTAGACAGAAAGTAAAGACTTAAATAACAAAAAATCAGAAAACCATTAAGAATTGTACAGAGAGTTAAAATGGGGTGATGTGTGGTAAAGAGTGATTGGGCAGCTACTTTAAACTGGATAATCAGAGAAGTCCTCTCTGAGGAAATGACATTTAAAATAGTATCTGAATGATATGAAGGAGCCAGACATGCAAACACGGGTCTGGGTGGGAAGGCGGTGGGGAAGAGGGTTGCTCAGGCCAGGGAAATAGCGAATGCACACACTCAAATGTGGGGTGAGCTTGGCTTGAGGAGAAAGCAAATAAAGATATTATTAAGCTCATGGCATACAGTAAGATCTCCTAGGGAGAGAATGTAGGTGGAAAAGAAGAAGGGACCAGCTTCAAGCCCTGGAGAGCTCCTCCATTTAGAGACCAAATGGAGGAGACATCCACAAAAGGGAAAAAGAAACAGGGAATTCAAACAAAAAACTGAGAGAGTGTGGTGTCACTGAGGCCAAGAGCTGAGGCCGTTTCAAGAAGAGCAAGTAGCTGTACAGAAAGTGTATTACTGAATGGTCAGATGACTACTGCTTTCTACCTCATGTGGTCATTCAGCATTTTGCAAAAGCAGTCTCTGCTGGGCATTGGGAGTGGAATCCATCAAGAATAGGTTGAGGAGAGAATGTGAGACGAAAGCTCTAGTCAGTCCTTTTAAGCTGTTTTTCTGTGACAAGAGAGAGCCATGTTGGGTCTGAGGAACAGCACAGGCGGCTGAATGTAGGTAACCTTGAGCGTGTTACTGCTGAAAGGAGGAGGGAGCAAAAGTAGATGGCCAAGGCCAAATGGCAAAAGGCATCTTGTGCTATAACAGAGGGAAGGGAAACTACTGGAGGGTACCGAGCAGAGGAGCATACCGATCAAATATAAGTGGAAAGGGGACGAGGAGGAAGCACGGTAGGGGGTTTGGATTATAAGAGGAGGGGTCTTCCATGTACATTCTCCCCACTGTTGGGTTCTACAAATCTCATGGAAAGTTCTCAAGGAGAACTTTAGCTCCTTGTTAAGGAGAGTTAGCAGTGCAGAAATCCTCAGTAGAGAAAGGCCAATTCACCTAAAGTCAATTCACCAAAATTCAATTTGCTGAACGATCAATTCACTTAATTTGCCAAACTTTTCTATTAACCACAAAGTTTTCATGGAATGCACAGAAAGCTAATTTGCTGAAAGTCAAATTGCTAAAATTAAACTGCTGAACGGCCAGCTCACCAAAGTATCAATTCACAACAACTCTATATTATGAAGTTTATAGTATAAATGGAAAAATGGGCAAAGGGTGTGGAGAGGCAGTTCACAGAAGGGAAAGCCCTACTGGTTACAAAGCGTATACAGAGATGTCCAAACTCACTAATAATCAAAGCAATGAAAACTTTTAAAACACTGAGATTCTACTTTACATACATCAGGATGACAAATACTGCACAGGAAGATAATACCAAATATTGGCAAGTGACACAAGTTGGAATCTCCAAATAACAAACTCTCTGCTTAAACTTAGTGTGCAAGACATTTATTGGGAAGTGCTGGTAGGATCAACATCTGTGGAGGGAGGTAGAGAGGAGACAGGAGACACGAGTTGCATTGCTGTCCCAAAGAAAGCCTCAGCCAGCCCCACGGGGGACACTAAAGCTGGGCTCACCCCTCAGAGTTGACCCAGCCAGGGTGTAAGAGATTTATATCCCCTCAATTGGACGATGGCTCACTGGTAGTTTTTTCCAGCTGAGAACATTCCTAAAAGGGCTGACGGCCAAAGACCCTCTTCCAGCACTCTTCCCAGTAGCTGGAGGATTAAATTCCTCATTCCTGAAGGGGGATCTGAAAGTCGTGCAAGTATAGGGTTGGATGTTGTCTTTATTTTTAAATATTAAAATTTGGTGCATACTGGATTTCTTGCATTAATTTTATTGTTAAAAATATTGCATTAAAATATTATCTTAAATAGTGCTGCTGTGAACATTGGGGTGCATGCGTCTTTTTGAATTAGAATTTTCATCTTTTCCAGATATATGCCCAGGAGTGGGATTGCTGGATCATACAGTAGCTCTATTTTCTGTTTAAGGAAACTCCATACTGTTTTCCATAGTGGCTGCACTAATTTACATTCCCACCAACAGTGTAGGAGGGTTCCCTTTTCTCCACACCCTCTCCAGCATTTATTATTTGTACACTTTTTGATGGTGGCATTATGACCAGTGTGAGGTGATACCTCGTTGTGGTTTTGATTTGCATTTTTCTAATAATTAATGATGTTGAGCATCTTTTCATGTGCCTATTGGCCGTCTGTATGTCTTCTTTGGAGAAATCACAATAGCCAAGACGTGGAAACAACCCAGGTGTCCATCAATAGATAGTTGGCTTAAGAAGACAATGGAATATTAGTCATAAAAAAGAATGTAACATGGTCATTTGCAGCAACATGGATGGACCTAGAGAATATTATACTTAGTGAAGTAATAGTCAGACAGAGAAAGACAAATATTACATGATATCACTTACATGTAGATCTAAAAAATAATACAAATGCATCTATATATACAAAACAGAAACAGATTCACAGACATAGAAAACAAACATGGTTACCAAAGGGAAAAGGTGGGGGGAGGAATAAATTAAGAGTTTAGGATTAACAGACACAAACTACTATTCACAAAATAGATAAGCAACAAGGATTTACTGTATAACACAAGGAACTATATTCAATATCTCATAATAACCTGTAATGGAAAATTATCTGGAAAAATTTACATATAAAACTGAATCACGGGACTTCCCTGGTGGGGCAGTGGTTAAGAATCCGCCTGCCAATGCAGGAGACACAGTTTGAGCCCTGGTCCGGGAAGATCCCACATGCCGTGGAGCAACTAAGCCCATGAGCCACAAGTACTGAGCCCGCGCGCCACAACTACTGAAGCCCACACGCCTAGAGCCCGTGCTCCACAACAAGAGAAGCCACAGCAATGAGAAGCCCGTGCACCTCAAGGAAGAGTAGCCCCTGCTCGCGGCAACTAGAGAAAGCTCGTGGTGCACAGCAACGAAGACCCAGCGCAGCCAAAAATAAATAATTAATTAATTTAAAAAAGAATTGAATCACTTTGCTGTACACCTGAAACCAACACAATATTGTAAATCAACTAGAGCTCAATTAAAAAATATTATCTTATTACTAAGTTTGTTGGCACTCCCTTAAATTTTCCCTCCATTTCCCAGCCCTGCCTCTGGTGACTGTCTAAACTGGTTAGCCATTCGGGGAAACAAGCTGACAATACTTAGTGACATTACATGTGCTTATGCCCTGTGATGTAGCAATCGGCCTCTTGGTGTATACTCCAGAAAAATTGTCTCATTCTTCAGTAAGGGCATGTGTATAAGGATGTGCATCAGAAAATTGTTTCTGGTAGAAGAGATCTGGAGACAACCTAGAGGTCCATTGCTAGGGTATGCATAGTAAAATGGTTTGGTTGCATCCTATAGAATACAAAACAGCAGTTGGATGCAGCGAACTGAATATACAAAGATCAACATGGATAGATCTTTAAAACAGAGTAAGAAACAGAAGGATATTTATAACACAATTCTATGTGTGTAAATCAAAAGCAAACATACAAAACACTAGTGAGGATCCACTCATTTTAAGGACAGAGAGCAAACACATTAGAGAGAGTCCCCATGGAGGCAGTGAATGGGAGTGGAGACTGGAGACGAAGAGGGAATATATAAAATATAATAAAACATGAGAAGGACCTTGTATGGGTCAATGACGACAATGTTTTATAAAGTAAGCAGGATGATTAACTCAATTTGCTAACCTGTAAGGATCAAAATAAAAGAAGACAATTAATTTTAAATTTTAATGGCAAATTATGGTACATTAAATGGTTTCAAATGCCTTTAAGGATTGCCAGCTTGTCGTTAAAGCTATAGCGCAGACTTGGTTTTTGGTGTGCCACAGCTGGTTCACCCCAACTGTTTAGAAACAGATTTGTCAGTCCAACTCATCTAAATTTCAATTTTGTATGTGTCTTACGTTTCAGACACTAACCCCTTCTCAAGAGCTTAAAATACAGGCAAAATATTTATTTGAACTAGCTGATTTACAGATCTGTGAATTAAGAGGCATACTAAAGACAGTGAACTGAAATAAAATGTACTGAAATAGAGAAACCTGTCCTAGCATTCATAAAATTCTTGTCATCCAAAATACATTCAATCTAACTTGAAATACCAATGAAATTCTCATTCCCCACAGTCACTGACTTAAAATAGAGAAAAATCTGGAATATAGTGAACTTTGGTCACAAAGATACAGCTAGACTTGAACTAAAATTAAGTTAAAAGGAAACCAAAGTAAAACTTCAAACTAATCAACTGATATTTCATGAAAATCTTTTAAACCTGCTAAAAATAATTCCATCCAAAAAATTCATGTACGCATTATGAACAATGAAAAGAAAAAGGTACATTGATAAACAAGGCAAATTTGTTTGAAAATCTGGCTCACCCTGTAGAGATTTGCTCTTCAGTGAATTGACCTGGAGTATAAGGGACTAATTAATCATTTCCTCTTCCCTCTTCAAGTCAGCCTTTGACATTCATCAGAACTGTGGGCGCCTGGATCAAAATGCTGGGGGTGGGATTGGGGGAGGGGCCATGAGATTGGCCCTAGATCAGCTCATCTTCAAGGACGGTCCTAACCACCACGTGCCAGAATTTCAATACATCCCCGTCTCCCGGAACCTGACTGCAGGAAACCAAGTGGAAAAAATTAGCCTTGGGCTGAATCCAGTCCACTTGCAGCTGCAGCCCAAATGGCCTTTTTAAAAGCACATGTCTGATCATGCCACTCCCCAGCTTAAACCATTTCAAGGACTCAGGATCAAGTTCAACCGCATCTCAGGACTTACAAGGTCCCTCACAGTGGGCCTGCCTCTCCAACCTAAGCTGAAGCCCCTTCCTCCTCCCCACTGTCCTGTTGCCTATGCTCGGGCTGTGCTTAGCTCTTAGTATTTCCTAGGCACTCCATGGCTGCTGGGCTTTTCTTTACTCGTGCTGTTCCCTCTGCCAGAAACACTCTCTTCCTATACCTCCCACCCCGACGTGCCTGCCTTGCTAATCTTCCATCCCCAAATGCCTGCTAGCTAACTTTTATGGCTCCTGTTAGACATGACTTTTTTCAGGAAGACTGAAATGAAGAAAACTGCAACCAGTACTACAGTACTGGGGTATAATTACATGTATGTACATCTTGTAAGCAGAAGCACTCATTGCCCTTTATTCCAGACTCGCTTTTCAAGAATGTTTGTATAGCAAACAACCTAAGAAGATAGAGATAGTGACTCCCTGCAAATCAAAGAGCAGGTACACTTGTTGCCCATTTGAAAACATTCGAGGGACTTCCCTGGCCGTCCAGTGGTTAAGACTCTGCGCTTCCACTGCAGGGGACACAGGTTCGATCCCTGATTGGGGAACTAAGATCCCGCAAGCTGCGTGGCGTGGCAAAATAAATAAATAAATAAATAGAAATTTTAAAAAATAAATAAAACATTTGAGTCCCCTAAGTTCAGGGCTCCTCTCCTGTAAGGCAACCCACTGTGTGTGCCTGCAATGATCTGAGCTTAGCCATGTTGCCCCCATAGGACCTGGAGATAAGAAAAACTGACACAAACATGTTGTTCCTACAACTTGCTGCACAATGAGTAATTAAGTCCTTTGTCTCTGACCCAGGAGTCTTATGACTTCTGCCCATATCCGTGAAACTGACACGCTAACATGTTGACTTGCAAGGAGGATAAAAAGAAATCCCTTTTCAGTTCTTGAAAGTAATATACCAATGTTAATAGCCTGATTTAGGTGATTGTACTGTAGTTTAATAGCATTATGTCCTTGTTTGTAGGAAATACTCACTAAAGTATTTAGGGGTGATGGGCCACCACATGGGAAAGTTACTATTAAGGAACAAAAAAAAAGCTTTATTTTTCTAACAGGTAAACAGTGGTAACTCATTGTTTTAATTTGCAATTTCCTAATGATGTATAATGTTGAGCATCTTTTCATATGCTTGTTTTCCATCTGTACATCTTTGATAAGGTATCTGTTCATTCTAAAAGCCACTCCATTTCCACAAATAGGTTGGCCAGATTCAACAAAACAGTTGTTTCTCTTCTTTTCAAGAAATTGACTTATATTTCTAATACTACAGAGTGAGAATTTATTGTTGTTAAGTTTGTCCACAGATGTTGCTCTTGCATACATGATGTAATTGCCATTTTCTTTTTGTCCTAAATTCTTAGATTCTCCTGGAGTGCCCTCTGTTCCAGAATCAGAACAGAGTCTTTTGCCCATTTTTTTAATCGAGTTGTTCATTATCAATAAGATAAGTTGAGTTTTAAGAGTTTAAGGGTAGAGTTTTGAGGTTTAAGTTGAGTTTTGAGGTTTAGGGTTCTTTGTATATTTTGGGTAACAGTCCTTTATTAGACATGTCTTTGCAAATATTTTCTCCTGGCCTGTGGCATATATTCTTATTCTCTTGACCATTAACTTTTTACTTAATGGTTTTGGCATCCATTGAAGATTATTGCCTAGACTCATTATTTCATTAAAGATTCCCCAAATGATGATTTTCTAATTCAGTTATCCCTTCTGAATTTATTAGCTGTAATTTTTACATAAGGAAGAATTTTTCCTCATCAGGTGTTTGGTTGCTCTAAAATTAAATTTATACAGGAAAAGCAGAAAAACTGCCTGACTTTGTCCCTTTATTTTCAAAGTTCTGATTTGTTGCCTTAGGGAATGACCAAAGAAATTTGTTTTTGATTGTTTGTTTGCTTCAGATGGGCTCATAATTTTTATGCATTTAATGTTTTCAATTCATTGCAGTCATTTTTCCTTTTGATATTCAAATTTCCCATCTCACATCAGTGAAAGCCCCTTCAAGATTAATCAAGTGGGGTTCCCCTGGTGGCGCAGTGGTTAAGAATCCACCTGGCAATGCAGGGGACACGGGTTCTAGCCCTGGTCCGGGAAGATCCCACATGCCGCAGAGAAACTAAGCACATGTGCCACAACTACTGAGCCTGTGCTCTAGAGCCCGCGAGCCACAACTACTGAAGCCCGCATGCCTAGAGCCCGTGCTCCGCAACAGGAGAAGCCACCGCAATGAGAAGCCTGCGCACCACAACGAAGAGTAGCCCCTGCTCGCCGCAACTAGAGAAAGCCTGCACTCAGCAACAGAGATCCAACGCAGCCAAAAATAGATAAATATAAAAATAAATAAATTTATTTTTTAAAAAAAGATTAATCGTGTTTTTTGTCATGATTTTATTAGTTTTTTATTGCTTCCTTGTTTTGGGCACAGTAAGATATTACAGGTTCATCTTGGACATTTCTTGCCCAGCTCTGAAATCAGCCATTTCTCTAAGAAGCACTGATACCCTTTAGTAGGGAACTGGTGTTTACAGGTGGAACTCTAAGAGCTACAGGTGTTTGTTGCTACTGAGTTGTCATTAATTCCTGCCTTTTCAGTGGGCAGAGCTAAGACATATGCATTAAATCATGAGTCCATGCTGATACCTACAAGGTTTATATAACTTCTTTGATTTTATCCTTTTTCCTACATACTGAAAACCCTGGTTCCTAACAATCTTAATACAATTATTTATTTATCTTATACTACACAATATATACTTATACTACAAGTATACTATAATGGTTTCAGAATAACAATACTTTAGAAAGCACTAGGTCTACAGATGCAGTTAAATATTTCTTCTTGGTTCTTATTTGTCCTTAGAATAGATTTCACTAGGGATGTACAGTCAAAATATTGGATTTTATCATCACTTGTTACGGACATCAACAGCCTTGTTTTGCCCAGTACTGAGGGGTTTCCCCAGATCCATTCTAAAACCTGGTCACACCAGGAGGGCTGTTCACCCTACTTGGAGTATTCTCTACTTTTTATGATTAGCCACCAACGTGACATAGAGTTAAGCTCATTTGTTTCAGATCGTTGTCAATTGTTGAAAAATTCTTTCTTTAATTTATTTTTTTAACATAAAACATTTACATTGTTCCAAACCCAAAATCATATGATGAGTCACATTCAGAGAAGTGTTGTTTCCATGTCAATCTCCTTCATGTTATTCTCTCTCTCTCCCCTTAGAAGTATCATTTTCATTAGGTTTCTTGTTTATTTGTTTATTCTACCGTTATTTCTTTTTTGAAAATATAAGCAAGCACATAATATAGTGGTATCTCCCTTTCTTACACAAAAGATAACATTCTATAAACACTATTTTCATATACCGTTTTTAAAAGTTTCCCCCAATTGGCATCGAATCTAGAACTGCAAAGCCATATGCCTAAATATTCACACTTGTCATCCTCAGAACGACCCTCAACCTAAGATTCCAGAATTGGGGAAGAAAATCCAACAAGCCAGGGACTGAATGATATAAATAAGGCAGGTTAACTGGGATAGAAAATGCCAAATTTTTTCTCCTCACCAGACCCCTAGCATTACCTACTCAACCCCAAATAGCTTTTTAAAATTATTGCTGAGCTCAGACCTAGGGCGTGTAGGAATTTAATATAATGATGAGTCTTAGATAGTGAGAGGAATTGCTTTCAGCTTCCAGCTGCTGGGGATGGTAAACAGGTGACAAGAGGGAAGCAGGAAGGGCCCTCTCGTGTGGTCCAGTGTTGGGGCACCAGTGCCCAAAGTCAAAGGCACAGGGACTGCTTAGCCTTCTGCTGTGACGGGGCCCACGAAAGCTGTCGGGAGCATGTGTGAGCTGCTTGCTTGGCTGTGTGAGATTCCACACTGGAGCTCTTTGTATGGTGTATGCACAAGAGCATCACAAGTGAAAGATTTTAGGGGCTGGAAGAGGAGTCATGGATGAGGTCCAGTGATTTCCTTGAGCGGAAAAGAGGAACAGGCTCCCATTTTTTGAATTTGTGAGGAGCCATGCTCACCTCTTTGCAAATTGGGCCCTGCCGCCTGCAGACTGAGCACAGGCCAACTATGGCTGCCAGTGTTCTAGGCAGGGCTGGCATGATCTGCGGGCCTAATTGGTGCTGTCCTGGTGTAACTTAAGGACAGCCGCAAGCTCCTCCTGCCCTCTCAGATTTCCTTCCTACCAGGGCCTTTGGAAAGGACACAGTCTTCTGAGCTCTTTTTGACAATAAAAGGAGGATATCATCTCTTGAAGGTCACTCTTTAAATGCACTTTTGCCAGTAGGGAGAAGGAGATATGGAAGCTCTCACCAAATCCAGTAGGAAATTCAGATTCATGTGTGGAGGTGGAGGAGCAAAATGGTTAGAGCCAAGCCCCTGGAGATTGACTGCATGGGTTTGAATCCTAGCTCCACAATCCTATTTAGGGACCCTGGGCATCTTTTTTTTTTTTTTTTTCCCTGTGCTTTGGTTTCTCACTTGCAAAAAAAGAAAAAAACAACGGCTTTTCCTAACTTACAAAGTTGCTATGCTCCTACAGAGGGTTGAAATGTGGCCCGCAAAAGATGTCCACTGAAACCTCAGAATGTGGTCTTATTTGGAATAAGGGTCTTTGCAGACGCAATTAAGTTAAGGATCTAGAGATGAGATCATCCAGATTTAGGGTTGACCCTAAGTATAATGACCAGTGTCCTTATAAAAGGAAAGAGAGGGAGATTAGAGACAGAGAGACAAAGGGAAAGTTCTGTGAAGACAGAATCAGAGACTGGACTGATGCATCTACAAGCCAAGGAATGAACGCCGTTGATTGCCAGCAAACACCAGGAGCTAAGAGAGAAGCGTGGAAGGGAAACTCCCCCTGAGACTCCAGAAGAAAACAGCCCTGCCGACACCTTGATTACTGTCCTCCAGAGCTATGAAAAAGTAAATTTCTGTCATTTCAAGCCAACCTGACGGTAATTTGTTATGGTAGCCCTAGGAAACCAATGCAGAGCCTAAGAGCAACAAAGCCTGGGAAGCAGTTCACAGAGCAAGAGCTCAGTAAATGCTAGCAGGGATTACTTAGCTCAATTGAAACAAAGCAAAATCGGCTAATGGGATACATCAACTGGATGATAGCGGTGGGAACAAAACAAGGACCAGGCAGGGAAGAGACGCTTGGATCATCCATTCATTATCCACTGCTGCTCAAGTATGCGAAGGAGAATACGAGCTGATTCTGGGCTTTGACGCGCTTGTTATCGAATGGACAAAAAGTCTCACTACGGTGTGGCTTTCATCGACGTACTGGTGACTCTCAAATGTTTATCTCCAGTACAGACTTGTTGATTGATCAACTCCAGAGTTATGGGATCCTGTGAAGCTGGGTTGGAGCGTCCCATCCTCACTTTCCAGCTGGCAAGCTTGGGTAAATAATTCAACATCCATGAATCTCAGTCTCCTCAGGTCTTAAAATAGGCTGAGGAATATCTGCTTCTCAGGTTTTTAAATGAGAACACCTATTCAGGGCACCCCGCTGGGTGCTTGACACGTGGAAGTGTTCAGAAACATTCATCTCTCTGACTATCCCTATGCAAATTCTTACAGGATACCCAATAGGAGCTTCAAACTCAACACAGCCCAAAGTGACCTCCTTTAGGAACTTCTCCCTTCAAAACCTGCCCTGGCCCTTAATTTCCTGATCCAATTAATGGCATTGTCACCCTACTGTCTTCCAAATCCAAACTTAGAAATTATCCTCTCCTCTCTTCTCTTTTCTTAGCCCTTGCATCCAGAAAATCACAAGATCCTGCTGATTTTACCTTCCGACGAGCTCTCACATCTATCACTTTCTTGCCAGTTCTGCTGCCACTGCCTTCGTTTGGGTGTTTCTCAATGTCCTTCCAGGGGTCTCCTTGCTCTATTCTAACAACCATATCCCAGCCCCCAGCCCCCGGGTCCCAGTCCTTCCTCTGCTTTACCATTGGACCTATAGTATAGCTATAGTTTTCAAATCTGATCTTGTTATTCTGCTGTTTTTAATCTTCCCATTGTTCCTGTTAACCTAGATGGCAGAGGTCAGGACCAGCATGCACTCTGAGAACATGGGAACCCTGGGAGAATTAAGAGCTGATGTGTTAAATCCCAGACACTTAGATGCCCAATGAGACAAGAAATAAGGGACAAAAGGTAAAGCAGGGCAGCCAGACTCAGACAGACTCACGGTCACACCTGTCTTCTGCTTGCAGGGCTGAGTCTTGAATTAGTTGTAAGGAATGGGGCTGCAGGAAAGCTCAAGCAAGATTATCCTCTCTCTCTGAATCTGGGACTGAGAACCACAGAGTCAGGCTTAAATAAAATGAACAGGGGAATGTTCCAAAATTAGAAAGCTGCTGTGATTTTCCAGATTTTCTGAAGCCTTAGCCGCAACAGCTGTACATGCAATAAGAAGTAAGAAAATACTTTCCTGCCATTCTCCCACCTTCCCTGAGTAGGACACTCCAGTCACAATTCTTTCCAAATACATCACACTGTTTTATGCCTCAGGGCCTTTGCACATGCTACAGTAAGTCCCCCACATATGAACCTTCAAGTTGTGAACTTTCAAAGATGTGAACATGCGTTCCCATGTCCAATCATGTAACTTAGTTCACATGTCTGGCATACATTGTCACATGCGTGCATCCTCTACAAGTGGTTGTGCTTTTGTGTACTTTACTGTACAGTACTGTATAGAGTACAGTAGTACAGTATCTTTATTTCAAGCCCAGGATGTCCGGAAGCAAGCGTAAAACAGCAGATGTAGCTGGTACTACTATACTTTTCAAGGTACTGTACTGTAAGATTAAAAATGTTTTCTTTATTTTGTATGTTTGTTTTTTATGTATTATTTGTGTGAAAAGTATTATAAACCCATTACAGTACAGTACTATATAGACGCTTGTGTTAGTTGGGTACCTAGGCTAACTTTGTTGAACTGGACTTACGAATACGCTCTCGGAACTGAACTCGTTCGTATGTAGAGGACTTACTGTATCCATATTTATTTCTTTAATTTGGGACTGTCTATCTCCATTAGAATGTAAGCTCCAATGAGACCAGGCCTAGAATAGCGCCTGGTACATAGCAGGTGCTCAGTAAGCACACAGTGAAAAAATGATACTCTTCCTTCTTCTTGGAGTACCCACCCCCTTGTCTGCCTAGGGAACGGCCTACCTATCCTTCAAGACTCAGCTTCTACATGGCCTTGGACAAATCTCCCTGATCCTGCCTCACTCCCCCTCTCGTAATTCACTCCCTCTTGTGGACCCTTTGGGTTTCGTCAGTGATCCTTTAGAATTGCATTTGTCCTACCAACATCTAGGAGACCATGGACCACAGAAGGCAGGGCCCAAGTCTTGCTGACAGAGGGCCCCAGTGCCCGCCCAGGGACAGCCATTGTGCACCGTTCATCATGGATGTTTGGGAAACCAGGAAGGAGAGTATCCAGCTCCGTCTGAAGGGTGTGGGGAGGTGAGGTAAGGGAAAGATTGCCAGGAGAGGGGAGGTTGGCAGAAGAGAGATGGGAGATGAGTCTTCAAGGGGGACAAAGGGACATTCCACGAGAGAAAAGACATCCCAAGGTCTACTCTAGGGAGTCTTTTGAGAAAAATGCTACTAAGGACTCCTGAGCTGTCCAACCTGAGTCCAAAAAAAGGGGGTTTAGCGGGTGACATCACTGCCTAAGAAGCAGCATTCTGTGTTTTCCCCCTGAGCCTACAGTCTCCTCAGCAGGCCCCTATTCCCAGCCTGGGTCAGGAGGCAGAACAAGAACCTGCAAATTGCTATTCCAGCGGCAGTTTTGCCTGCAAGCAATTTCGGAGACCACTCAATAGAAGTTTTCAAATAGGAGGTTTCAAGTAGCCACGGTGTAATGAGATCAAGACTGCCAGCATGTAGCATGACAGGAAAAATATCATTTATGGCCGGCTTATGAATCCTATTTGCATAAAACTTATGAACCCGAGAGCGCACACTCCCTACGCAGGGAAAATCAACAAGAGCTCTCCTGGCTTTTGTTTTGTCTGGATGGTGGCAGCCTATCAGGTGAATAAGCCTTCGTGAGGAGAGATTTCTCCAAAGCTGAACAATGCTACTCATAATAGATTCCTAAATACACGAATGCATTCATTCAGACACTTCCTTTACTGCTGCATTGTAAAAATAAAGTTTTTCTGCTTAAACTGTTTTACAACTCTTAAATCCCTGCCCACCCACTGACACACCCTTCATACCCCACCTTCATATCCACCCGCCCATCCAGGCACAGAGCATCACACAGCCTGTACCCAGTGTATCCAGAGTATGTGCATATCTACAGAGGCTGGCCAGGGTGCTGAAAATTGTCTAAAGCCCTCATTCTCCTGGGCTGATCTTGAAGCTCACAAGAGCATAGTCCTTCAATCCTTTTAGAGGAAAAACACCCTTAACAGGCTCAGGTGAATTTTTTCCTAGGTAAATTGAAGCGGTTGAATTATATGAAGTTTGAAGTCCCTTCTCACATTTTAGAATTCTCAATTCCCTTCGCTCCACACTTCTCAACCTCACAACACAGCATAATACAAGTTAGCAAAGAGTAGGTGTATCATCTATTATGTAAGGACCTTCCTGTGCCTTGAGGGGGCACGAGCTTTTCTGCTAAATCCCCCCAAACCTTGGTTTTCATTGGTCCCAGTTGCTACTGCACTCAAAGAGTCAAATGAATAAAAATGAATTGAAACCCTACTCTGGACACTTAAGATAATGCCCTTTATGAGTGTCTCTAGACCCAATGTGTCTTCAAAGCCCCTTGGTTTGACTGACTAATGGTGTGGACTAAAGGGAGCCAGTATTAAGATGGGGTAACATTTCTGGACCTCAGAGGTGGTTAGGACCACAGCCAACAGCATGGCTCTGGCGGGTGGATGGGGGCCAGGAGGGTAGACTGGAACCTGTAGAAGGCGGGAGGGTCTGCAGAGAGCTGAGCAGGGAGCCAGGGAAGATGCGTTAGGGCAGAGAGGAGAGTGAGGACCTGAACGTGGGCTCCTCCTGTGCAGGGCTTGCAGTACCCCCTGCCCCCAGACAGCAGTATGGTTTAAAACTCCCTAGCCTAGTTGGGGCCAGAACAGGGATTGTAGATTCAAAAGCTTACCAAGGGATGGTGGCATAATCGTGGGAGACCTTGCTCCCCAGGGTGGGGAACAGAGCAGGGAGAGAAGGGGACTGTGTAGAGAGCAGGCACCTGGCTCTAGCCAATTGTTGATTTTAACGCACAGGGACTCAGCATCCCAAGGTCCGTCATTTGATGTGAAATTTGCACATTTCAAATATTAGCAACTAGAACAAATTTAGAATATTTTGTGTTCCAGACAAAACAACTCGGTGGGCCGATTTGGAACTCCAGTGGGATTTGTACACAGGCCAGAGTAATCAAAGACATTTCACCAGTTGATGGGACATGTGGGCCTGGCCTGGGGAAGGGCTGTAGGGACCTCAGATAATCTGTGAAAGAAGACAGGTCACCATTGCCAAAATAAACCTCAAAGTGAGGAAGACTAAGAATATTTGGAGTAATGGAAAGCTTGGCTTCCTCAGGAAAATTGTATAATCAGGGTCCGGGGACCCATGCTGTCCCAGGATATATATACCTGTGGTCAATACTGGTATCCCAGGAAACACTCAGGGGAAAAAAAAGAAAAAAGAAAAAAGAAAACCTCACTTCTGGAATACATGAAGCTTAAAAGAAATTGCTTCCAATTTATACCAGAAGAGGGAAATGAGGTCAGAAAAAGGTGAGAATAAATCAAAATACTTACATTATAGAAAGAGCTACACCCACCTGTTTCCTGATTGCAGGAAACTGAGCAATGCTTTTGGGAGGCCGGACTGCAAAGCACAAACCTGTTTAGCTATGGCTTGATTACAGGCAATTCATGCCCCGAGATCCCCCTCTCACTATGGTTCAAAGTTTGTGTTCTTTAAATGGTGAGCTGATGATGTTGTATTACTGTGAATGCAGATGGATGTTACAAATAAAGTGGGGTTGGGAAATCAATATTTTTTGAGCACCTACTATGTGTCAGGCCCTCCGGGGGTGCTTCAGATATGACAACCGCTTTTGTTACTCACAGCATCTTTATGAGATAGGGCATTTTCATCATCCCCATTTTATAAATGAGGAAACTGAGGCACAGAATGGGAACATGACTTATTCAATGTCAGGGAGCTAATAGTAAGTGGAAGAACTGGAATCTAAGCCAATTCAGTATAATAATAACAGCAGCTAATACTTCTTCTCTCCTGTAAGGGATCTCTGAGCTACCTCTGACCTGTAACCTTCCATGATTAACTCCAGCCTGTCTTTAGAGGGCTGTGAAGCTGAAATGAGATGGCACATGTAAGCACTTAACACACTGACCTGCCCAATAAATGCGCTTAATAGTTGTTATTATTAATAGAAGTAACTGGATCTGGCATTCAGAAGGCTCTGGTGACTGCAAGGGAGAGAGACAGGAGGGACAGAGACAGATTGCCATGGACTGGGAGGTGGCTGGAGATGAAAAAGAGGAAGCAGCATGTATAGACCGCTCTATGGAAAAGTTTGGTGTTTGAAGTTTGTTTTCAAGAAAGTTGATTTACCACAACTGCTATGGACTGAATTGTGTACCCTCCAAATTCACATGTTGAAGCCCTAACTGCCAATATGATAGTATTTGGAGATGGCCTTTGGGAGGTGATTGAGTCATGGGGTGGGGCCGCATGATGGGATTAGTGCCCTCATTGAGAGAAGATCTCTCTCTTTCCACGACCAGAGGACACAGCAAGCAGACGGCCACCTGCAAGCCAGGAAGAATGCTCTCACCAGACACTGAATCTGCTGACAACTTGATCTTGGACTTCTCAGCTTCCAGAACTGTGAGAAATAAATGTCTACTGTTTAAGCCACCCAGGCTATGGTATTTGGTGACAACAGCCTGAGCTGATTAAGACAATGACTGGGGCTTTCCTGGTGGCGCAGTGGTTGAGAATCTGCCTGCCAATGCAGGGGACACAGGTTCGAGCCCTGGTCTGGGAAGATCCCACGTGCCGCGGAGCGACTGGGCCCGTGAGCCACAATTACTGAGCCTGCGTGTCTGGAGCCTGTGCTCCGCAACAAGAGAGGCCGCGATAGTGAGAGGCCCGCGCACTGCGATGAAGAGTGGCCCCCACTTGCCACAACTAGAGAAAGCTCTCGCACAGAAACGAAGACCCAACACAAGCCATAAATAAATAAATAAATAAAATTAAAAAAAAAAAAAAAAAAAGACAATGACTGTAAGTGGAAGAAGAGAGTCTGATGCTGCAAAGGACAAACGTGCTGGTAAATGAAGAACAGCCCCAGGGGCTGGAGGTAAGGGCACCAGGAGCCCAGACAAGGTCACTCCTGGAAATGGGGAAGGATGTATATTCCCCTGAAACAGGGGAAAGAAGAAAGTGGGTAGACGACCTTGATATATTTTGATGTGAAAGGAAGAAAATTGAGGCACTAAAGTTTGACCTAATTCCAATAGAAGTGGAGAAAATGCCTCTCTTCAGGGAGGAGAGAAGGAAAGTGCTGGGCGTGGAGGAGCTAGGAAAAGGTGGCATGGTTTCCGTGGGGAACCGTAACCAGGGTTCCCTAGATTTTCCAGCACAGCCCTGATTTTAGGATTCTCCCCCGTTACCCTCTATAAGTACATTCATATAGACACACATACTTGCCAGACCTTATGCCCAATTTGGGATTCAAAAAAATAGTCCTATCAACCAAGGGTGAATAAAAGTAATGATGAGCAGCCTGAAACACACATGAGATTAGACTGAGCAAATGTGCACTGGATTCTATCAGTCAGGCTGGGGGACTCTAGCTCCACAGAACAGTCCAGAGAACCAGAGGCAGGGAAGGCTTTGCAAGGGGGACATGGTGGAAAACCAAAAATGATAGGATTCTATGGCAAAGATGAGAAGCAGGTATTAGGATGGGAGCACCTCTTTCCCTGTCCTGACCCAAAGTAAAGAAAGCTTACCTTATACTCAAGATTTCTCAAAATGTATTCCCCTTGGTCAAACAAACTTAGGAAGCACAGTGTATTTTCTCCACAGAGGATTTATGTTACAAGTCACTGTGTTAAAGTCTCTGAGAAGTCCTGCAGTAAAGAAACTTTGTGTCTGATAATGAAACACATGCATTTTAATGAAACTGATCTCTGGGAAAATACTAGAGGTTCTTGGAAGGACTACTTTAATCATCTACTAAGGGTTGGAGTGGCATTGAGTCCGTAAGGGACCTGCTTAAGAAACAACAGATGGGCCCTAAATGCCAGCTATGGAGAGTGGGACCAGTGAACTGCAGGAGTTTTGTTTTACTGAATGCAATATGCAGGTTTGGGGCCAAGACAAAAATTTTCTGGACAAAGAAGAAGAAGCTGGATTTGAATGAGGAAAGGACGGGTAGAAGGACTTACATGTGTGCCAGGAAAATGTAATCTTGGAAAACAGGTGCATCTAGTGAGGATATTTAAGATACCTTTCTATGAGTATGGGTGACAAAACTTCTTCATTTTTTCCAAGAAACTGTCAGCAAAGGCTGAAAAATAAAATCACAAAATAGCTGCATGTAGTTGAAATTCCCTTTGAAAATGGTAAGGGAGCTGAATGCCACATGGCATGGAGTTGAGATGGCAGCGTATTAAGATGGGGTAGGGGCGATGTCTATCCAACTGGGTTCTCTCTGTTCAACCCAGTATTTCCCAAACTTATTTGTCCAAGAACCTGTTTTCTTTTCTTATAACACCTATTGACATCTCAGAACTGGCATTCTTCAGATCCAAATTTGGGAACACCTGGTCTTACTCATTCCACTTTCATATAATCTGACTAAAGTAGGGAGCTTGAGAAAGTTCTAAATTTGACTTCTGGGGGAAATAACCAAGGATAATATTCAAAATACCTAACAAGTCCAGCATGAGTTCCAATAAATGAGTGGGTAACTGTCAGACCTGAACATTCAAAGCTGAATATCAGCCCTACAAAATCCTATTCTTTTCTTAGGCTACATTTAATTCTGGCCCTGGAATTTAGACTTATCTCTTAATAGAACTGGAAGGGACCTTGGACACCTTATTCTTCAACTACCTCCTTGGATACAAGAGATAATAAATGGCAGGTTGGTGGCATAGTTGGGGCTGAAACCCCAACCCACTAATTTTGGGGAACTCTAGTAGTTACTCCATGAACTGCAGTGAATAAATCGCTATTAGAAATCCAAGACCAAAATCATCAAATGCTGCCCTCTTCCTCATCACCCACCCTCCTCACCTACCATCTGTTTTGGGGCTACAGTTATGCAGAAACCCTGCATTTAGGAGCAAGACCACAGCAGCTGGGCTTTGCTTGGATGTGGAAGAAGGAACTCTTTGGACCTGTGTTAGTTAGGATAGGTTAGGCTGCAGTCATAAATAGACCGATACAGGTTATGGCTCAGCACAACAGAAGCTTATTTCTTGCTCACATGATAGTCCAGAATGGTTCCAGTTCTGGGGAGCTGGGGAATGGGAGTGGAAGCTCTTCAGTTATTCAGGAACCTAGGATGTAGGGTCCTACGTCACCTTCAGCATGTAGCTTCTGAGGTGGCTCAGGGGTTCTCCATCTCAGTCAGCAGGATGAAGGAGGACACATGGTAGCATGTGAACTAGATTGGAAGCAACACACATCACTTCTGCTCCACTCCCATTGGCTGGAACTCAGTTACGTGGCCACAAGAGAGGATGGGATTGAACCAAGGAAAGCGAAGGAAGACATTTTGGTGAGTAGATCTTTTGACCTTCATTTTCCCATTAACTTATGAAGCATGAGGATTTAAGACATCAGTTTCTCCATCTGTAACTGTGAATAAAATAGAAAGAAATGACAATCAGCTTCACTGGTGTCTTTTTTTCTTTTTAACTTCCTAATGTTTCCGGTAGCCTGGTTTATGTTTAGGACAAAAACTGGCAAATGCTGATAGTAATGTAGAGTTCTTCTCCGAATCCATATATGTTCTGATCGCCCCCCTCCTTCTCCTCCATTCTATGAGTGAAAGAGAAGTGCTGGATACTAGAAAGCCTATTGATCTAACAGACAGAAGATTTAGGTTCAAACCCTTCCACTTCCTAGCTGTATGACCTAGGGCAAGTCCATTAGCCTTTTGGAGCCCCAGTGTCCTTTAATTATAAATTAAAAATTTACATAGGCGCTCCACCAAGATATCTAGTCCCAGAAAGTGTAAGAGTCCCCTCCATCAGTTCCCGTATACATTCATATTAGGGTCCTTCTTGGAGGATTCATTTCATTGTTCACATAGGTTGACAAGTGCTCTATTTTGGGGCTGGGGGGGATGGAAGGCTAACCCAAAGATGCCATCGAAGTGTCACACTTGAATGGGGCTATTTTAGTGAGTCATCTGTCTCTCCTTGAAAGTAAAGAGAGAGACCAATTTTTCCATAAACTTGGTTTTGTTTTTTGGGTTTTTTTTTTTTGCCATTTCCAAGCCACTGGTAGTCTGTCTAAATTTATAGTCATTTTGTGTTTGAGTCAGTCCTTAAATTAAGATACAATGCAGGGGACTTCCTTAGCGGTCCAGTGGTTAAGAATCCGTGCTCCCAATGCAGGGGGCCTGGGTTCAATCCCTGGTCAGGGAACTAGATCCTGCATGCATACCGCAACTAAGAGTCTGCATGCTGTAACTAAGACCCGGCGCAGCCAAATAGATAAATATATAAATAAATATTTTTTAAAAAAAGATACAATGCAGCACATAGACTTAGAGAACTGGATTATGCACAGAAAAATCAGTGAAACTCATATCATGAACTTGGGGCACATTTTTATTTTCCAAGATACATCAAGGTTCAGGATAAATTTTTTTGTACTTGTAGTATCAGTGATGATGATGATAATGATGACAATGGTGATGATTTATGATGATGATGTTGATTTTGCATTAAGGATATAGCACTGATTTAATAGGAATACAAATATAGGGTGGTGGTTGGGTAGAGATGGTTGTGGTTAGACTTGTCAAAGGGGAAAATTATGAAAAGATACATGCACCCCAATGTTCAGAGCAGTACTAAGTACAATAAGCAAGACATGGAAGCAACCTAAATGTCCATCACCAGATGAATGGATAAAGAAGATGTGGTACATATATATACAATGGAATATTACTCAGCCATAAAAAAGAACAAAATAATGCCACTTGCAGCAACATGGATGGACTTGGAGAGCGTTACGCTAAGTGAAATAAGGCAGACAGAGAAAGATAAATACTGTATGCTATTGCTTATGCGTGGAATCTAAAAACTACAACAAACTAGTGAATATAACAAAAAAGAAGAAGACTCACAGATGTAGAGAACAAACAAGTGGTTACCAGTGGGGAGGAGGGAGGGGCAATATGTGGGGTGGGAGGCACAAACTCTTGGGTGTAAGATAGGCTCAAGGATGTAGTGTACAACACAGGGAATATAGCCAATATTTTCTAATAACTGTAAATGGAAAGTAACTTTAAAAATTGTATAAAAATTAAAATTTTTTTTAAAAAGAGGAAAATTATGAGCAAAATAGTAGAAAGGCAAAAATAGACATAGTTTACTAAAAGACAGTGGAAATTGATTTGGTTAATGAACACTTCTTTTTTTAAATTAATTAATTAATTAATTTTATTTTTGTCTGTGTTGTCTTCGTTGCTGTGCACGGGCTTTCTCTTGTTGCGGAGAGCGGGGGCTACTCTTCATTGCGGTGCATGGGTTTCTCATTGCAGTGGCTTCTCTTGTTACAGAGCGCGGGTTTCAGTATTTGTGGCACGTGGGCTCAGTAGTTGTGGCGCACGGGCTTAGTTGCTCCGTGGCATGTGGGATCTTCCCGGACCAGGGCTCAAACCCGTGTCCCCTGCATTGGCAGGGAGATTCTTAACCACTGCGCCATCAGGGAAGTCCCTGAACACTACTTTGGTAGAAGGAGCAGACAAGAGGAGGGAGAGAAGGTCAAGAGAGGCAAAGAAGGAAAACCGACAAGGGCAGAGGAGACGAGGGTCAACCGGCATTTAGAATCCATTTCTATTGCCTTCTAGTATATATGAGCACAGCAGAAGCTAGAAAACAAAACACGACATTCCTCAGACATTTTCCCTCCCTCCGAAAGTGGGGCTGTGGATGTTAGCTGGGTTCTACCAGCAAGGGCCAGCCTGCTCTGAGCATGCAAGCTGTGTGAGCAAGGGCCTCTTGTTCAGCAGGGCTCCAGGTTCAGTTTAATGCTCTGCTGTCAAGGTCTGGAAATCCTGAATAATTTTAGCTTTGAATTTGTGTTTTATAAGTGAAGTCCAATGGGACAACAGAGCACGTGTGTGAACAGAGGAGATATACACCGATGTGGGTGTCTGTTACTGTTCCTTGCTGCCCATTCCTATGTAGCTTTAGGGGGACCCCATGAACAAAGAATCTATGTAGGAGGACATTTCCCCCTCCTCCAAGCCCCTGGCAGCCACTAATCTACTTTCTACCTCTATGGACTTGCCTATTCTGGATAGTTCATATACAAAACTCAAAATGAGTACCCAGGAAGGACATTACCTACACAACTGAATAAGCAGGGCTTTCCACTTAGGCAGAACTTCTTTGAATACAGAAAGAAGGTAAAGACATTTTAAGATACATGAAGCACCAAGGTACCGTTATCATATCATTTCTTACTTGCATATATTTTACTTTCCTATAATTAGGCAACCACTTATGCTGAAAATGAGGGAAAGGGAAAGCTATGGTAACCCATAGTTCCTTTTCTTTCTGTCTGTCCTTGGTCACCAGTAAGCTGAAGGCACAGAGTATTGGTGGAATGTGTCCATGTCAAAAAGTGAAATAAAAACAGTTGAGTTAGGGAATTCCCTGGTGGTCCAGTAGTTAAGACTCCGTGCTTCCACTGCAAGGGCCATGGGTTCGATCCCTGGTCGGGGAAATAAGATCCCACATGCTGCGGCATGGCTTAAAAAAAAAAAAAAAAAACTTGAGTTAGTTATGTGCAGTGCTTCCATTGCTCTGATAAGAATAAAATATATATGCATAAAGAAGCTATAAAATACAAATTGTGTGATTTTGGTGATCCTACATGCAAATTAAATGCTTTTATATTTGCATTTGAAACTGGTATTGCACAATGTAAAGATGAATGGTAAAACTCATGCCAGTAAATTTTTAACTTTTTCTCTCTGAGAAAGACATGAAATAGCAAATAAAAAACACCACAATTCGAGAGAGAGACTGCAGAAGAAAGGGAAAAACTTTTTATTTTAGTACCCGTAACAGTACTTTTTTTCCTTCTTTTTGGACAAAGGGCCCTGCGTTTTCAATTGCACTGGGCCCCATATATTATGGAGCAGGCCCTGTCTGTCAGTTTGATTTCCTTATGTGAGATCTGGGGGGCAAAATAGTGTGGACGCCATCTTCCTTCATCGCCACTGCTTTCCACGCAATTGCCATGGCTCATGATTTACGCTACTTTCATCACAAGATGAAAACAATAAGAATCCTAGAGTAAGGTTTAAATTAGGTAGGGTTCCTTCCCTATTTCAAAGGTAATTCAGGGTTTTGAGTCTTATACTATTTTTGAATGAATTTTCATTCTTATCAAGGTAATACTTTTAAATAATGGAACATTTCAAATAACATATGATTTTAAAAATTGAGTTGTAATTTGCATACCATAAAAGTCACCTTTTCAAAGAGTACCATTCTGGAGTTTTTAGTATAGTCACAAGGTTATGCGACCATCACCACTATCTAATTCCATAATATTTTCATCACCCCCAAAAGAAACCCTGTACCTCCTGGCAGTCACTCCACATTGCTCCCTCCCTTAAGCCCCTGGCAACCACTCATCTCCTTTCTGCCTCTGTGGATTTGCCTATTCTGGATATTTCATATAAATGAACTCATACACTATGGTCTTTTGGGTCTGACTTCTTTCACATAGCATAATGTGTTCAAGGCTCGTCTTAGTGTCAGCAGCTATCAATACTTCATTCCTTTTTATGGCTGAATAATATTCCATGACATGGATATGCCATGTTTTGATTATCTATTCATCCACCGAAGTATGAAGTTTAAATGAAAAGAGTAATCCCTTGCTCCAGTCTTTCCTTCTCCTCACTCTTACTCCCCAGAGGAAGCCACTTTCTACTCCTGAGTCATTTCTCCTGGTCTGTACCTCCCTGTTTCCACATATCCTCTTTATACTGCTATTTATTTGTAATTTTTAGATATTTATTATATTCCTACTTGGGAAGATATGTCACTTTGACACCTCCACACAGACCTATTTTTTTCTTCTTCCTTTTTCTTAATACAGTTACATGGACAATTTTTGGTTAAATCAGTATGTATTTAGTGGTCAGATTATCGTGACCATGTAAAATGCTGTTTACTGCTGAGCCAAGAATTATACCATTATTCCTTCTACTTTTCAGAGCCAAGAGAGTCATCTCTCTTCCTGATTTCCACGTGCTGGAGTGCCACAGGCTCAGGCCTTGGACCACTTCTTTTCTCTATTTATACTCACTTTCTAGCCACCCTCCTGGTTTTCAATATTATCCAAATGCTTATGACTCCCAAATTTATATTGTCAGGCTCATCCTCATTTGCATTCCAGACACATGTCATCCATTGCTGACTTGACATTTCCACTTGGATGTCCCACAGGTACCATATATTTAACTTGTCCAAAACAGAATCCCTACCTCCTTTCCTCTGGAGCCACAAAATTCCCCATTTCAGGAAATGGCGCTTGCATTCTTCCAGTTGGTTAGGTTCCAAACCTTGGAATTATCGCTGTCTCTTTTTTTTCCCCTTTCATACCCTCTATCCAATCCACAGATAATTTAGTCAACTCTACATCAAAATATATAAAAAATCCAACCACTTCTCATCATTCCCTACTGTTACCATCCCAAGTCCAGGACACCGTCATCTCTCACCTACACTATGGCAACCACCTCCTGACTGGTCTCCCTACTGCAGTCCTTGCCCCCCGACAGTTACTGTCTACACAGGAGCCGGAATCATCCCTTTAAGACGTGAGTCATGTCACGTCACTCCTCTGCTCAAATCTCTCCAATGGTTTTCTGTCTCACTCAGATAAAAGGTGCTGTAAGATCTGACTCTGCTGTGTCTTTGACCTCATCTCCTTCCACTCTCCCCCAACTTACTCTGTTCCATCAACATCGGCTTCCTTGCCACACATGGAACACTTTAAGTGCATTCTAGCCTCAGGGCCTTTGCACTTGCTGTTGCCCCACCCAGAATGCTTTTCTCCCATATAGCAGCATGGCTGGCTTCCTTACTTCTCTAATGTCTTACCTGCTCAAATGTCACCTTATTGGGGTGGCTATTCCATTAGGCTGTATAAATCAACCCCCTACTGTGACTCTCTCTATACTCCTAATCTTGCTTTATTTCTCCTCCAATATTATCTCCAGTATTGTTATCACCTGACACATTATATATTTGTTTATTGTCTGCTGTCTTCCCCTGGAAGGCAGTCATTGTCTGTCATATGTACTACTGTATATCCAGTGTCTAGAATGTGCCTGGAATACAGCAAGCACTGGAATACAGTAAATATTTGATGACTGAATGAATTAATTTAAAAGTGTTAATAAATGCATGTATTCAATCTACAGGTTGAATTTGGAAGCAGAATTTCGTATTCTGCAATTAAAAATTCTATGTAGTTTCCCCTCATAAATGCCTCCCTAGTTTGTAGGACTCTGTGTTTATGTCTCATTCTCTTCCACAGCCTGAAGCTCCTCAGAGGAATTCTCAGTGCCTGGCACAGAAGAGACCCTCAAATGTCAGTGGGACTGTAATATCTCAGGGATTTAAAGAACTAATGGGTACGGCTGCTCATAAAGGTAACATGTGGCTCATCCTTCAGATACATTTAAGGAGTGAACACAATACATCTGAGATGGAGAATTCTCCAACCTCGTTCATCCATTCATCCATGTATTCATTCAAGCATTCAATCTGATATGTATTGAGCACCTTCTTTGCGAAAGTCTCTAGTTCCTAAACACTTTCTATTGTATCTAAATGACCTGCCCTCCCCCCTTACTGGTCTAAATGTTATTTCTTGCTCTGACCTCAGTGAAGCTGGAGGACAGCTGGGTACCAGCATCTGTCTAATCACCCTTCATCCCTTGGCAACTATTAAGACATGCCAGGATGCTCTTTGCTGAGACCTCTCAAATTTAAAATGGGGACACTTGGTATTCAAGATAGAGAGCCTTGACATTCGAATACTTGCCCCTCCTTTTTCCTGCCGGAGAGAAATGTCTGGTTGTTGACTTTCAGGGTCAGGCATAGGCAGCCCATTCTTCTGTAGGGCTGGTGTTTGGTTTGGTGGATTGACTTCATAGACAATGGGCACATTTTCATAAGCCGTCACAGCAGGAAGTACCCACCTTCTTGGAAGCAAAGATGTGGCAGCATGAGAGAAGAGGGGTCATACTTTCTGTATGGAACTTGAATTCTATTCAGCTGATATGAGCAATTTTTTAAATGTGGGCATAGAGATGAGGCCAAATTGAAAACCAGACCCCCAAGTCTAGCAGGAGGGCTATTTTGTAGTCAGGTCTTTAGAAGTTCTCTGCAAAAGTCATTGGGCTCGCTGTACATCCTTGCAAACTCCCTGCTTTAGTTGGAATGAAAAGGTGTCCTTGGAGTGAGTTTCCTGAAACTCTGCTGTGTTATGTAAATAAACTTGTTTTATAATCAAGTGGTGGGGGGGTTTTACTGTAGGGCCTTGTTTTTAGGTCAGAGGTCAAGAAAGCAGGGCAAGGACCAATCAACATTATTGTTTTGCAACAATTATTCACTGTTTATGTTATCTTCTAAAAGGAGACCATTTGCAGGGTAAAGGGATGTTTTACTGCAAGAAACAAGAGGCAAAAATTCATTCTTAAAAAAACCCAAAAGCTGAACCTAATTCTTTTATATTAAGAGGGGATTCTTTGAAGCTCTCCTGTTGTATTTTAAATGATTCAGTTTACACAGATAGCTACGCATATACATACAATTTGTTTTACAACCAGCTTTTGGTTTTTGTTTTTTCCTGCCTGGTTCAGAGCCATTGTGTAAAAGACTATCATTTGTACGTGAGACATTAGTAGGGGACATGGGCTCATCTGCCTGGAAAGGTGAGGGGGGGGGTGGTGTCAGTATATAAAACTGACTCCAGATTCCTATCGAGTGCATTTGCCTGTGAAAGGACCTATTCAGCCGTAGTGAGGTGGAGTTACAGCCCTGGGCCACAGCTGTTGGGAAGTGTTCCTGGACCCGCAGGTGGGATGGGCCTGGGGCCGGTTCCTGGTACAGCTCCTGGCTTAGACTAGGCTCCTTTTGTTTTCCTCTGGGAGGTTGGCTCCGCTCTCCAGAAACCTGCTTGTGGCTGGTTCTCCTGCTAGGTGCTTCCGTCCTTGGAAAGGTACGGGCCATGAACACAGGGGCAGCTCAGTTAGGGCACACAGTTTGTAATTTAACCGATACATTTCTCTAGATATGCACAGCCTTCCGTCAGAAGTATTCTTTCCCCTTGACCTCATCCCTAGAAGTTCCTTTCTTTTGCTCTAAGACATTTTCAGAATCCTGTGTTTATTAGCCTAACTTCCCAGCTCTTATTCTGTTCCGCATCTTACCCGAAAGTCCCAGATCAGAGCTTTCCACCCACCTGGTGCCCTCAGCCTCCATGGGAGCTACATCCTCTTCACAAGGATGGAGGCAGGTTGGGGAGTCTGCTGGATTGAGTCCCTCAAAGCTCCTGTGCAGTCAAGTCACCCATTGATACCGGGCTAAATAAGCACTGTTTTTGATGGTAGATAAATGATCAGGAATAGATAGAAAAGAAGCAAGTTTCAGGGAGTTAAGTAACAGGCAGACGACTACAAATTTCTTTCTTAATTCTACTATCAACTCCCTGTGTGACCTTGAGTTTCTAAGATGTATCATAAATGCAGAGAACCTCAGATAACTTCCCAGGGCTATTTTGAGCAATACATATTAATTGGCTAAGGAATGCGGTGATTACAAATGACTTTGTAAATGCAAAGCTTTATACATACTAAGTAATTTTTCTGCATGACTTACTAACGATTGGACTAAAAGCTACAGAGGGAAGTCCACATTGTCTCTATAATAATATATATACATATAAAATAAGATATAAAATAATATCTTGTATAATAATAAGAGCTAACAAATATGAAGCCTTTATGTCCCAGGAGCTAAGCTTAGATTACCTCGTATAATTTCCCTAACAATGCTTACGGGTCAATATTTTCATTTTCCCCATTTTAGAGATGAGGACACGAAGGCACAAAGAAGTTAAATAATTTCCCAAAGTCTTGCAGACAGAAAGGGCCAGAACTTCAACAATTCATTTTCATAATTGCTCTTCCCCACTCTGCTGTAACGCCCACCTAGATCTGGAAGTCTCTTAAACTACTGCAGAAAAGTTTGGTAATTCTGTTTCATTAAAATCTTCAGTCCATCAGAGGAAATAATGAATACCTGTTGAACGATTATTTTGGCAGTTACACATATTAAACCATTTAATTCTCACATCAACCCTAAGAAGTTGGTACTTATTCCCTGTTTATGGATTAAGCACAAAGATGTTAAGAAACTTATCCATGGTCACAGTTAGCAAGTGGCAGAGGCTGGCTTTGAACCTTGGGTAATCTGGATCCAGAGTTTGTGTTCTTTATCCATAAGTAACCCAACCAATGACCAAAAGTGTAGAGCAACATGTAGAATCCCATCCCTGTCTCAAGGAGTGGACTTGACCAATAAACTCACTGTGTGATTTTGGACCACAGTTTCTTCATCTGTAAAATGGACATTCTCCAAAGACCCTGCCAGCTCTGTAATTCTGTACTTTAACAAGTCTGCATTTCTTTTTTCTTTTTTTTTTTTAGTATTTATTTATTCATTTATTTAGGCTATGCTGGGTCTTAGTAGCAGCACACAGGATCTTCATTGCAGCATGAAGGATCCTTTGTTGCAGCATGAGGGATCTTTAGTTGTGACATGCGGACTTCTTAGTTGCAGTATGCATGTGGGATCTAGTTCCCTGACCAGGGATCGAACCCAGGCCCCCTGCATTGGGAGCGCAGAGTCTTACCTACTGGACCACCAGGGAAGTCCCAAGTCTGCATTTCTTAACAGGAGTCTGGAGAGCAATCTTTGCAGCTTCAGGAACAAGTGGGTAGCAAATATCGCAATCGTAGGCATTTGAGAAGAGAAAGTCTACACAAGTTTGGTGCTTCATGCAGGAGCCGTGGGATGCTTGAAACCATAGGTGTTAGTGAGACTTCCAGGAGGTAAAACCTCTTGGCAAGAGAACAGTGTTGCGTTCCCAGGGGAAGTGAGAGCTGGTGAGGGCTTTAGAGGTGTGGTACAGAGGGGACGTGGAGGACTCACCTAGAGTAGAAGGTAGGAAAATGGTTAAAACAACAACAACAACAAGAAGTAAAAGTGTTTTGTGAATTTGGATGTGATATTGGGAAAGGAAGAGAAGTTGCAATCTTATCATTCATAAAATGCAAATCTTATAGTATGGGCAGCACCTAAAGAAAGAGCATAAGGGCTTTGGAATGGGACAGACGTGGGTTTGATCCCACTTCTGCCACATTTTAGCTTGTGATCTAAGTGCCTTAATTTTCTCCTTGGTAGAATAGGGGTCCCATAACACGGAGCAAAGACTCAATAAATGCTGCTTTCCATTCCAACCAGCCAGGATTGCTTCTCTCCCGTCCCCACCCTCACTCCAGACCTAAGACAGTCAAAAGCCAATGAAGTCTTAGCGGTGATGAAAAGCTTTGATCTTAAAAGAGGAATGAAGACATCACATCCGCCCCTGTTTTTCCTTTCAAATTGCACTAGGCTCCCCAAAGAGCTTCACCCTGAGCTCCAAGAGGAAGGGATGGGAAGACCGGGATGAGCAGCAAAAAAGCAACCCGAGGCTAGAGGAGACCAGCTTGCACCAAAAAGGTAAACCCGGGGAGTCTACTAAGGAAAGTCGTAATCGCAGTTCCTCCCTCCTCGGTCCTGTTTCCCCACCGGCACCCGGGGTCGGGCCTGGAATACAGACGCTGGCCAGCAGCTGACTGGCTCCACTGGAGAGAGGGCTGTCAGAGCAGCGGTCTCCATCCTTCCGCTCAGGGTCCTCACAACAGAAGCAAGAGCAGCCTCGACATTACTCAAAGGGAGGAGTGGGATGAGGCAAGAGTGTCACATACATAGATGCCAAAGGGCAAGTTGCAGAGAGTGGAAAGAGCCTCCCTGTATCAGTTTCCTGCTGCTGCTGTAACTAATCATCACAAACGATGGTTTAAAACAACACAGATAATTACCTTACAGTTCCGGAGGTCAGAAATCTAAAATGGCTGGGAAGGCCAGCTGTCCTTCTGGAAGCTCTAGGGGAAAACTCGTTTCTTTGCCTTTTCCAGCTTCTAGAAGCTACCTGTGTTTCTTGACTTCTAGTTTTAGATTAGTCCCATCTCTGCTTCTATCTTCACATCTCCTTCTTGGACTCTGACCCTCCTGCCTCCCTCTTGTAAGGACCCCTGTGATGACATTGGGCCCCCCTGGATAATCCAGGATCTCGCCCCATCTCAAGAGCCTTAATGTAATCACATCTGCAAAGTCCCTTTTGCCTTGGAAGGTAGCATATTCACAGGATCCAGGGATTAGACATCTTTGGAGCAGGCCATTATTCAGCCCGCCACACTATCTAAAATTTGGTAACCAGAAATCTGATTTATCTCCTTATTAAATTTGTAATCTCAAAACAACTCACTTCACTCTAAACCTTGCTGTCTCCATCTGTAAAAAGGAAGTGACACTATTTTACTTGATTCCTTTTGGGCTCATAGGGGTCATCTACATAGGCTGTCCACTCTCGTGCCTCGTGTGGCGTAAGGGAATGGTAAATGTTGGATCGTCTCCCTCTTCTCTAGCACGCAACGGATAGGCATTATAGGGTTAGGGGCTGGGAGGAGGCCCTGGGACCCTTGGGAGCTGTCACAGGTCGAATTCCTGGGAAAATAGACGTTGAGACTGAGATTTGTATGCAGGAAGTTTATTGGTGGGTGGTCCCAGGATCAGCACCTGTGGGGTGTGTGGGAAGTAGAACTGGGGACGTTGGGCTGTGATGACGATGCAACAAAGGTCTCAACCTACCCAACGGGGAGCTCAGAGTTGACTCAGGTTAGGCTGAGGGGCTGAGCTTCTATATCCCTGCAGGTAGTCATTATACGAGGGTTGCCTGAGGAGGGGCACGACATTGGCCTAGGGGGCTTTCTCCCACCGAGGGTACCCCGGGAGGAGAACACATCAGCAGCCAGTGCTTCCAGAAGCTGGAGGAATGTGTGCCCCAGTTCTGCAGCAGGGACCTGGGGAGTGTACCCTGGTATCCACTATAGCAGCTAACCTTTCTGTCTTATTGAGTGAAGACCAGAGAGAAAACAGACCGTAAGGGTCTTGACAGGCTGTATAGTGCACAGGCTCAGAGGCTCAGAGCTCGTGCTCTCAGGCAGGTAATTCTGACTTCATATCTCATTTCTACTTCTTCCTGATGTGTGATTTGGGGATGTCACTGTACCTCTCTGTGTCTCTGCTTCCTCATCTCTAAATTAGAGGGTAATAGTATTAATCTTAGAATTGTCGTGAAGATTAAACAGATAGTCAATGTAGAATTCTCAGCAGTGTCTGACATCTGATGGGTCCCATACATGTTAGATTTTGTGGTTAATAATATTCTCACAACTCCTTTCCTACTTTGTCTTTTCAACCCAAACCCAAGTGTTTAACATGTGAGCTGGAAAGGAAAAGGAAAGAAAGGGAAAGGAAAGGAAAGGGAAGAATCCTACAAGAACACCCATCGTGACTTAAGACACATCTCATTAAAGCCAGGGGTGGAGGGCAGAGACTGGGGCTTAGAGAGTGGGAAGAGGGGCGTTAGGAGCACACACCTGGAGCCAGCCTGCCTAAGTGAGACTCCATGCCACTCACGAACTGGCCGGATGACCTTGGAGGGTCATTGTGGGAATTAAATGACATCATGAAAGTAAAGCTCTTAGGACACTGCCTGACACATGGTAGGTACCGTGTATGTTTGCCATTATTATTCTTAGGCTACAATGTATCCACAAAGGCAATATCAAGGGAAGAAGCCCTTGATTTAGACCTTGCAGGTTTCCCAAGAAGTTTAAATCACTTGGATGTCCAGACTGAATTTCTGAAGTTGGCTACAAACTCTGTCTCTTCTGTTACTAGATTAAACCTCCAGTAGCACCAGTTCCCTGGCTTAAGTGTTTAATCATTTACAGCTGTCACCAGGTTGTCAAAGAGGGTGATGCTAGCTTTAGTTTGAGCTGGGACTGGATGAAGAAAAGGGGCTTAGGAAAAATTACTCCAGGGATCAGCTACAGGGATTGGTGTTCTTTGAGAATCCTGGACCTCCCTTCAAGGTAAAATAAGGGTTGGTAAGAGAAACTAAACCTTTTATGCATTTTATGTCTTTTTCTTAATTCCTTTTTTTTTTTTTTCTTAAAGATTTATTTATTGATTGATTGATTGCTATGTTGGGTCTTCGTTTCTGTACTAGGGCTTTCTCTAGTTGCAGCAAGCGGGGGCCACTCTTCATCGCGGTGCGCGGGCCTCTCACTATCGCGGCCTCTCTCGTTGCGGAGCACAGGCTCCAGACGCGCAGGCTCAGTAGTTGTGGCTCACGGGTCTAGTCGCTCCGTGGCATGTGGGATCTTCCCAGAGCAGGGCTCGAACCCGCGTCTCCTGCATTGGCAGGCAGATTCTCAACCACTGCGCCACCAGGGAAGCCCCTCTTAATTCCTTTTTTACCTGGAATGTTAAAACTTGAGGAACTTCAAACACCCCAACCCTTACGTATCTGCCACTTTCTCTTATGTTGACGTTCTCCAATTTTCTTTCTCCCCAGTCCAAACCCATGCTGGAAAGGGTTACAGAAGATGGGACTGATCAGAATAAAACTGGGACTACACTACTGAATTAGGAGACAGAGAGGGGGGCTTTACCTCCTTGCGGAGAGTCCAGGCTCCAGGCTGAGAGCTCCTGCCCCATCCTCCACTCTCCTCTCCTTGCTCCTCTCTCTGTATCAAAAATATCAGATATTTACTTTGATTTTCCTTTTCAAATGTGCTTGATTTTCAAGCCCACCTTGTTGGGTTCCTACCACACACAGTAATAAAAATAAGCCACAGGAATCCCAAGTCACGGAGCCAGTTTGTTGGACCCATTTAATCTTTCTCCAAGACTAACTCATTAGTTTTATTTAGTTAAGAGTCACAGGAATGTTTCTCCTGCAACTATGGTGTCAAATTTTTTTTAAGCAAGTTAAAAAAAAAAAAGCAAAGTACGCAATAAAACAAACATGCAAAATATTTTGATAAGAGGGGCAATCATGCTGTCTGTATCTTTCAGAATCTGAAGAACTCCTAGTGATCCAAGTTTTTGGCATTAAGGGAGATACTTAGCAGACAGGATCATGCCCCTGATTTTTAACTTTGTGGACTTAAACTCAGTGAAAGTCAGTTCACAGAGTTATTATTACTAGGCTGGAATGGACTGTCCATTTCCTGTACTGGCTTTTCATATCAGGAGGCAGAGTTGACCTTAAATCTTGTGATTTTTATTTCCCAGAAAGAAAAAATGAGAAGAATAGGCAAACAGAGAGAGTCATGGGACTTGAAGGGAAAGCCCCCAATCAAAATGTGTCTGAAATCTATGCCCTACTTTCTACCGCCAATGCTGCTCTCCTAGGGCAGTCTACTGTTACCTCTAACCGAGACTATTACTTACAATGGCCTCCTAATTTATTTCCCTGTATCAATGCTTGCCTGACTCCTGTGTGTTTTTCCCACACACAATGACCAAGGTGATTTTCAAAAAGTTTAAATCAAATTATGTCACTCCCCTGACTAAAAGTCTATACTAATTTCCCTTGCACTTCAGGTAAACCCAAAATTCTTTCTGTGAATACATGGCCCTGCTTGTCCTTGTAGGCTCAACCCACTATTTTCTAGCCCCACTAGACTTCACTTCCTTAGGTAAGATCTTTCAGGCCTCAGGACCTTTGCACATGCTGTTTCCTTTATTTAGAAAGCTTCCCTCCATCCTATTCCCTTCTTTCAAGTGACTCTCTCTACTCCTCCTTAGACCTCACCTTAAATGTCACTTCTTCAGGCAGAAATTTCCAGACTATTCTATTTAAACTAGGCTTCTCATTCTGGTCATTAGTCTCTGTTTTAGTCTTTACATAGTATTTATCATGATTCGGCATTATTTATTATTATTACTTTTTCTTTTTTTCTGATTTATTTTCTGCTTCGTGCACTTGAGTGTAGAGGGCTAAAAGCATGTTTTTCTTATTCACCGTTGTATTCTTTCTGTCTAGCCGGGCAATTGGCACAAAGTAGGAACTCAACAAGTATCTGTTATATCAAGAAATACTTTATTCTGATAGGAGGTTTTTTAGAAGGCTGCATTTTCAGGACTTCCCTGGTGGTCCAGTGGAGGACTCCATGCTCGCTATGCAGGGGGCCCAGGTTTCAATCACTGGTCAGGGAACTAGATCCCACATGCTGCAACTAAGACCCAGCTCAGCCAAATAAATAAATAATTTTTTTTTAAAGGCTGCATTTTCCATGAAGTAGTCTGCTTTTAAATTTTTAATTTTATTAAACTCTATATGACATGCTGAAGTGTCTGTTAAAATCATCTAGCTATAAATTTCACTGAGATTGTTTTCATCCCCTTGTTTCTCATGTTTTCTTGTCTTGTCCTTTGTGGATTTTACGAATATGAATGTTTGCTAGAATGTAAGCATCACTTTGCCTGTTTTGTTCACTGTTGCATCTCCGGTATCTAGAACAGTGCATGGCACATAGTAGGCATTATATATATATATATTGCTGTTACATAAAAGCTATCCAGGGTGACAGTTCAAAACTGATTTAGCACTAAGACTGTAAACCCACAGAGCAATGGTTCTCACAATATAGAGTTTGCAAACTGGCAGAATATCAGCTAGAAGGGTCCCACAGAAGTGTCTTGTTTAACCTGGGTAGTATTTTAAATTGTTTTAAATAAGTTACCTTTATTTAAAAATTGGCATATCATATAAAAATCCCAACTCCAACTTTTCTTGAAAAGCCAGAAGATCGAGCCACACCAGAACCTCGGCCACATGGCACATGGGCTGAGGCTGGGGAGTACCTGCCCCTTTTGGAGGCCCATGTCCCCTCCATTTGCTTTTTCTAACACTTTGTGTTGACCCAAGGATCCCACCCTATTGCAACTGTCCTTAAAATAAGTGTGGGATTTTTAAAAAATACATCTTTATTGGAGTATAATTGCTTCACAATACTGTGTTAGTTTCTGTTGTACATCAAAGTGAATCAGCCATATGCATACATATATCCCCGTATCCCCTCCCTCTTGAGCCTCCCTATCCCACCCCTCTAGGTCATCACAAAGCACCGAACTGATCTCCCTGTGCTATTCTGCTGCTTCCCACTAGCTATCTATTTTACATTCGGTAGAGTATATATGTCAATTCTACTGTCACTTCGCCCCAGCTTCCCCCTCCTCTCCACCTCCCATGTCCTCAAGTCCATTCTCTATGTCTACATCTTTATTCCTGCCTTGGCATTAGGTTCATCAGTACCATTTTTCTTTTTTATAGATTCCATATATATGTGTTAGCATATGGTATTTGTTTTCCTCTTTCTGACTTACTCCACTCTGTTTGACAGACTCTATGTCCATCCACCTCACTACAAATAGCTCAGTTTTGCTTCTTTGTATGGCTGAGTAATATTCCATTGTATATATGTGCCATATCTTCTTTATGCATTCATCTGTCAATGGACATTTAGGTTGCTTCCATGCCCTGGCTATTGTAAATAGTGCTGCAATGACATTGGGGTACATGTCTCTTTTTGAATTATGGTTTTCTCAGGGTATATGCCCAGTAGTGAGATTGCTGGGTCATATGGTAGTTCTAGTTTTAGTTATTTAAGGAAACTCCATACTGTTCTCCATAGTGGTTGTATCAATTTACATTCCCGCCAACAGTGCAGGAGGGTTCCTTTTTCACCACACCCTTTCCAGCATTTATTTTTTCTAGATTTTTTGATAATGGCCATTCTGACCAGTGCGATGTGATACCTCACTGTAGTTTTTAATTTGCATTTCTCTAATAATTAGTGATGTTGAGCATCTCTTCATGTGCCTCTTGGCCATCTGTATGTCAAAATTCAACACCCATTTATGATAAAAACTCTCCAGAAAATGGGCAAGAGGGAACCTACCTCAACATAATAAAGGCCATATATGACAAACCCACAACAAACATCATACTCAATGGTGAAAAACTGAAAGCATTTCCACTAAGATCAGGAACAAGACAAGGATGTCCACTCTTGCCACTCTTATTCAAGATAGTTTTGGAAGTCCTAGCCACGGATATCAGAGAAGAAAAAGAAATAAAAGGCATACAAATTGGAAAAGAAGAAGTAAATCTGTCACTGTTTGCAGATGACATGACACTATACATAGAAAATCCTAAAGATGCCACCAGAAAACTACTAGAGCTAATCAATGAATTTGGTAAGGTTGTAGGACACAAAATTAATGCACAGAAATCTCTGGCATTCCTCCACACTAACAACGAAAAATCAGAAAAAGAAATTAAGGAAACAATCCCATTTACCATTGCAAGAAAAAGAATAACATACCTAGGAATAAACCTACCTAAGGAGGCGAAAGACCTGTACTCCGAAAACTATAAAATGCTGATGAAAGAAATCAAAGATTACATAAACAGATGGAGAAATATACCATGTTCTTGGATTGGAAGAAATCAATATTGTGAAAATGACTATACTACCCAAAGCAATCTACAGATTCAGTGCAATCCCTATCAAACTACCAATGGCATTCTTCACAGAATTAGAAAAAAAAAGTTTACAATTCATATGGAAACACAAAAGACACCAAATGGCCAAAGCAGTCTTGAGAAAGAAAAACAGAGTTGGAGGAATCAGGCTCCCCAACTTCAAACTATACTACAAGACTACAGTAATCAAGACAGTATGGTACTGGCACAAAAACAGAAATATAGATCAATGGTACAGGATAGAAAGCCCAGAGATAAACCCATGCACATATGGTCACCTAATTTATGACAAAGGAGGCAAGAACATACAATGGAGAAAAGACAGTCTCTTCAGTAAGTGGTGCTGGGAAAACTGGACAGCTACATGTAAAAGAATGAAATTAGAACACTACCTAACACCATACACAAAAATAAACTCCAAATGGAGTAAAGACCTAAATGTAAGACCAGACACTATAAAACTCTTAGAGGAAAACATAGGAAAAACATTCTTTGACATAAACCACAGCAAGATCTCTTTTGACCCACCTCCTAGAGTAATGGAAATAAAAACAAAAATAAACAGATGGGACCTAGTTAACCTTCAAAGCTTTTGCACAGCGAAGGAAACCATACACAAGACGAAAAGACAACCCTCAGAATGGGAGAAAATATTTACAAATGAAAAAACAGACAAAGGATTAATCTCCAAAATACACAAACAGCTCATGGAGCTCAATATCAAGAAAACAAACAGTTCAATTAAAAAACGGGCAGACCTAAATAGACATTTCACTTAAGTGCGGGATTTTAAAACTAGGTAAATACAGAATTTCACCAGAAAACCCATCAGGGATGAAGAATCAACTTGGAATATTTGTACAAGATTGAGATGCGTTAGGCCTGATTGGTCCTTCAGAGATTCATTCAAGGCACTCTGCAAGTGGTGCAGTAGGTTAGTGGCTGGAATAAAAATCTATTACTATTCTTGAGATTTTCTTTGTTGTTAAATTCTGGGCATGGTATAAGAAGCTAGATGGATTTCTTCCTCTTAGGACCAAGGTAACTCACCTTATAAAAATTATTCAAGGACACCATGTCCCCAGAGAAAGGAGGAAACAAAACTAGGCATTATTTATATCTTGCCTGGGCCATAAACCTTGCCAGTTGGCAAGCAGCCAGTGCCTGGACAAGTCAAAGTGCTTACTGTGTTGATAGATGATGAGTTAGCAACAGCAGAGGATCGCCATCACCGTCACCATCACCATCACCATCACCATCACCATCACCGTCAATAGCATCATCATCACCAAGGAAATCTGAGTTTTCAATCTAGGCATTTGAAAACAAGTGAAGCCTCCATACAATGTAAGCAATCGTCTGAGCTTGATATAAAGAGGTTCAATTTGCATTTGATCAGGAAATACTTTGGCTCTGTCTGCAATCAGGGTCAAAAGAAAAAAGAAAAGCGATTTACTAGATCTAGAAATGAGTTATTGGCCTAAGCAAATCTGGGCTGATTTCAAAATGATAATTTATGATAAGCATTTTGCTTTTAGAATTTTATTTTTTGCCTCTATTCCCTTATTGTTTTGGTCACTGTGGGGAAAAAAATAGGACTGATGAGGGTAAAAACATCTAAGTACTGCAGAGTTTGATTTAGCCTAGCAATTAGATACATTTTTACGAGTGCTACTAATTGTCCCCTAAAATAAACTGTAATGCTATGAAAATGGACGTCACAGTCGAAAATTACTCATCTATTTTGAAATCTAATTCATAGCATCTACTTAAATATTTACAGATTATAGTAAAAAAATACGAACTATTAAAATTATAAAATGTGTAAGTATAATTTATGAGGAATTTATCATTCGTGATTTAATTAAGTAGTTCATTGCAGCTGTTCAGGTTCATTCTTGAACAAAAATATCCTGCATCCAGCAATACTATTGAAAACCAAAAGTTTTACCACAACAGGGTTAGTTTTCTTTCTCCTTTTTTTTTTTTTTTCTTTTCTAAAAGTGTGGAAAAAAACCCCCAAGAATCTAGGAAGTTGGAAGCTTTGTAAAACGTGGTAAAAATTAACGGAAGAGTAGCAGTGCTCCATGTTCAAGACCAGAGCCTTGGAATGGGATTCATCTGTAATTCCTGGTATGGCCCATGTTGGCTCCCCAGCTTAGAGCAGCTGAGCTTTAGAATCGTTGAGAATCACTGATGGGGCTTACTAAAAATATACATGTGCCTGGAACCTCAGATTGCTAAATTCTAGGTTAGAACCTGGAAATCTATAGTTCGTAATGTTCCTCAGGGGTATCTGATGATCCGCCACATTAAGGAAGTGCTAGTCTAGTTCCAGGGGATTTGAGAGATAGTAGAGGGACCTGAAATGGATCCATTATCCTGTTATCCATCAAATTCAAGCGAGCTTGGAGCCTATGTTCTGAACCAGGCAAGAGCCCTCCAGGCTAGTTCGGTCCTTACATTCCAATGTCTCAGATTCCAATGCTGAATCCAAGGTGAATGATGATAAGGGGATTGGCAATTAGAGGGCTTGGGGTCTAGTCTTCTTTTTGCTTCCAACCAGCTGTGTGAAATCAATCTCACCTGCAGCATATCCATCTATAAAACGAAGGAGTTGGGCTAAATGGTCCCTAAGAGGAGGACTGCAAACCGGTGGCCTCAGGCCACATCCAGCCTGAAGATTGATTTCTCTAGGACCTACACGATGCTTGAAAATGAATGTCAATTCGTTTCCCAGTAGGGAAATCGCCCCCTCCCCCCGCCCAGATCTAGATTTTCAGCTTCTCTTGGAAAATCGGAAATTCTGGGCAACAATGGGCCCCTCATTCTTACCCAACAAGTGTTGCCTGGTAGGGTAGGTTTGTTCCTTTTAAAAGGACCAGGAGGAACTTACCTGGTGGTCCAGTGGTAAAGAATTCACCTTACAACGTAGGGGATGCAGATTCGATCCCTGGTCAGGGAACTAAGATTCCACATGCTGCAGGGCAACTAAACTCACGTGCCACAACTACTGAGCTCGCACACCTCAACTAGAGTCTGCGTGCCGCAAACTACAGAGACCACGCGCTCTGGAACCTGCGCGCCACAAATAGAGAAGAGAAAACCCAAACGCCACAACTAGAGAGAAGCCTGCGCACAACAAAAGATCCCGCATGCCTCAACGAAGATCCTGCGTGCTGCAACTAGGACTCAACACAGCCAAAAATAAATAAAATAAATAAATAATAAATAAATCTTTAAAGAAAAAGAAAAAGGCCACGAGCTCTTATATTCCAACGGTAACCACACTTCCTACCCACCAGCCTACTCATACATTTATGTTTCTGCTTGGTGCCTGCAGAGTTTGGAGCTGTTGATTCTTGTCCCAAGGTCATTCTCAAGACTAACACCCTCTGTCTCTAGATAGCATCATAAGGGTGGGTCCTTTAACCAGGCCTGTGTCCAACTGGCACCACAGCAGCTGCTCAGTTCTCCTTAAATTTTGAGTAAGGAAAGCAACTTCTGCTGTTCCTTTTCCAGGGCCTAGGGAGTCTTTAAGAAAGAAGCAAGAGAGTAAGGAGCTTGAAAGAATGTGGTGACTGCTTCTTCAGAAAGGATCCAAAAAGCTGAAGTTTCTATGTTTACAAGTTCCCAAGTACAGTATACCCAAGTGGGCCTCATTTAGGCCAAATGTTTGTATCACTTGTTATGTGCTGTTCCATCAATTGCTAAACTGCCAGGTTTTTGCAAATTATAATGAAAATTGTATGGCACTGAGTCCAAAATCCTTGTACCAATATAATAATTGCTGTATGACTAGAATTACTGAAAGGAAGTGGCTTTTCTGGGAAAACAAAAGTGGGAAAAGTTCTTTTTTGCTTTTTCAGAAGCATCTTCAGCCTAAAGGTGGGATAATTGGGGTTGAGGGACTTGGGAAATACTACTGAACTGATATAAACCTGATTGTGATTTAATCAGATCTCAGTTATTGGAGGGATTGACCTCCCATAGGATGACCTATTCAGGACATGTTTTTCACACCACTTCCTCTTAAACACCTTCAAAATACACCAAATGCAAAGAGTGGCCAGTGTAGATACTATTCTCAGCTTCCACAGGCAAATTAGTGCCAAAAGCACACTCCCTATGATCACTTCATTAAAATCAAACATTTCTTGGTTCCCAGTTATGGGCATAATTCTATGTTATAAAAGATGGATAAAATTTGAGCCCAGAAGCTAGGATATGTTACAAATATCTATGCAAGTGACAAAAATACCCATTAGATGTTTTGAAGGATTCTACTGTTGAGAAAGGAACAACTATGGGAATGGGAGGAGGGTATCATTTAAGTTGGGCCTGGAAGGATGGGATGAATTGGATGGTGAAATGACAAGGAGCATTTAGGCAAAGGGCCTGACAATAGCACATGTGTTTGAGGAAACTTGCACGGTCTGCTATGACTGGAATGAAAGCTTCTTGGGTGATGAGAGAAATAAAAAAGCATGAGAATTGGCAAGAAATAAGGCTAAATTACAGCCAGATTGAGAAGGGTTTGAATGTCATATTAAAGCATTGGAGCATTCTTTTTAGGTAAGAGTGATACTCATTGAAGGTTTTTGAGATAGACATTGAAATTAGCATATTTTTATTTTAGAAAAATAACTCTCCCTGCAGAGTGCAGCATGGATTGGAGAGGTGGGGCGGGGGAGAGACAAAGTTATTTTGAGGTTTCTAATTTAGATTTGTTATTATTATTTGTTATTATTTTCTTCCTGAGATGTAAAAGATAAAATATTTATTGATTTAGATTTTGTTCAATGATGCGGTTTAATGTTAGCTTAATATTAGAGTAAGAGACCTCCCTGGAAATTGAGTTGTTTTGTTAAAATAAAAGATATATATTATTTTATTCTAATACACTTTTTTTATTGAAGTATAGTTGATTTACAATATTATATTAGTTTCAGGTATACAACATAATGATTCGGTATTTTTACAGATCATATTCCGTTAAAAGTTGTTACACGAAAATGCTTATAATTCCCTGTGCTATACAGTATATCCTTGCTGCGTATCTATTTTATACACAGTAACTTGTATCTCTTAATCCCATACCCCTAATTTGTCCCTCCCTGCTTCCCTCTCCCCTTTGGTAACTACTAGTCTGTTTTCTATGTCTGTGAGTCTGTTTCTGTTTGGCATATATGTTCATTTGTATTATTTTTTAGATTCCACATGTAAGTGATATCATACAGTATTTGTCTTTCTCTGTCTGACTTGTTTCACTAAGCATAATATTCTCTAGGTCCATCCATGCTGCTGCAAATGGCAGAATTTCATTCTTTTTTATGGCTAGTATTTCATGGTATATATACACCACATCTTCTTTATCCATTCATCTGTTGATTGACACTTAGGTTGCTTCCATATCTTGGCTACTGTAAATAGTGCTACTATGAACACTGGGGTGCATGTATCTTTTCAAATTAGTGTTTTTGTCTTTTTCTGGATATGTACCCAGACGTGGAATTGCTGGATCATATGATAGTTCTCTTTTTAGTTTTTTGAGGAATCTCCATGTTGTTTTCCATAATGGCTACATCAATTTACATATTCTAATATACTCTTTCATTAAAAAGTAGTGTAACTAAAAAAAAATAACCACAGTTCAATTATTTAAGGATTTCCCCCTCCTCTTTATGAATTTCCTAGGGTCTTTTCTTCTTCCTCCCCTTTTTCTTTTTCACCAATTCTAAGCAATTTTGCAGTACTTTGCAGTATAAAGTGTGGGCATTGAACCAGGGATGGTAACGTTTCAGATACAGGTTAGGGGTCTGAATGATCCTCGAGATCCCTGTTCTCTCCTGCTACAGATAGCTGAGAGTGTGACAAGACATATGGAATGGAAACTATCAAGTCAAATGTGGAAATAAGCCAATAAATAAGAGATCTGATCATGACAAGAAGTAGGAATGCAAAAGAAGCATAACCCACTGAGAAGGGGAAGAAACATAACACGCATACTAATATTTCTAGTATGTTTTACACTGGTCCATTAAATATGGAACCTGTTTCAGCCTCATGGAAAATGGGTGATTTTCAGTAGAGTCTGCCAATGAGAGGCCTTTGGGGATTTTGAAGGAAAAAGGAAGGCCTTACGTATAAAATACAATTACAACCGTGTGAAGTGTCTTCTTGCTGGGTCTGGCACTATTGCACTGCACTGAAACATAATTAAAAGTTCAATTCTTGTAAAATATGGAAAATGACAGCTGATAAGGACTATAATGCTGTTTCCTGAATTTCATATAACTTGGGATATATTCTGCCCACTGAGATGCAAGGCTGAAGAAAAATTCCATAGAATGAGGAAAGGCCGAACTTAATATTTCATTATGTTGCTATTACTTTTATTATTTTGGAGAACTATTCACAAACTGCTTTATGAGTATTTTCATTAAATATAATTATTGCTAATTATAAATCCATACTATCTTCATAAAAACAATACAATCTCAGACCGTTTTAGTTGGAAAGAGGGCAAAGAACAGTAAGCACACTCACAGAGTTCACACTTTGAGCAAAGCGAAGTCACCTGCCTCCAAGTTCCTACAGGGTTCCAGTGATGGACACTAGGGTCCTATGCAATTCTCTGTTATGTAATCATAAAATCCACTGCTAATCCAAGATTATCTGCTCCCTTCCCACCAATACACCATGGCCAAGGTTAGGGCCTCCAAAGTCAGACAGGTTTGGGTTGCAAAGCTGCTCTGTTGCTTACTAGCTGCGTGGTCTAGAGTAAGCTAGCTAACTGTCCCATGCCTCAGTTTCCAAATCTGTAAAATGAAGACAATAATCTCTTAGGGTGGTTTTGAGTGTTAAATGAGAAAATTCATCTAAAGCAGGGTTTATCCGCCTTTGCACTGTAGACATTTGGGGCTGGATAATTCTTTGTTGTGGGCCAGTGGTCCTGTGCACTTTCAAATGTTTAGCAGTATCCCTGGCCTCCATCCACTAAATGCCAGTATTCTCCCTGTGCTCCCCTCTCCCCCAGACGTGACAATTAAAAATATCTCCAGGCATTGCCAGTGTCCCCTGGTGGGCAAAACCACCTCCCTCCCCTGAACTGATGATTTGAATAGGATACTTGGCACATAGTGGGTGCTCAGAATACATTAGCTATTATTATCATTTTGTATTGTCGTTAAGAAGCAATCTCTTTGTTTCTTTCCTTGGCCTTGATGAGAAGGTGCAGACAAATGGTCAAATGCATGGAGTAGCAAAGGATGAGCCACAAACCGTACCATCAGTTTCTGACAGTTTTGTTAAACATTGTGATTTCTTCTTCTTATTATTTTTTTTTCTGCCACTAAGGAGAAGATGGTGACCCAACCCTTGGATCCTTCCTGATATTTTCAGATTTTACCAGGCTCCGCAGATGCCCGAGTAAAGAGAATGTTGTCACGTTACCAAGCCTGCTGCGGAGAAAAGGGAAGATGATAATATGATTAAATCACTTGCCCGCTATTCTACAAGTTGCGCTCGGTGAGCCAAGCCATCTGCAAATGTAATTTCCATGCATTTCTTCACCTCTCACCTTCCACCGCCGCTATTACTTAACCCATTGACCCAGATAGCTGCTTATTAACATTTAACACATGTTGAAATGTTAGTGGGCTTTGAACAAAACGTGAACAAGTTTCTGACTTGCTTTTAGCTCTTTGCCCTTGAACCATTACATGAGTAATTCTTAACACTTCTGCTCTGCCATTGCTATAAACGTGGCTAGTATTTTTTTTTAAGATAAGAATGAACAATTTATGAAAAGAGTTGCCACCCCCCTGGCAAGCTTTCATTTGTTTAGTGAATGTTGATGAGCCCCTATTATGCTGGACATTGTGTGCTAAGGTCTCAATGAGCAGACATGGTGGTGGTTTTCTAGTTGTTGTGGTAGGGTAAGCAGGGGAGGGGGGTCCCGGGAGACACAGACAGGTAAATGGGCCATTATAATACACCATAATACAGAGTGAAAAGTCCTGAGACACAGAAGGTGTGTCACCCAACTGAAACACATAGTTGGACCCCTAACTTGGGGGCCTAACTTGGGCCCCTGGGACCACCAGGGAAGTCCCAGGACTCTATTTTTAATATTAGCACAATGCTGTTACCTTAAAAATAACAATAATCTCATCAGCCTGTCAGTCTTCAGGGGTTAGACAAGTTGCCTCTCTTCAAACACAAATAAAAAGAAAATTATCCCCACTTCCCTCATAAATAAATAAGTAAGTAAGTAAATCAATAAATTAATCAAGTAAGTAAGTAAGTCACACTGATGATAAAAATACAAAACTCTGGGGAATTTCCTGGCGGTCCAGTGGTTACGACACAGCATTTTCACTGCCAGCCTGGGTTCAATCCCTGGTCGGGGGAACTAAGATCCCGCCAGCCTCACGGTGCAGCCAAAAAGAAAAAAAACAATACAAAAACTTTGTCTGACTTACTTCACTTAGTATCATAATCTCTAGGTCCATTCAGAAGCTAACACAACATTGTAAATCAACTAAAAAAGAAAAAAAAACAAAAAAACCTCAGTCAAGGGGGAACCTGAATGTTGGTGACATCTGAAGTGTGTAGCCCTGGGATATGCAAAATGCAAAAGTATTTGAGTATAGGAATATTTAATATTTATTAAACATAAATATTTCTTAATTCCTAAGTTCCTTCCAGAAAATATTTGATGCAGCTAAATTTGGCAAATAGCAACTTATATTTTATTTTTTACATGATAAAAGTAATACATGAATTTACTTGAATAAAAGTTCAAAGAGTACAGAAAGAAGCAAACTCCCCTACTTCCTTCCCCCTTCCCCAAATCTACCCTCCTTGCCTAAGATGAACAGTTAACAGTTTGATGTGTATCCTTTCAGAAATGTAGTTCCGTATTAGGTGGAACCATACAAAATTGCTGTTTTCGTTGGTCAAAAATGGTCAAATTATCAGTACCTTCGTAGGATTCCACCTAATATTTAACATGATTTGAGTCATCTTACACATATTACTCTGTGACTTCCCTTTTTCTTCAACAGCATATCTTTAAACTCTATGTCAATAAACAGAGATCAACCTTATTTCTTTGTCACATAACATCTCTAAAAGGATTATTTTAAAAAATAATCTTGAGATGACAGATTAAGGCTGATGATGGTAGAGCTGCTGGAAAAGTTACTCATCATTTGCTACCATTTGAAAAATAAACTGCTTGCCTGAGGTCAGCCTGACCAGAGCCCCAGTGCTTTCCAAGGGACCCAGTGTGCATGGTTAAGAAGCTTTTCAGTTTGCAAACAAAAGAACGGCCCTTCCCCTCCCCTGTGCTGGGCTGGCTCTTGCTGCCTCATGTAATTTACCTTTCAGCCATCCAGCGTTCTCCGACTGCACTGTGCTGGGCTCCGGGCTGTCTGGGAGAAAGGCTGGCTGGCTCCAAGACCCAGAGCCCGTAGTCTGCAACTCAGACTAAGTTTTTGTGTTAACAACAAATGTTAACTTGGTTTCTGATGACTGCCCGAGTCTTAGGCTAGTACCAGATCCTCCTAGTTTGTTGTCTAGTATGATTTTTCATAATTGCTATTTTTCATAATAATGCCCTCGGAGGGCAATTTGAGTGGAAGCAGCCTTGGATTTATGATCAGAAAACTTGCCTTTAAATGTCTGCTCCATTGTTTATTAAAATGGATAGACTTCGGCTAAATCACTTCTCCTCACTGAACCACAGTTCATTTTAATAGCTATAAAATTAAGCTAGTAAAAAAGATCTCTCATTTATTGGGTGCTTACTATATGCCAAGCACTGCTTTTAGCACTTTGCATATATTAACTCACAGCCGTGTGAGGTGGCTCTGGCCCTATTTTTACCCCATTTTACAGATGAGGAGACTGAGGTGCCGAGCTTAAATAACTTGCCCAGAGTCACATAGCCAGGGAGTGACAGGAATGAAAGCCAGAGGTGCAATGCTTGAAGAAGCTGAAAGAATATGAGCGGTTTTACCATCTCTTCTTGGCCACCAGCACCAAGTGTTGGTGGGGTTTTTTTCCTTTCAGTTATTGCCCCCAAATCACAGAATCATCAACATTTTGGAGCAGGATGGAACCTCAGAGACTGTCAAGGGCAAACCTCTCAGGTTAAGGGAGAAAGATGCTGGGCCCAGAGCATTTAGGAGACTTGGGCTCAAGCTTGCTGATTAGCCTGTGGGGGCGTTGACATTGCTGCCCACTGCCCTCAGCCGTTCCCCTGCTTTTTCCCATCTGGTGAAATACTGCAAACAACTTAAAAAAAAACACTGTTTATTGTGGATAAAGTTAAACATCTACAATAGTATAATGGACCCCAGGGGTCCCACTACCCAGCTTCAACAAATCATCAGAAAAAGAAAAAAAAACAACAACAACAATCATCAGTCACTTGGCCAATCTGGCTTTGTCTGTATTCCCACCCACTCCCCACCTCCCAGCCCCCACTGGGTAATTTTGAAGGGAATCTCAGGCATCATACATTTCATCATAAATAGCTTAGTATATATCTAAACTATAAGGACTCAATTTTTTTTTTTTTTTTTTTTTTTAAATTTTATTTAATTATTTATTTATTTATGGCTGCGTTGGGTCTTTGTTTCTGTGCGAGGGCTTTCTCTAGTTGCGGCAAGTGGGGGCCGCTCTTCATCGCAGTGCGCGGATCTCTCACTATCGCGACCTCTCTTGTTGCGGAGCACAGGCTCCAGACGCGCAGGCTCAGCAATTGTGGCACACGGGCCTAGTCGCTCCGCGGCATGTGGGATCTTCCCAGACCAGGGCTCGAACCCGTGTGCCCTGCATTGGCAGGCAGATTCTCAACCACTGCGCCACCAGGGAAGGCCCAAGGACTCAATTTTTAAAAATGGATATTTTTTAATACATTTATTTACTTATTTATTTATTTTTGGCTGCGTTGGGTCCTCGTTGCTGCACGCGGGCTTTCTCTAGTTGCGGCGAGCGGGGGCTGCTCTTCGTTGCTGTGAGTGGGCTTCTCATCGCGGTGGCTTCTCTTGTTGCGGAGCACGGGCTCTAGGCGCGCGGGCTTCAGTAGCTGCGGCACGTGGGCTCAGTAGTTGTGGCAGACAGGCTTAGTTGCTCCGTGGCATGTGGGATCTTCCCAGACCAAGACTGGAACCCGTGTCCCCTGCATTGGCAGGCGGATTCTTAACCACTGCGTCACCAGGGAAGTCCCAATTTAAAAAAATATTTATTGAAGTATAGTTGATTTACAATATTGTGTACAGCATAGTGATTTGGGGGTTTCTTTTTTTTTTTTTTGCAGTTATATTCCATTAAAGGTTATTACAAGATGTTGGGTATAATTCCCTGTGCTATTCAATAAATCTTTGTTGCTCATCTATTTTATGTATAGTAGTTTGTATCTGTTAATCCCATATCCCTAATTTATCCCACCTCCTTTTCCCCTTTGGTAGCCATAAGTTTGTTTTCTATGTCTGTGAGTCCTTTTCTGTTTTGCATACAGATTTATTTGTATTATGTTTTAGATTTCAAATATAAGTGCTATCATATAGTATTTGTCTTTCTCTGTCTGAGTTATTTCACCAAGCATAATATTCTCTAGGTCCATCCATGTTGCTGCAGATGGCAATATTTCATTCTTTTTTATGGCTGAGTAAGGACTCTATTTTTTAAAAAAATATGTATGTATTTATTTATTTATTTATTTGGCTGCATCGGGTCTTAGTTGCAGCATGCGAACTCTTAGTTGCGGCATGCGTGCGGGATCTAGTTCCCTGACCAGGGATCGAACCCTGGGGCCTCTGCATTGGGAGAGCGGAGTCTTAGCCACTGGACCACCGGGGAAGTCCCAGGACTCTATTTTTAATATTAGCACAATGCTATTACCTTAAAAATAACAATAATGTCATCAAACAGCCTGTCAGTGTTCAAATTGCTTGTCCCATTTAACGCACATTTTTTTAATAGTTGATTTGCAGCAAGCAACTTTTGAACTTTCAACAAGTACAAGACACTGTGGAAGACACAGAGATGGTGAGAAACAATCCCCGCCCTTTGGTTCTGAACAGTTGAGGATGAAGTTGAAAACCTATTATCAAAGTGAAACAAACATGCACTGTGTGCCGAGGCAAGCAGCACAGGATGGATGTTTGCTCATTGGCTGCCTGGGTTCAAGCTTACCTCCACCACTTACTAATCAGGTGACTGTAACGAAGTCACTTGACCTATGGGTGCCTTCCTCTCCTTATCTGTAAAATGGGGCGAATGATAGACTGACCTCTAAGGGTTGTTTGGAAAAGAAATGTGTTAATACAGACAAACACTTCAATCAGCACATGAAACATCGTAATTACTCAATAAACATTATCTATTATTATTATATCCTGAAATGGTTATGACCCATTAATAAGTCTTAAAGGCATTTTATAGTAGAAAGGTGGGCAGTTCTGGTTATTATGGCATGAATAATTATAATACACAATAATAATTATTATGTATGAGGATGATGATGATAATTTTGGCCAGGACTGATTTTTTTTTAATGTGCAAGTCAATGAAAATTAATGGACTTTAGGGGCTTCCCTGGTGGTGCAGTGGTTAAGAATCTGCCTGCCAATGCAGGGGACACAGGTTCGAGCCCTGGTCCGGGAAGATCCCACATGTCGCGGAACAACAAAGCCTGGGCGCCACAACTACTGAGCCTGCGCTCTAGAGCCCACGAGCCACAACTACTGAAGCCCGTGCGCCTAGAGCCCGTGCTCCGCAACAAGAGAAGCCACTGCAATGAGAAGCCTGCGCACCGCAGCAAAGACCCAATGCAGCCAAAAATAAATAAATAAAATAAATAAATTTATTAAAAAAAATTAATTGACTTTGTCAATCACAATTTGCAAGTGATTTTGCACTTGCATCCTCTCTCTCTCTCTCTCTCCCTTTCTCTGGGTTCACACCTCCTTCAAGCTGAGGGCAGAAAGACTCAATCCCTGCAGACACATGTCTAAGGCGTTTCTGTCTTAAAGGGCCCAAGGGATAGAAGAGATCTGATTCCTAATTGAAATGAGGTGGCTGCCGAGAGGTTGCTATCATCTTTATGCTCAGGATAACCATTCACCCCGGAGGGTTTGGTTTATGCCTGTTGTCCCCTTTCACTCCCCAAAGTGTCTCAGACCCCTTCCTCATGCCCGTCCCTACCCCTTCCTGCCCTGTATATATACCCCCATCTCCACAGACACTTTAACCACTGAAGGCCTGAGGACAAGCCACGAGCAGAGCTACTTCTGTCCCTGGAAATGGTTTCTGCTACAGCACTGGTGTAACAAGGGCCATGCTCGCATTACTATCCCTTCAGTTGTGGAAATAGTTCCTATCAATCAAGAATGAGGGGACTTCCCTGGCGGTCCAGTGGTTAAGACTCTGCGCTTCCACTGCTGGGGGCACGGGTTCGATCCCTGGTCGGGAACTAAGATCCCGCATGCTGTGTGGCAGGGACAAAAAAAAAAAAAAAGAATGAGGGGAGTTTGGGATTAACACATACACACTGCTATACATAAAATAGGTAAACAACAAGGACCTACTGTGTAGCACAGGGAACTATACTCAATATCTTGTAATAATATATAATGGAAAAGAATCTGAAAAAGAATATATATATGTATAACTGAATCACTTTGCTGTACACTTGAAACTAACACAACATTATAAATTAACTATACTTCAATTAAAAAAAAAAAGAATGAGGGGTGGGTCCCTAATCTGAGATTATTTAGTTGCAAATTTCAAGAACTGTTCAGTAGATTAAACAATTCTGCTCCCTCCCTCCCTCACCAATCAGGAGACCTGATTTACATGTACTCTTTTTTGTGTGTGTTAAATACGTTTTTCCTCCCAGTATTTTCTTGACCGTTTAATACTTTTAATCGTAAAGCAAGTTCTTCTTCCTTCCTTACTCCTGCAATGTGACTTCTTTATCAGATCCTAAGGAAAACGTCAAAAGGTGAAAAGATCATGGCATTCAGTATGAGATTAAGACAGATTTGGATTATACAAATTTATGACAATAATAATTCCAGAAAAAGAAGCTGGATTTCATGGAGGCTGAATAAGCCCTGGTAAAATAAAAATTATAGGAAAAGGCACCCAGTTACATAGTTCATCTGTAATTCCATCTTGCAGACATTCGGTGACGACTGTGTGCATCGTGGCTTCGTTTTGGGCAAGCCCTTCAGCGAGACCCACAGCTGAATTACAGCACAGTTTCCTCAAAGAATGTATTATTTAGTGGAGAGAGGCTGTGACAAGGTTACGAATAATTCTAATAAAAGGCAGTGAAAGATATATGACTTTAAGAGATGCCTGAACAATGTGCTGTGGGGACTTATGGAACACAAATGTGACTCTGAAGTTTAGAAATACTCCTAATTCTGGGAAGTAGCATGGATTTAGATAAGAGGCCCTATTGAGTTGTTTTCTGTTTATTCTTTTTTTTTTTTTTTTATAATTTTAGGAGAATTCTTTTTTTTTTTTAATTTAATTAATTTATTTATTTATGGCTGTGTTGGGTCTTCGTTTCTGTGCGAGGGCTTTCTCCAGTTGTGGCAAGTGGGGGCCACTCTTCATCGCGGTGCGCGGGCCTCTCACCATCGCGGCCTCTCTTGTTGCGGAGCACGGGCTCCAGACGCACAGGCTCAGTAATTGTGGCTCACGGGCCTAGTTGTTCCGCGGCATGTGGGATCTTCCCAGACCAGGGCCCGAACCCATGTCCCCCGCATTGGCAGGCAGACTCTCAACCACTGCGCCACCAGGGAAGCCCCTGTTTATTCATTTTTGTACAGTGCCCCAGGAGGAGCAATTGCTGTTAAGTATGATAAAGTAATCTTTTAGTGTCATCTTTTAAGTACTAAAAAAATATATATACATATTTAAGTATTAAATATTAAGTACTAAAAATATATATTTAAGTACTAAATATTAAGTACCAAAATATATGAATATGTATATATTTATGTATACATATAAATGACTCTAGGATTTTAAAATTGATACCTCCCACCCCCCTGCAACTTTTCCCATTTCTCACTGGACTCCTCCCTTCTGTTTTCTAATGTTAATTCCTCCATCTTGACTTTAGATTCTGTTTTTTTTGTTTTGTTTTGTTTTGTTTTTTGTTTTTGCCACGATGCCCGGTTTCAGGATCTTAGTTCCCAACCAGGGATCTAACCCGGAAGACAGTGAAAGCACTGAGTCCTAACCACTGGACCACCAGGGAATTCCCTAGATTCTGTTTTCATCTCCCCTTCTCAATCATCCTCCCCCACCAGCTGGATCTTCCAAATCTCCCTCTTCTGGTGTTTTCACCTCAGCCTACAAACTGCTCAAGCCCTCCCAATCTCCCTTTGATCCCTTGCCCCATCCCCTCCTTTTTTATACCATTCGATTTCTTGAAAACGTACCAAGCAATAAATCTTGGATCCATCTCTTCACCTCTAATGTATTGCTCAACCCACTGCAGCCTGAATTCTGGCGTCACAAACTCTGTTTGTCTGTGTGTCTGAGTGTGAGAGTATAGATTTAGTCACCAATGACCTCTAGGTTAACTAGGGAGGTGAGTTATCACAGGAATTAAGTACAGGAGCTATGGAGTCAGCCTCCAGGGGTTCGAATCCTGGTGTAAGTTTATTGTAAGTTACTTAACTTCCTTGAGCCTCAGTTTCCTCAGCTATAAAGTAGGGGAGACCAAGAGTACCTACCTGGTAGAGTTATTGTGAGGATGAAATGGGCTAGTTTATGTAAATAATTTGGAACTGGCTAGGCGTTGCCAGTTCTTATTATGATTACAGACCAACTGATGCTTTTCTGTCTTTATCTTATTTAACTTCCCTAAGAGATAGGCAACACCTGAACACTCCCACTCTCCTGAAAACTTCTTGTGCCACAGCCCTCTCTGTGTTTGCCTTTCTGACCCTTGCTTATCAGGATCCTTTGTGGGATTCTCTTTTTCTGCTTGTCCCTTAAATGTGGGTGTTGCCCTAGGTGCTGACATCAGCCCTCTGTTTTCCTCAAGGGGGACACTCCATCTGGGGTGACCTCATCCAAACCCTCGGCTGCAGCCACCTCCCTATGGCCTGGCCTGTGCTGAGCTCCAGGCCTGGGTGTCTAGCTGTCACGACATCCATGAGCACCTCAAACCCACCAGGCTCAACTCCTTCACTTTCCATTAAAAACCTGCTTCTGTGTCTTGCTGAAGGGAAGCATGTTGGAGCTGACATCAGAAATCGGTCCCTCTTTCCACTCACCTTCCACAGTACTGTTGGGGATCAAGGCCTACAGGTCTGCTCAGCATCTCTCTTTTTCACCCCCTCTCACCACTCTCACCTCCACAAACTTAACCCAGTTTACCACTCCTCCTGTGGATCACCGCATTAGGCTCCTATTTTCTCAAGTTTTGGCCCCTTTCCGTACATCCTTCACTGCGTCTTCCCACTATCTTTTCAAAATGTTAACCTTATCACATCTGGCCCCAGAGTAAAGTCCTTTAGTGACTCTTCATAGCTTCACCCTTCATCAGAGGATGAAGGTCATGATTCCTGGCATGAATAGCTCTTGTTTATCTCTGTGGTCTCAACGCTTCCCTCCCTGTGAGGCCCCACTTCCTAGCTCTGCTGCAGTACTTGTGGTTCACATGCCTCGCGCTGGTTCTTGCCTCTAGCCCTTCGCATGCGTGCTTCCTGCCTCTCCTCTGGATGCCTCAGAATCTGCCATCTCTTTGGGGGAGCTTCATGAGGCCACTGTACATGATCAAGGTGCTCTTCTGTGTTCAAACATCACCCTGTGCAGAGCTCTGTTAGAGCACCTGTATAACCATTTCATCTTTGACCCCCCTTATGTGTCTCTCTTCTTTCTCTGCAAATCCCATGAGGACAGCATCTCTGTCTTGTCTAACTCTGCATTCCCAGCACCAAATAGAGCACATCTGGCACATAGAAGGTGTTCAATCAATACCGAGTGAAAGCTTGAACTAAGAACATACATTATCTTTTTTCATCCTCACAAACTGTGAGGGTTATCATTAGTATAGAGTCTACCAATAAGGATCATATACTCATTTCTCCCATTTGATGGACAAAAGACTTTCAAATCGTTACTGGAAAAACAAGGTCTATTAAGGAGCAAACTTGAAAAGGATTATTCCCTCGATGTAGCAATTCCACCTCTAGGAATCTATCCTAAATAATTAATAGGAGGCAGGGAAGTTTCATTCACCAAGATCTTCATCACCAAGTAATTTATGATAGAAGAAAACTGGAAAAAAATAGAGAAATGATTAAACATCCAGAATTATGGTATATAAATAGGACTGACTGAATATTGTATTACCATTATATGGTATGTTTCCAAAGAATTTTTAATGATCTAGGACAATGCTTGTGTTATGATTAGTGAAAAAGCTAGAAAGAAAATTAGCAAATATTGTAAAATCAAATCATATAATGAAAAAAAACCCCTTAGAATAGGCAGAGAAAAAAGACTTGAAAGAAACATACCAGGGACTTCCCTGGTGGCGCAGTGGTTGGGAGTCTGCCTGCCAATGCAGGGACATGGGTTCGAGCCCTCGTCCGGGAGGATCCCACATGATGCGCCCGTGCACCACAACTACTGGAACTGCGCTCTGGAGCCCTTGAGCCACAGCTACTGAGCCCATGTGCCACAGCTGCTGAGGCCCGACTGCCTAGAGCCCATGCTCCTGCCCACCGCAATGAAGAGTGGCCCTCGCTCGCCGCAACTAGAAAGGGCCCGCGAGCAGCAACGAAGACCCAACATAGCCAAATAAAGAAAGAAAGCAAGAATTGCTTTGCTTGGCTCTGTAAAAAAAAAAAAAAAACATACCAAAATGAACTCTTCCGTAATTATACCTTGGGTGATTTTTTGTTTTGTTTTGTTCATTATAATTTTTGGTATTTTCTAGATTTTCTACAATAAGCATCTTTACTTTTACAATCAGAAATATAAAAAATCTTCAAGTTACAGATTTGGGCTGTGTGAGACTATACTGAACACTTTGGGTTCTCTTTGTGCAGCATCATTCCTCCTTCTCCTGTTGAGAGGACCTCGCTTTTTCTTTGAGAACACAATCCTCCCCATTCCCTCGTGATGTGGATGAAGTGGGCCCCAACCCTAGCTCCAGGGATGGGCATGTGACCCAGGCCTGGCCCATCCTCATGTTCCATCTGTTTGGCTTCAGTGACTGGTTCTAGATGGGCATGTGACCTAAACCAAATCAGTACTTCTGCAGGAGATGTTCCTGAGGGCAGAAAAGCTCTGCTTGCATTGGTACTAATGAGCTGTAAGTCTAGAGCTGCATATGAGGTCAGGGAAGCAATACAGGAAAGCATTGCTGAAGGATGGAGATGAAAAGGAATGCATGTGTGTTCACACACACACACACACACACACACACACCACCTTCAAGTCTGATGACTTTGAGCTCGTAGATCTAGGAAAGTCTGGGACATTATCACCCCTGGACTTTCCAGTTATCTGGGCTAATACATTTTAGGTTTCTTTGTTGCACAAACTTGTTTGCAACTTCTACAAGTTGCAGTCAAGAGTTCTCATTAATACAATTACGAAAACAATAAAAATACATCAAGTATAATCCATGAAAGGGTCCAGGGCTAATCACAAAACAGACTACAGAACTGGTCCCACACATCCCACCTGAGATATAAAACATTTCCATTATTGTAAATGTTTCTACTGGACATGATCTAAAGTATAGTTCATTCCCCTGGAAGTGCACTCATAGCACCTTCTATATGCCTCCTTTTAGTACATAGCTGGCAGGGGGTATTATTAAAAATAGCTAATAACCCTAAAGGCACAAAGACTGGAAGCTCTCTGTTGTGCCTGGCATTAAAACTTTAATTGCTGGATCTGGGGAGATTTGGGGTATCTCAAGGGAGGAGTTGGAGTGAGAGGGTACTAAGGTGTTTAGGAAAGTAGATTTTTTTCCAATCAGTACAGAAAGATTTCAATATTCTACCAACCGATATGGTCAGCCTGAGTGTGTACAGGCTGAACACGAGCCCTGTTAACAGATATTATAGTTTCTTATTTGGGTATCTGTTTTTCCTCCTGGAACAAGAATCCCTCTAGGTAGAGACTCTGTCTTACTGATTTTTGTAGCGTGTGCCTACCTAGGTGCTCATAGGTGTTTTTGAATGGTGAACGTGAATGATAGTCCAGCATTGTATAATTCCCTATTCTGTTTTTTATTTTTTTTTCTGATAGACGTTTCCTGCCTAGAATTAAATTGCAATATGGTCTCTTTTCAGCCACTCTTCTGAAGACTTGTTATCCTCTCCAGTATCAGTTGATTGAAGAAGAAAATTGTAAATTTTCTCTTTCAGGCAAAATGTTGATATTTTTAACACGTAGTGATTTTTTTCCCCACTACAAATGATTTTAGAAATAAATCAAGATCCTAGAAACTTATGATTGCTTTGAGTGGTAGCTTTTATCTCTGTCATTTTAAGAAGAAGATGTGGTCTGATGGCCCTGAGCACAGAGCCCTTTGAATTTCAGTTCTCCCACAGCTGTGTCACTTGAACCATTTGCTAGGACATTGGGGTGTGGGTTCCCACACTCGACTGTAAGGATTGCGGCAGGACCCACACCTGTCTATGAACAATGGTCCTCCCAGTGCCTAGCCCCTCCTTGTTCACAGTAGACACTTAGATGCTTATTGAATGAATAAATAAAAACATTTAAAGAGAGGCGACCATATATATTGATGAAGTAATGATAATTTTTAAGTGATTAGCTTTTTTAAAAAACTTTATTTAATTAATTTATCTATTTTTGGCTGCATTGGGTCTTCGTTGCTGTGCACGGGCTTCCTCTAGTTGCAGCAAGCGGAGCTACTCTTCTTGTGGTGCACAGGCTTCTCATTGTGGTGGCTTCTCTTATTGCAGAGCAGGGGCCCTAGGCACAGGTGCTTCAGTATTTGTGGCTAGTAGGCTCTAGAGCGCAGGCTCAGTAGTTGTTACTGAGCGCCTGGGCTTAGTTGCTCTGTAGCATGTGGGATTTTCCCAGGCCAGGGCTCGAACCCCTACCTCCCCTGAATTGGCAGGCGGATTCTTAACCACTGTGCCACCAGGGAAGTCAAAGTGATTAGCTTTAAAAGTCACTTTTCTTAAACCAGTTTAGGTCCTATCAACATCGAACAGGTGAGCTTTCAATATTAAATAAAGGGGGTGGCAGAGAATTGGTTAATTATAAATTTTGGCTGCTACTTTAGAGAAGAGTCTAGGTGTATCTAAATTATTCCATAGCTTTTTATTATGGGCACTTCCCATTTCTTTTCCATTCTGAAGCTTTCTGGAGAGGTGTTTACTGATTTATTAGAATGCACAGGGAAAGCTCATCATACCTGGGGTCAGTCTTATAATGACTGGGTCTCCCCTCTTTCAGCTGTGTGATCTTGGGCTACTTTTAGAATTGAAATAATATACATATCTGTTCCACGACCTCACAGGGCTGTTACTGTGAGCATGAAATAGCATTCAGCGTAAGGAGGAACTATAAAACCCTATACAGATACTGTTGTTTCCTTGGGTAAAGCACTTCCTAGGCCGTGAAACTTGGCTTAAGAGGATCATTTTACCATTGTTTTGCCTTGGTACAGGCTAGGGCAGCTAGGAGGAACACAAGAATCCCCACCCCTGTAACTGTCGTCTGATAGAGAGGCAGAGAAACCCTACAGGGGAAAAAAAAAAAAAAAAAAAAAGGCGCCCAGAGGGCTTCTAGAACAACGACTTTGGCGCAAATGGGTTTAAAAACTCGGGCTCCCAGAGTAAACTTCTCAAGGCCCCTTCCCACCCCAAAGCCCCAGTCTCCAGAAAGGTCTCAGCAGGGGCTTGTTGGGCAGAGGCCACGCCCACCAATAGAAACCAACTGTGATCTTACAGGTTGAGGAGCAGGTGGAGAAACTGAGCATTAATAATTACCTACGCCTGGGCTCAGCTTCCCGGCGCCACGCTTGGTCCCCCTCGAATAACAGGAATAGAGAAGAATGTCGGGGCCCAATCCCATCGCCCCCCGTCCCCCCCGTTCCTGTCCCCCGCACCACCTCCACCACTAGCGGCGTCCAGCCTCCTCCCTCGGGAGCGTGCTCGAGGGGCGGAGGCGGACCTTTATTGTCTGGGGAGCACCTGCCAGGTGGCGGGCCGGTCCCCTGATGTGCGCGTGGTGCCCAGCTTCACAAAGCGGGCGGGCAGCGGCACTCTCGTCCGGGAACCGCCTCTGGCAGCTCTACCATATCACAGGAGAGAAGAGGTGGAGAGATGAAGGGGCTCTGGGGTCAGGAGCGGGCGGCAAGGGCCGGCGTGCTCGCTCGCTACCCGCGGGCTCGGTCCCCCGGGATCAGCACGTCGAAGGAGCAGGGGTCAGACGCCGCAGCCAGGGAACAAGACCCAGGAGTGGGGGAGGGAGGGAGGGGAAGCGAGGAGGGGCGCGGAGAAGGGGCGTGGCCGGCACGCAGTGGGAGGGCGCTGGGAGGAGGGGCCGCTGCTCGGCGCTCGCAGCTCTGGGGGCCCGGCTTTGCCGCGCTCCGTGCACTTGGGCGAGAGCAGGAACGTGGAACGGAGCTCCGCTCCTAGCGCAGCCACCGCGATGAGAGGCGCTCGCGGCGCCTGGGATTTCCTCTTCGTCCTGGTGCTCCTGCTCCGCGTCCAGACAGGTGGGAGGGCGCTGCGGGCACCCGGACCGCGTCCCTCGGCTCACCCTGTGCCCCCCCTAGGGCACGAACACGTTGGGGTGTGTCGGGAGAGGTGGCTGCCGGCCCTCTGGTGCCGGGGCATTTCAGCCTCCGGGAAGATTCGGGGCGGCCCTGGGACTCTCCTGCGCCCTGCCCTGCTCACCTGCGCAGGGAGCCCCCTGTCGCTGGTGGTGGGCGCGCTGAGCTGGGGGTCTTCCGGGAATGGGGGCGGCGAGGGGGGCTTAGGGAGCGAGGTGAGGCTGAGGGAGGCGGGTTGCGTGCGAGTTTGGGGATGCTTTTGTGCGGAGGGTGAGCGGGCGCAGAGGCGGGCGGCGAAGGGCTTCGCACCCAGCGCGTTAATCTCCGCCGGGCGAGGCGCGACCGCTGCTTCCTTTTGTTAAAAGTTGTGCTGTGTGACCGGCGCAACCGGAGGACCGGCCGGCAGGTTCTCAGCCGCGCGGAGGGCGAAGTTGGAGGAGAGCCTTTTCTTTGCTCTGCGGCGCCTGCTTTCCAAACCGCGGCGCTCTTTGTGCCCCAGAGCAGGAGACGGACCCGCTGCGTCTTCTGCTTCAGGCGCCATCCTGGACCCGAGTCGAAGACTGCGTTGTCCTCGGGTCCTCCGTTTATGCCTTTTGCACGGGGAGCGTACCGCGTGCGGCTCTGTGGCCGCGAACCTGGAGGTGCGGCTCCGGAGACAACTTGGGTAGGGCGTGTGGAAAACAGCCGCTAGGTTGCAGACTTTCTGCTTTTGTAGATTCCGTGCCCGAGGCTCGCCCCTTTCTGCCGGGTGCCGTTTCTTTCCTGCAACGCGCCTCGGAGCGGCTGAGGGCTGCGTTTGCTGCCTGCTCCCGGGGGAGGCGGGGACGGTGCGCCGGGACACTGCGGTCCCTGACCCCAGCCGCCACCCACTCACGGCCAGAGTGCCCGGCTAGGCTGGCAGGGCTCTGCAAGCCCCTCTACACGGTGTCTGCGACCTGTAATCGCAGGTCCTTGTTTTCTTTGGGAATTTTGAGATTCGCAACACCCCCTCCCATATGATATCTCTACTGAAGGGCTGCCTGAGGTGACGGGTGGGAGATGGAGTGGAACTTTCTGCAAATCTTACTTACATATTAAAGCTGTTATGAAAATCGGTTATATCTGCGCGGGAACTGGGGTCTTCAGGTGGAGGAGGATTTGCAGGCTCCTGGAAGCCCTCAGATTCCTGCCCCTTCTCTTTTTTTTCTGGGCGTCGCTGGTGCGCAAGCGAGTGCAGGTCGCCCGGCTAACCCCTGAAGCCCTGCTTTTTCCCAGGTCATTTTTCTTTTTTTTTGACCTTTAAGGCTAACTTGATGATGTAAGGATAGAAAGTGAGTCTGAACTGGAATTCAAGGGCTCCAAAGGAAGCATCGCTATGAACTATTGTGGGACTCTATCTACTGCTGATCAGTTTTCTCATGAAGTCTTAAAATGCAGCCTTCCCCTTCCCAGTCTTAAAAGGCATTGTGAGGGCTTTCCTGTGGGGGAAGAGAGGTAGGAGGGATCATGAACCAGTGTCCGGATTCCCGTGGTGGATTTGACTGCCTAAGCGTTCAAATTACACGTTTGGTCCTTTCCATCTTTGTGCCTTGACATTTTAATTTCAGTGAAGGGGTGTGCACTGGACCCGACGGGGACACAAGAAAGGTAGACCACACATACTATTTCCCATTTTTAAAATTAAATGAGTCAATTGCTCCCTTATTCCTCATAATTAGCCCGCTCCATCCAACAGATTTTTTTGGCAAAGGGGATTTTAAGGTCTGGCTCCTGGGGGGCAGTGTGGTGTAGTGACAAAGGCTTGTGCTGCCTTTCTGGTTCTCCTTTTCTCAGCTTGTATTGGCTGTGTGCCGTTGTGCGAGCCCCTTAAATTTGGGGGAGCCCGGGGTCCTCAACAGGGCAGCAAGGGGTCTGCACCATGAAGGATCCTTTGGGTCCCAAATTCTCCTCTTCCAGCGTTATGAGCGTAGACTCTACACTTCCTCTGAACTCTTTCCCTGAATCCTTCCTGCCTCCTTGAAATTCCACTGCCTCCTGGTCACAGCGACCGCTTGGTGGTGTCCTACTGGTCTGCCTCTGGTTAAAGCAGGGAGATGTGTGTTCCCTCCGGTCCACACATGCTCGCCTACAGTTTCCCTTTGAGGCCTAGGAGGTGCCAACTCTGCAGGACCCTCCATCATCACCACCCCCGCCCTGCCCCAGTGTTTACAACTCCTGTGCCCAGCAGGATGAACCTGCAGTGAAGAGTGAATCATACCCTCCCCTCGTTCCTGCAGGTGTGAGGCTAGAGTCATCCCCAGCAGCTGGACACATAACATTCTGAATTACCATCCTGCTGGAAATAACATGATGGTGTTATAAAAGGGAACCCAGACAATTCATTTATCCCCTTTCTGGTCTTTCCCACCCATCCACACATTTTTTCTTAAGACTTTATAAACCATTCATGCTGTGCTATTGCAACACGTTTTCTAGGGTGCCTCCAATTTCACATTAGTGCCAGACCCAGTGCTGGGGCCTTTGCCTGCAATTTCCAGTCCTCTCAACAAGCCCTGGAGGTAGTCTTGTTACCATCCCTACCATCAAAGCTGGAGAAACTGGCTGAGGATAAGCCAGTTCCCAGAATAATCAGGGGTGAAGCCTGAGATTGGCCCCATATGCCCAGCTGTATATCCAATCACATGATTTCTCAGAATCAGTTGTAAAGTGAGATTTATTTGGAACTATTCTATATCATATGCCAGGCATTGTTGGAGGTTCTGGGAATATAGGATGGCCAAGATCATTACTTTCCCAGTGTTGGTGAAAAAGACCTAGATTGCCTGTCATAGGATGTCTGAGTTAGTGTTCTCAATTTGAGGGAAGTATTCATTGAAGGGGGAGTCATTCAGTGATAGCTTCCCTGGGGGGTATGTAGGTATTTGATGCTGGGTATGAGGGCTTTAGGTGTTAGCTGTCCTATTCCAGGTAGAGTCCCTCCGAAATGAAGATGCACTGTCTCTAAAATGATGGTGCAAGTTAGTTGAAATTTTTTTCCATCCTCACTGCAAAAAACTAAAAGTGGTCTTAGCATTATATACTTGTGGCGTACTTGTGAGAGAGAAAACCCCCAGTGATGGGTAACATCATTGGCCGTTTACCCTGGACGAGCACAATGAGATATAATGGCAGCTCAGCACTCAAAGCCTTTCTTTTTCCAAAACAAATGCTTATCAGAAATGTGCCAAGTTATTTTGTGGGCTTCCCTTGGAGCACGTTTATGTACAGATGTTGTTGTGATGGATTTTGCTGCTGTTGTTGACGGCCGTTAGAAGTTGCCCTTAGGATTTTGACTCATTTCCTCAAGTCTCCCCCAGCTGATTAAAGAAAGACACCAGGAAATGAGCCGCGGTGTCCTGAGCGGGAATTCTTGAAGCTGGACTGCAGTGCAGGAACCCCTCAAAGGCAGCGGTCAAGGCTGCAGCGACGTTTTCTCCAGAATGAATTTAGTTTAACAGCTGATAGGCTAGGGAAGTGCTTAATGTTGCTGCATTCACATATGGTAACTTTTTTAAAAAGGGGACTGAAGGACATTTGAAGAAATCCTAAGCATGCAAAATTTCACCTGCAGTCTCTGTAACCTGAATAGATATTTTCGTGGCTGCAAATCCAGAGTGAAGAGGGCCTACAAGGGAGTCACCAGAGGTAAAAGTTTGAATCTAGGGCGAATCCAGTGTAAATCTTTGTTGAAAGCAGAGAGGACTTGTGAGGAAGCCTAGCCTGGCAGCTCTGGTCTCTGACATTTTGGACCCGAGACAGACCATCTTTTGACTTCAGACTCTTAATTGCAAACTCATAGCCCTTGCTTGGATGTGTTTCGTTTGGCCCACATGATGCTTTTTTAGAAAACATTGGGGCAGTATTTAAAATATGGAGAATTTATATCAAGATCTAGATTTCTTTATTCTCTCAAAGAATTGAAACCTCCCCCTCTTTAGATGGGACCTCTACTCTTTCCATTGCTCTAGACAATACCACTCTATACTGCAAGTCGGGCTTTTAGGCGTTTAGCCTCGGGTCCCGGTGAGCACAGGTGGGACCACGCAGGTACCTAGTGGAAGGAGCACAGGCCTAAGGAATGAAAACAGCCTTGTATTAGTCTGCTGGCTCCATGACTGACAGCTTTGTGACCTTGGAACAAATTGCTTACCCTTGCTGAGCTTCACTCTTTCATCCTAGTTTTAGCTGTGTGACTTTGGGAAAGTTACTTAACTTCTCTGTGCCAGTAAATGTGTGGCTACAAATAAAGTTTTTAGAATGGTACTGCCTGGCACGCTCATGGTACAAGCTCAACACATGTCAAGCTCTGTACATATTTATTATCTGTAAATTAGGAGTTATTGCTGTCCCTAAAATGGGAATAATGCCTTCTCTAATATGATTACTCTAAAGATTAGAAACAGATTCTTGTAAAGATACTTGGCACAGGGTCTGGGATGGCATAGGCACCTAACAAATGAAGAAACTCCATGAATATGTAGAATCTGACTATTTCTCTTTATAATCCTTGCATGCAGATACCAATAGGTACTAACTTGACAGCTTTTAAAATGCAATAAACTTTAATTTTTGTCTTGAGTTTTACATAGCTTTTGACAAAACGGTTGGGAATCACTAGTGTTAAAGAGTGAACAGATCTTGGACTATTTTTTTCCCCAGGGGGGAAGAAAACCCAGAAGATTTTTTTTTTTTAACATCTTTATTGGAGTATAATTGCTTTACAATGTTGTGTTAGTTTCTGCTGTATAACAAAGTGAACCAGCTATACATATACATATATCCCCCAGAAGATTTCTCCAGTGAAAACATTCATACCTTCTAATTTTTCCATTCATCTTATGCTTTAGCCTTAATGCTTACATTTTGGTTATGAAATGCGTTGGTTAGGTATTTTCCGCTGCATACCTTTCTGACAGTTAGGTTTTTAAGGCTTTTGCAAACTTTAAAGTTTAAGCTAAATTGTTATTCAGGGCATGTGGCATCAGAGTTAAGAGTTTGGGCTCTGAAGTTGACAAGTTTATCCAGCTTGGCCTCTTGCCAGCTCTGTGACCTGGGACAAGACCCTTCACCTCTGCTTAAGCTTCAATTCCTCATTTTTAAAATGGGGATGATGATATAGGCCTACTGAAAGGAGTAAATTAGATCATGCACGAAACACACTTTGCATAGCGTCCCTTACAGGGAAAGCACGGGGACTCCACCATCAGGCTGATTTTATATTTCTTTTTCAGCGTTTGTCTCTTAGAGAAATTTGGAAATGGTTTAAAACCAGATTGTATAGAGGGGTTTCTTTTAGTATTAAGATGAAGCTTATCCATTCAATGTCTAGTTTTTTAAAAGGTTCACAGTTAGTGTTACTGCATACTTCTCTCCCTGGTTCTTTGTTTAACCTTATTCACAGGCTGTTTTCCACTAAAGGGAATACAGCTTTCTGGATAAAAGTTTAGGAGGGGAAAGTTCTGTAAATGGCCCATTTTCTCAATGAATAAGTAAGTGTAGCTCACAGAGGGTCCATGAACCCTATTGCCTTGTAAAGTGGCATGAAAGCACCTTGAGAGGGAGGAGCTTTCCGTGACTATATGAGGCCCTTCCCTAGCTGTGAGGGACCAAGCTGAGCTGTCCGTTGCCCTGGGCTGGGACACACAGCAGTGCTCAGGCAATACTGGTTTAACTTCTCCTCCTGTTCTCCAGCACTTGTACAGAGCTTTGAACATAGTGAATGCTCAGGCAACATTTCAGATTCAGTTTAACGAAGGATGATCAATCCCTATGCCTTGGTCCTTGGGACTATACGTGTAGGCTTCTGGCGGTGGGGGTGGGAACAGAGTAAGAGCAGAGCCAACAATTCAAAGAGAGAATTGGTGTCGTAAGAAGTGCAAAGGGCCCAGGCAATATTTCAAAGGAGAGGAGTTTACGTCTTGGTGGGCATGTGATAGAGATCAGGGATCAGTCCATGTGGGAAATAATATTTGACAATTAATTTCTAAACTTTAAAAGAGGGTAGAGTGTCTATAGTGGAGGCTTGTGTTGGAAAAAGCTCCTGAAACAGGAGCAAGAGACGAAGATGTTATTTGAAGATTTTCAAATCTTTCAATTGGTGTTAGGACTTGGGGTAGAGAATTGGAGGCGAAGAGGCTGGAAAGGTGGATTCTGATTAGCCTCAAGGAGCATTGGAGGGGGAGGGTATATTTAGTGTTGAGTTTGGTCCAGATTCTGAAAAAAACTTTGAAGTCAAGGCTGCGGTAGACTTGACCCAGTAGTGGCCCTCCCAGCTTTGCTTGCTAGTCCAGGGCTGTTCGCTCTACTATTCTGTCCTGTTAAGTACACTCCCCAACCTGCTCCAAAAAACTTGGACATCCCCTTGCTGTGGGCGGCCAGAAACTAAGGGAGGGTGTGTGAGTGTGTGTGTGTGTTTAAATTTTAGTAAAATGCACGTAACATAAAATTCACCAGCTTGACCATTTTTTTTGGTGTACAGTTCAGTGGTGTTAATTACATTCACATTGTTGTGTAACCCATATCCAGAACACTTACATCTTGCAAAACCAAAACCCTCTACCCATGAAACACTCCCTGAGCCCCTGGCAACCATTATTCTACTTTCTGTCTGTATGAGTTTGACACTCTAGGGACCTCATTCAGTATTTGTCTTTGTGACTGGCTTCTTTCATTTAGCATACTGTCCTCAAGGTTTATCTGTGTTATAGCGCATGTCAGAATTTCCTTCCTTTTTAAGGAAGGCAGTGTATGCATATGTATATGTATGTACCGACCACATTTTTTTCTCCATTCATCCATCGATGAAACACTTGTGTGCTTGCCCCTTTGGGCTATTGTGACGAATGCTGTTATGAACATGGGTGTACAAATATCTAAGGGAGAGTTTCAGAGGGGCCTCTGTTAGGATGGTTAGGCCCACGGCTGAGAGCTATGTGTTGGTGGGGAGCTGGGCAGAGGGACCATCGGTCATACTCTTTAGATGGTTAGGTGGTCTCTGGATGAAGGAGTGAGTGCTTGCGTGTTGGGGTGCATGCTCTGGAAAGAAGGGGGAACACTTAAGAGACATGAGGAAGATAAAGGTGGCAGACTTAGTTACTTTCCTTGGCAAATTTACAGGCATCTTGGATGTGCCAGGCACTGACGAGATTGTGGGGAAGGGGAGCAGGAGCTATTGTGGGTGTGGTAACGGAGATCTGGGGGTGCCATGGAGTTCACAGAAATAAAGCCAAGAAGAGGAGCCCATTTGAAAGAGGGCATATGATGCTGGACTCCGCTATGTTTGTTTATTGATTATTTACAGGCTGCATTTACTTGACACTTAATTTCACAGACACGATGATAGGTATAAATGAAATCTTCTTAGGGTCAGGTGCATGTAAAAAACTAAACCCCAAAGGTCACAGAACATGGCTCTATAATATTACAGTAGGATTTGGGGATTGTAGAGGATTGTGTGTTGTGTACCCATCGTATAACGAAAAGTAAATTTTCATGAAAAGAAATAGATGGCAGGAAGATAATTCTTCATTTAGTCTCTGCATTAGACTATTTTAAAAGTATGTTTATTGGTTTTCTCAGAGAACAAAATGGATGTTTTAGGCACAGAAGAGGACGTAGAGTTGATTAAAGCTTTGAGAAATAGGCCCTTTGAAGGCAACTTAAAGAATTGGATTTATTAAGCCTGGAGAAGATAAGGTAAAGGAAGGTTTAGTGAATGACAGTCTTCAAATATTTGTAGTATGTGAGTGAAGAATGGGACAAAATGAGAATAGTTTAAATTGCCCCAGAAAAAAATGGAGGTTTTTTTTTTTTTTTTTTTTAGGGAATATTCTTTGATTGGAAGGGTTGGAAAAGACTTTATTGTGTTACCAGAGTTATAGGGCCTTGGCTACAGGTATGAGAAAAGCCAAAAGTCATTGTCATTCTGAAATGGTTAGGTCCTGCCCACCTCAGTTGGCTTGCTGACCCTTTAAGGGCCCAGCTGAAATCTTTCTAAATAAAATAACCAGCTGTTTTTCTCTCTTCACTGCCTCGGCTGTGGACTGTTTCTCATAAATTCTGGGTAGACTCTAACAGGATCCTCACAGTTTTTGGTTATATTGAAAATAGCCAATAAAGAACCCACACCTAAAAAGGGGTTATTGATCGATCTATTGGAGTTGGGGACAGTGGATCTAACCACAGAATGAACTGTGCAGTGCACGATAGCTTAAGCTGAGTGCCAAAATAAGAAAAACAAGGAAGTTCGGGGTCTAGAGAAATCAGTAATCGACCATAATTAGCCCTAACCTAAGAATGACTGTGCTCTGTGATCACCCGACCGACTGGTGATTTTGAGACACAGCCAGCCATGCTGCATGTAGGCTGACAGATCTGTAAGGGTGAAGGAAGTCCTTTTCCCTTGATTACTCAGGGATGGACTGTTCAGTCTGGGGTTTACCCAGCACCCTCACTTCCCTTCCCACCTGTCCCTTCCCTTTGGTCATTTCGTGGTCATGGCTCAGTGGCACGTTAGATCAGCTAGTGGTCCAGCAGGGGAAGGTGGTAGAAATGAAATTGCAATTGGGCAGTCTCTGGTTGATTACATCATTTCGCTTGTCATGTCAACATGCATGATGATTTCTGAGATGTGATCCCTGCCTTCAAGGAGCCTGGGGTCTGTGGAAACATAAGTGCTTGGTGTAGATGCTAAAATAGTAAGATTTGTAATAAGATTTAAATACTAGTGCTGGTCCAGAAGCCAGGACACATATCATTTGCATTGGGTGGGAGGAATGAGCATCATTTCTTGAGTAGAATGGCTGATTCCAAGGAAGATCTGGGACCTGAGTTAAATCTTGAAGAATGGGGCAGGAATTGGTCAAGGTGTGAACAGCAGAAGTAGAGGTTTACAGTTAGCTGAAGACTCCAATAGAAAAAAATTTCTGTGGAGACTAGCAGAAGATGAGATAGGATAATTTTTAGGGCACCTGGATTTTTCTTCAATAACTGCAGTATTCCTGCAGTACCATATGTGATGAGATTTTTGTATGTGTAGTCTGGTCAAGTAGGTGCTTACTCAGAGAAATAACTTTAAAAAACGGAAGAGTATAGGTCTCACTTTTGCATGATATTACATATATTGTATGCATAGTGCAAATCCAGAGTAGGTCCACGGATGTGTACTTTGAGTTGCTTTTTTTTTTTTTTTTTTTTACTTTTGGGTTTGTTTATTTATTTATTTTATTTATGGCTGTGTTGGGTCTTCGTTTCTGTGCAAGGGCTTTCTCTAGTTGCAGCAAGTGGGGGCCACTCTTCATCGCGGTGCGCGGGCCTCTCATTATCGCGGCCTCTCTTGTTGCGGAGCACAGGCTCCAGACGCGCAGGCTCAGTAATTGTGGCTCACGGGCCCAGTCGCTCCGCGGCATGTGGGATCCTCCCAGACCAGGGCTCGAACCCGTGTCCCCTGCATTGGCAGGCAGATTCTCAACCACTGCGCCACCAGGGAAGCCCTGAGTTGCTTTTAAGTCCAGGGCTAATTACCCTCCCCTACCTCCTACTCCCCATCACCCCCCAGCCAAGATCACAGATTTTGTAGGCTCAACATCTGATAGTAGCAAGAGATGATCTTTGAGTCTCTGCTTCTTAACAAATTTTAAATATTTATTAAAATGATAAGTTAGGAATGTAACAGTCTGCATAAATTCACTTGTTCAACCAACCAACCAACCAACCAACCAACCAACCAACCAACCAACCCGGCAACAAATGAAACCCCCAAGCCTGATAAGAGTCCTGACTGGCTTAGGCCATCTTGGGATTCTGCTCTAGGTTCCCTAGCCCTGCATTTAGAAGGTAATTAAAAAGGTCATGAGGGGTGCTGGTCACTGCCCTTCCCAAAGCAGTGAGCCTTGGGGTGGAGGTGGCTGTTTGCGGGGGGCAGAAATCTATCACTTAAGGAAAAAGTGTGAGTGATGGTACTTCCCAGGGAATGCCTTGTTCTTGACCTAATGGATTAAAAAATAATAGGGAAAATGAAAAGAGGAGAAATCCTTACTTTTTCCTTGTGTCTCTAAGTTCTTCAGTGAGGCAAAACATCCCACTTCATTTGGGTTTATCCCAGGTGACTCACGTTATTTCAAAGGGTGTTATAAAATTCTTGAAAACAGTCAGGGCTGCCAGTAATTTAAATATGATGGCCTATGTAGACTCGTTAGCAGAGAATTGCTTGCAGGGTTAGAACAAAGGTGGCGTTGTCACAAAGAACTTTGGAAATTATTTGGTGTCTCTGTTTATTGGAAGGAAGTATTTATAGAAAGGGATCTAATGTAGATGTGGCTTCTGGGGAAAACATTTACTAGCGATTTTGTGTGGCATTTGGCTGTTATTCTACTTGGCTGGTGCGTGCTTAAAAAAACCCAAAACTATTGTTTAAAAAATTGAAAATTATACTACTTGGAAAGACTATGGGTCTGTTATAAAGTGATAAGTTTTTTTTTTTTTTTATATTTTATTTATTTATTTATTTATTTATGGCTGTGTTGGGTCTTTGTTTCTGTGCGAGGGCTTTCTCCAGTTGCGGCAAGTGGGGCCACTCTTCATCGCGGTGCGCGGGCCTCTCACTATCGCGGCCTCTCTTGTTGCGGAGCACAGGCCTCCAGACGCGCAGGCTCAGTAGTTGTGGCTCACGGGCCCAGTCGCTCCGCGGCATGTGGGATCTTCCCAGACCAGGGCTCGAACCCGTGCCCCCTGCACTGGCAGGCAAGACTCTCAACCACTGTTGCCACCAGGGAAGCCCAAGTGATAAGTTTTTAAGTTTATAAATGTTTAAAATGCATTTCCATCCTAATTTTCACAATGTAGATTTCTTTTTTAACGGCTGATGGAAGATTTTCATTTCAAGGAATGGTCTGGTAAAACTGCATGGACTGGTCTTTCGGCTTTTTGTCATTGTTAAGTCAAACCAGGATTCTTACTCCAAAAAATATGTCATTAGAATCACCACTTGAAAACAGTTAATTGGGATGTTTAAAGGTTTTTCTCCTTATTTTAGTATAGTCAGTATATTTACTACAGGGAAATAGTAGACAAGTTTCTAGCTCAAGCAAAATGCATCACTTTCATGAAAAAGAACCTCCCTTTCCAGCTTTTTAAAATAAACTAGCATTGTAGAAGGGTTTATGAATTTTTAGGAGATCTGAATGTGTAGCCTAATTTCCATTCCAGTCTTTTCAAGGGATAGTATTTTAAATGATCACCATCGTTTCAGAATGACTGCCTTCTAAGAAGAAGCTGGCCAGGATGCCAAAAGAGCTCAGGTAGCGAGCGGCATGCCATCAGGTGAGGACAAGTCCAAGGCAGGTGCAGATGGCTTCTCTCTCCATTCGGAAACTTGGAACAGCAACTCTGGCATAAAGCTGTAGCGCTTAAGATTTACAGTTTCATTCTGTTGTCCCTTCAGTATCTTTTAAACGGACCCTACACGTACCAGGAGTTTATAGATTTGTTCACAAATAATTATTGACGCAGTAGGGGGGCGAGTGGTATAGTTGTAAACACACCAGGCAAAAATCCTTGTCTCTTGGGGTTTATGTTCTAGTGAATTCTTTTTTCTTTCATGAGTCCAGGTCCACAAAGAGCCCAGAAGGAAGAAAAAGTCTAGAGTGTCTCAGAGAAAGCGCCTTCTTTTAGATTTATTTCAGTTTCTTATTATGGTCAATTAAGGAAGGAAGCAGAGAAAGGCAAGGTTTCTCAAAGGGTTGGGGGACGGGGTTCACAGGGAAGGAGGGACCAGAGGAGGCAAAAATGAAATTTGGTTGGGGTGGGTTGGGGAAGGGCCTGGGTTGGGGCCGACTCAGGAGGAGCTTTGTGAGATGTTTGTCACTCGAGTCCTGTCTGCCCCGTCAGTGCCCTTGGAAGGGCTGAGCATCACATGCCAGTCTTCCAGCTTGTCCACGGCTCCAGTCTTTGTAACTTCAGCCTCTCCAGCAGGTATGAGGATGTACTGATGAAGGACATACCGAAGGGGGTGGCAGAAGTGTCTGCAACGCCAGGGAACACAGATAGGTGTCTTCACTTTCAGGACTTTGTGGAGCCTTGAATGTGCCAAAGTGCATGGTCCATCTGTGGCTTTGGAACCGTTTTTCCCAGAATGGACCAGAATGCTTTTTCACAGCTGAGAGAGGATGCTTCAGGGTGGGTCCAGGCTGAATGCACTCCAGTATGTCTCCAAGGACTGGAGGCTCTGCACCTCCTTTTCAATTCTTTCAATCTTTTTCTTGTCGAAATCTGACCACCTTCAGTTTTTAATAATACCTGTATTTTAACTAATGGCACTTTTGAGTCTGACAGAGCGCCGTTTAGCCACCGTCCGTCATACTGGGCATGGTGTGTCAACTCCCGTGTTGCTGCAGCCAGCCTGGGTGAGGTGACAGGGTGACTTCATCTGACTTTTTGCATTTTAGCCTTAGGGTGGCCTTTCAGAGTTCCATGAAGTGATAAGCCCTCCAGCTTCAAATCAGGGACTCCCCCAGATGAGAATTGACACTGTTGGTGCCCAGAACTGGAAAGTTCCTTCTCTGTCAAGTCTTGGGCATGGAGTAGGATTCGTGCTGCCTTTGGTGTTGTTAGTGTTGATCCTCAGGAAGGAATCAAGATAAAGATGTCCAGGGACAGAAGTGATACCCTCTTGAGTTATGGGCAGGAAGGCATCCACTGACCACAGCTGTGATTGAAGGCATTAAGGTAGATACTCAGGTGCTTGGTACCATGTCAGTTAACAATTTTGATGAAACCAACAGCTTTAGGTATACAAGTGTGGATGCTTAAGTAATTATGAAATCAGTTGCCTTAAAGCACTTGGTTTAGATTTGATGAAGGACTATAGTGTTTCTAAGCCAGAGAATTATTATTATTTTTTTTTTTTAATAAATTTATTTATTTTTATTTATTTATTTTTGGCTGTGTTGGGTCTTCGTTGGTGCGCGCAGGCTTCCTCTAGTTGCGGCGAGCAGGGGCTACTCTTCGTTGCAGTGCACGGGCTTCTCACTGCAGTGGCTTCTCTCGTTGTGGAGCACGGGCTCTAAGCACGTGGGCTTCAGTAGTTGCGGCACGTGGGCTCAGTAGTTGTGGCTCACGGGCTCTAGAGCACAGGCTCAGTAGTTGTGGCACACGGGCTTAGTTGCTCCGTGGCATGTGGGATCATCCCGGACCAGGGATCGAACCCGTGTCCCCTGCATTGGCAGGCGGATTCTCAACCACTGCGCCACCAGGGAAGCCCAGAGAATTATTTTTATCTGGTGTCATCATCATTGGTTAGCACCTGTTGTTTTGGGTGAGAATTTCAGGGCCTAAATTTAAATAGACCCTGTTTAAGTTTGCTATCAGTTGACTAGGAAAGGATTTAAAGAAAAAGGGGGGTGTCCTATGACTTCTAGGCTGGGTTATTTGAAAACCTATTAGCAGCCATTTTATTTCAAGATGGAGGAATTGAATCTCACGTTAACTTTAAAAAATATGTAACTTTAAAATACATAGAAATGTTAAGTATATATATATTTATCATGGGACCATCTCACACACGGAGAATAGTGAACCAGCCCTCATATACCTATCATCCAGCTTCAGCAGTTGGATCAACACCAGTCTTCTGCTTTACATCTACCCACTTCATCCTCCCATTTTTTTTTTTTTTTCCCACGCGGCTTGTGGGATCTTAGTTCCCCAACCAGGGAACGAACCTGGGTCCACAGCAGTGAAGGCCCATGTCCTAACCACTGGACCGCCAGGGAATTCCCCCCATCCTCCCATTATTTTGAAGCATAAGCATCATAGAATTGCATCTGTGAACATTTTCAGTACATAGCTCTAAAATAGAAAGGTTCCCTTCCCGAAACATAATGGTGATGCCAATGTCACGGCCTTTCAAAGCAATAAAATTCCACAGTGTCATTGAGTAACCAGGATTCACATTTCCCTTATTGAAAATAAATATAAAAACATAGACGAATATATTAAATATTTGATAGACTCTAAGCAAGAGCCATATATGGCAGTTTGTTGATACGGCCTTTTAAGTCATTTCTTATTTATAGGTTCTATTCCCCAATGTTGTTGAAGAAAAACTGAGGATTAGTCCTGTGCAGTTTTCCACAGTCCTAATGCTGCTGCCTGCTTTCCTGTGGTGCTGTTTAACATGTTCTCTGTTCCCTGAATTTCCTGTAAATTGGTCATTTAGAGGTTTGATTTCTTTTTTAGTAAGACGACTTAATAGATGGTGTGTTCCTCTATTATTCTATTTTCTTTCCCTTTTTTTGGATATACCATTGGGTACTTACAAGACGACTTAATAGATGGTGTGTTCCTCTATTATTCTATTTTCTTTCCCTTTTTTGGATATACCGTTGGGTACTTACAAAGATTGTGTTGGGTACTTACAAAGATTTGTGTACTAATGGTTGCCTTTATACTTATACCTTTATATGATACCCTTGGTTCGCTCTTTCTGGGGCCCTATTTTCTATTGGTTTCCTTCTGTGAGTAACAATTTAAATTAGCTAGTAGCCTATTCTTTCCTCTCCCTTTTCTCCCCTATTTGGGATTTGAAGTAATATCCTTTTACTATAAGGCAATCAGCAAGCATATTCTACTTTGCAGATACTCTCCCTCCCCTAATTTTTCTGATAACTGCACCAAAATTACTTTATCAGAATATACAGCAATCACATACTCTGCTGTCTCCTTTGTTACCACCATTTAATCTTAGTTCCACAGTAAATATATGTTTAATGCTTGCCACTAGTTCTTATGTTCTGTCTTTCCTGACATTTTGGTTTTCTGAAGCTCATCCTCTAACAAATACCTCAGGAAGCATTCATGGGAAGTGTTTCCTGAATTATGTTCACAACAGCTTGTCTGTAGCCTTCGCTTTTATACTTAAAAGTCAGGTTGTCTGATATAAATCCTTGGCTCATCTTTTCTTCGCTCAAGGATCTTTAATATTTACTATATTGTCTTTTGCCATAAAGTGTTGTCAAAGTCTGCTGGCAATCTGATTTGCTTTTCCTCATGTTTAACTTGGTATGTTTGCCTAGATACCCAAAGGCCTGTTTTTGCCTTTATTCTTTGAAGTCCAGTAGTTCTGTAGTGTTAGATGCTCTGGGTTGATTTTTCCAGGGACATACTGTGCTACTTTAGTAAGTACAGTATCCTCCCTATCTGCAAGGGGTTGTTCCCGGACCTCCACAGCTACCAAAATCCTGGATGCTCAAGTTCCTTATATAAAATGCACAGTACAGCGGGCTCTCTGTATTGTTGTGTGGAACTGCAGTCACAGAGGGCTGACTGTAATTTCAAACTTTCTTGTAGTGAGCTTTTGCTGTTTGTTCTATTCTTCTCTTGGCTTTGGAACTCCCATTGTGTGTAGTTAGATCTTCTTTGCCTATCTTTTATATTGATCATTTTCTCTCGAAGCCTTTTAATGTCTTCATAATGCATTTGAATTAAAAAATTTTTCTCCTTTCACTCTTCTCCTTCTTTTGAGACATTATTCATTTTATTTGCTCTTGTGTTCTTTTTATTTACCCTTTATTTCTGAATGATTTTTTTTCTTTCATTTCTAATTCTTAGTTCTTTATCTCCATTTTCAAATCTTCCCTTTTCTCCAGTTCATTTCTTTTTTTTCCTTTTTTTTTTTTAATTGAAGTATAGTTGATTTACAAGGTTGTGTTTCTGGTGTACAGCAAAGTGATTCAATACATATATATATTCAATCAGCCTCGTTTCTGAGTTTTAAAATTCTGATTTAGGCTATTCTTTATAGCTTCTTTTTATTTAATTTCTTTTAGCTCATTTTTTGAAATATTAGGTTATAGTTTCATTTGTTTTGTGTCTTTCTGGCATGATTTATTTTCTATACTAGGGATGTCATTCTGTTCCTTATTTTTCTTTAAATAACATACTTGGAATCAACTGCTCTTCTTTTCTGTTGTTCGCTATGAGTTTTTATATACTCTTAGTAGAGCCATTATAGCTTTTCTAGTTTCACAGTTCTAGAGTACCCACTTAACATTGTTTTCACAAAGTGGTGAAAAAATGGTCTTTACTTTCTACACCTAAGGTCTTACTTTTTTTTGGTCTCCGTCTCAGCCCCTACTTATCTGAACCTTTGCTTTCCTTTGCCCTACTTTTACTCACCTTAGATTCATCCTTAGCAGTTTCTCCTCAGTGTGGGGCTTTGACCTAGTTTGTTAGTCCATAGGGATCAGACCTCTCCCACCCCAGAACGTTCCAGCCCATTAGAAATACATGGGTCACAATCCCTTTGTACTTCCTAGGAAAGTTGGAACCTGCAGAGTCCTCTGCCAGCTTCTGTGGGTGTCCCAGAATGGCCCTCTGAGAATTGCAGTGCGTACTATCGGCAGTTCTTGAAGCTGTTGGTAGCTTTGTCCCACCCTCCTTCATACATAGGGCTCGTGGGATACCTTATCACCTGGTTTTGTTGTAGATGCTATCCATGGGGTTTTTGGTTCTGCTCTATTTGTCTGTTTTTATAGTTAAGGTGAGTTGGGGATATTCAATAATTATGCTTCCACCACCATCTTGCCAGAATCTATGCGGACTCTTTAACGTAAAATTTGTAGACCTTTGGGTCTACCAAGTCAGGACGAAAGTAGCAAAGTATTGAAACATTAAATCAGTAGTACCTGCCTTTAAAAATAACTTTCTTCCAAAATATAAGAAAGTAGAGAGAAAACTTAATGGTTTTTAACTATCTGAAAACTGGCCACTTTATGGGCTACCTAAGCCATATTCTGAGCTTACTGTTTTGTTTTTGAATTTTATTTATTTTTTTATACAGCAGGTTCTTATAGTTATCTATTTTATACATATTAGCATATATATGTCAATCCCAATCTCCCAATTCATCCCACTCTAAGCTTATTGTTTATGACAAAATGTAATAGTTGAAATCATCTGAGTACCAGGAAGCCCATATCTGAGGAAAAGGTGTAAAGAGTGACACACTTTTGCCATTGTTGTTTGGTTTGATATTCCTTGAGTTCTGAAGGAGATAATGCTATTTTATAGTTTTAAAAGGATTTAAACCACACTTACACTTTAATACCATCTAATAAAGATAAAATCAGTGCTTAATTAGGTGCATTTTTCTCTTTCAGCCTTTTTTCCCCCATTGAAGAATTTGCATATCTCTAATTATAGTCATTTGAAAAAAAATGCTGCCAGGACTTGACATAATATTAATTTAGATTTCCAAAAATACTAAATTTCCTTTCTCCAACTTGAGTTTCCTCCAGTTGGCCATTGATTTAAGTTACATACTAAAGGTGACAATTTTAGAATTGGCCCTTTTTTCCTCCTGTAGTTAGGGATAGCCATTATTCTAAAGCCATAGACGGAAGAAGTAAAGCTTTCTCAATGGGTATATTGGAACTTTTTTTTTTTTTATTCTGGAAAATAGAGTAAGATCATTTTTCAGACATTCCCTCTGGTTTTCTACAGAGATTGAGAAGAAATCATTTCAAAATGGGGCTGGTCATTAAGAATTCTTGCAAACGGGGTAGCAGGCTTAATGTATTGCTCTAAGTGAATGTCACCCAAGAAAATTAAGGGAAAAGTCAACACTCATTTAAGCAAATTGACCAGCCAAGTGTTTTGATGAATGTCCGCAACAAATTTGAATAAACAAATTTTGTCCATTAGTGTGCTTTTAGACCAATGTGATGTTTTGGTCTAATTATTTTTTATTTTGTGTATTCAAATGTAGAATGGCTGCAGAATTTACAATTGCAGCAATTGTCTGATTAGCAATTTAGAAAATTGGTGAATAGTATCTGACTACTCACCAAGAAATGCCTGGCATTTGATAGGGCTGGTGCAGGACCACATACAGTCTAAGGAGAAGCCTGTGCTGCTTTCTGTTTCTCACCTACTGCAGATGAGAGCCCAGAGGCCGTCACTGGGTTAGCATGGGCTGTGGACATGGGCTCTGGGCCCTCGGATGTCATGCACCAGATTGAGGTCTGATGTGCTACAGAAGTTGTATTTGCCACCCAGTGTCACTATTCCAGAGTCCTGTAGCTGTGACTGGTGAATTCTGCAACATTTCCCACTTCTAAAGCTTGGGGATTCAAGAAATCTGTGCCTGAGTGGCTGCCCAAAGCCTTGTCAGGGGGACCCAGTGTGAGGCCGATTTCTAGGTGTAAAAGCCAGGCAGATTGCTCACTCAAGAAAATCTGTTTTGCAGGTTTGCTTTGAATTCCAAGATACAGATTCTGGTAAAAAAAATTTTTTTTGCTGCATTAATGCCACGGGTTTCTCCTGATAGCTGCCTGCCTTGCGGGGGAGGGGATAACTGGTCCTCCACGTGTGGTCCTGGACCCGGACCCGCAAGCAGCAGGATCACCTGGGGCTTGTCAGGAATGCAAACTCTGCCTTTCCACTCCAGACCAGGGGGCGAGGCCAGCGGTCCCTTTTACCCAGCTCTCCAGGTGATCCTGGTACAGACTAAAGTTTGAGAACCACCAGTCTTCAATGCAAAAATGATTGGGTTTTGTCACAGCGTTGGGCAGTGATCGTTAAAAAAATATTAAAGTTCGTGTGACCTCTTGAATGTCAGGCGAGGGTGCAATTCTCAGTTCTCTTTCTGTGCACTAAAAAGATAGATAGGAGTTTCAGTTGGTCCAGACAGGAAAGCAGGCAATTGCAGTACTGTGGGACAGTGCCCCGCAGAGGCTGCAAGGGGCCTTCGGAAACATGCCATGAACCAGGGGGAGGGGGTGATGGGAAGGGCCCCTCTTGGTGATATTTTAAAGGAATCAATGTGATCGTGTCCCTCTCTGATTAAAACCTTTCAGAGACTTCCCAGTGTTCCTGGAATAAAGTCTGTCCTTGTAGATCCCATCCCACGCCTCCAGTGGCTCCTCTTGATCTCCATTTTGCAGATTACCTGCCTCATCCTTGCTGTCCATGCTTTCTTCACTCCTTAAAGATGTCCTTGTCCCTTGGAGCTGCAGGAACCACCCTGCCCCTCTGCCCACTGCCAGGGGCACTGTGTTTCTCCCTGGTCTCCTAGTGCACCTCAGACCCCAGCTCGCATTGTTTTCCTTTGCAGTCCTTTCTGACCCCCCAGGGTAGGTCAGGTCAGCACTCCTTGTGTACAGTGCACTTCTTCACACTCCGCACATTGTAATTATATAATTGTATAAATTATTGGTTTACAGCTCACCCGTGGAGCTAAATACAAATTCATATAAATTCCACGAGGGACCCTGCCTTGTTTCACTGCTGCCCAAGGGCCCAGCCCATGGCAAGCATTCAAGAAAAATTTTTAGTTGAATGAATGAATGCGGCGGGGGTGGGGGGGCAGTCCCATTTTTATCCCTAGGACATGCGGGCTGGTGAATGTATGCAATTTTGATGGAGGTGTCACCTAATGAATTCTATTTACAAGAGCGTATTTGTCACCATCATCTAATCCTCTTGCTAGAAAGGTGAGTCCCTTGCACAGTGGCAGCAGAATCTCATGATTTGGTTCTAATTTGGGGTCTGGCCTGTGGACCACCCAGGAGAAGTTCTTGAGTATTATGCTTCCAGGGATATGGGAAGGAGGAGGAAATCCTCTTGCCTTGGAGATGTCATAGTACCCAGGCCTAGAAGCCAGCAGCCCGAAGTGGTAAAGGTGGCACCTGCGAAGTTTCCAGGGAGATGACTGTTGTCCCCAGTCCCCTCAGGGCTTCCTGGAAGAGCTGCCCACTCTGCTCCTAGAAGTTGATTTTGGGGCAGCTTCGTCTCCCCACCCACTTTCAGATCTATTTGATGGAAGAACAGAGATGGCGCTCCTTTGCCTCATTTTGGTCAATTGTCTTGACCTGGGTCAAGCCAGGAGTTTTCATTCCTATTCTAGAAGGTGACAGCATGGGAGTTACTCCCAGAGGGTAGCAGCTTCAAGGTGGGGGGCATTTTGCCTCCAGTCGGAAACTAAGTAAGCCTTACATTGATAATTCATGGAAGGGCTGGCAATGGCACACATGGGTGTAATTTATAAAAGTACACGTACTGAGAGCAAGGGCTCAAATTCTTTTTAAAGATGGAGATTTAAGATCTAGAGTGGCTTGCGGGAATCTTGCTTTTGATAGAGGAACTGATAATCTGCTATTTGCCAATTAATTGATTGTTTTTGTTTTACATTTGGGGCTCAGCATACTCTCTTTCAATTTTTTTTTTTTTTTTAATGTATTTATTTTTGGCTTTTTTGGGTCTTCGTTGCTGCACGCGGGCTTTCTCTAGTTGCGGCGAGTGGGGACTGCTCTTCGTTGCGGTGCGCGGGCTTCTCATTGCGGTGGCTTCTCGTTGCGGAGCACAGGCTCTAGGCGCGCGGGCTTCGGTAGTTGTGGCACGTGGGCTCAGTAGTTGTGGCTCGCAGGCTCCAGAGCACAGGCTCAGTAGTTGTGGCGCACGGCCTTAGTTGCTCCGTGCCATGTGGGATCTTCCCAGACCAGGGCTCGAACCCGTGTCCCCTGCACTGGCAGGCGGATTCTTAACCACTGTGCCACCAGGGAAGCCCCTCAGCATACTCTCTTATACCCAGTGTAAACTCCTGTTAGATTTAGTGAAACATAATAAACACAGTAAGTTTTGGAACAAACATCATAAACACTATTTCTCACTTGCGACCATTTATTGAACATAAGGTAGGTATAGGATTTGGAGATAATGTATGAATCCTGATGTATCTCACCCCCAATTTATAGATGTCAAAACTCTGAGGCTTGGAGAGGTCAGGTAACTTCCCCAAAGTTTCACATCGCTCAGCTTGGAATCTGCGAAACGCACACCTTTTCCATTATATTTCTGTTGCCTCCTGCGCCCATCCAAGCTCAGAAAAGCACCATCAGTCTCCAGTCTCTGAGCTTGCTTCTAGACTTGAAAATATTGCTGAATAAAGTTACAGAAGTTGCAAGATGACTACAAAGAACTTCAGGATACCCTTCACTTAGACTCTCCGATTAACATTTCGCCACATTTACTTTGTCCATGTATATACATATTGGCTTTTCTGACCCATGTAAGAGTTAAGTTGCTAACATGCTCCCCTGAAAACCCATCTGAGCCTCAGCCTTGGGTTTGATGAGAACACTGAGGCCGCCCAGGCTGAGTTCCTTCTTCTGCCCGCCACCTGTGTGGTCTTCCCCCTGGCCTCTGGGCTGGGGCCTGGCTCCGAAGAGGGACCCTCAGCTCTCTTTCGCCCTCAGCCCTAGTCCCCAGTCCTTTAAATTTAATTCAGACCCTAAAACCCATCCAACTCCCTTTCTGGAAATTGGCTCTCTCCAGCACCTAACAAACAGAACCTCTTCTCTGGCAGGGTAACACAGGCAAATAGCAGGGGGCTCCCTGTATGTTTCTACCTGTTTCGTGAAAAAGTGGGAGACCAGGGACTTGCCCCAGCTTGTTATCCAGGGCTGCAGCTAGACTGTTTGGCCCCTGCTAATTCAGGTCTCTTTTCAAGACAGTTACCAATGCTGGTAACTTTTTCTCTGTCAACTGCTTCAGATAAAATTGCTTTTTTTTTTTTTTTAATTGATACTTTTGTTTTTACTTCCTTTGTTTTAAACCAGCCCTGTGGCTATAAACGACATTTTGAAAGTGGAACAGAAGGAAAAAACATTCTCTCTGCTCCATGTATGGGATGGAGGGGGAGGTACAATTTCCCTTATCTGACAGGTCTATTAAAAGCAGAATTTAGCATATAATCACTCATAAAATGTATTGATTTACCCATTATGGTGAAAATTAGCTTAAATATCTATTTAAGCCGAGTATTAGTCCAAACATCTTTCAAAACTAGAAAAGCAGAGAGGCCTTTCAAAAATGTAGATCACATTTGAAGGCAGAGTTTAAAAACTGCCTCAGGAAAACACCTCAAATGTCAGGATAAATGGATAAACTAAAATATGATATTTACATACAGTGGAATACTATTCAGCCTTAAAAAAGGAAATTCTGACCCATGCTAACAACACAGATGAACTTTGGAGACATTAGGCTGAGTTAAGTAAGCGAGACACAAAAGGGTAAGTATTGTATGGTCCCACTTACATGTGGTCCCTAGAGCGGTCAGATTATTGAGGCAGAAGGTAGAATGGTGGTCACCAGGGGCTGAGGTGAGGAGGTGATGGTGGAATGGGGAGTTATTCTTGAATAGGTTCAGAGTTTCACTTTGGGATGATGGAAAAGCTCTGGGGATGGATAGTAGTGATGGTTGCGCTACATTGTGAATGTATTTATTGCCACTCAAATTTGTATAATTAAAAATGGTTGACATGATTTTATGTTATGTATATTTTACCACCAAAAAATGTTTTTTAAATGCCCCAGTTGGCATATATTTATGTTTGTGAGTGTAAAAACATTGACCAGACAATCCCTTGCTTATTGGTGTTACACTTGATGTCGTTAGAATGAAATGCTATAGAATTAGAACCAGAGCTTATGGGTGTCACATATTTTTATTTCTTAAAAGTTTTCATTTGCTGCTAACACAAGCTCATTTCCCCTCCTGAGCCTGGGAATTGGCATCTTGAGGAATTGTCAATTTCTTGGTTGGAGGAAATGGCATAGTGATTGCAGGCCCACACTCCACCACACATGTCCAGGACAGAGCTAACATGAAGGCAGTTTACGCCTCACAGGTCCTTCTGCAGGTCCTTTCAAGGGTCTAGCTGTTGCCCTCTGTAGAGCGTGCAGCCAGGAGGTCTGCTTGGAGGTGAGACACGCACACGTCTGTTTTCCTTGGTACGTGGTAGGTCTGGGGTGAAGCTGGCCTTTGACTAGCGTGGTCGACCTTCCATGCTCTTCTTGCCGTGTTCCTTTTCACTTGGCTCTTTCTTGTTCTTCAAGTCAAGGAAGTTAATGTTGCAAGCAGTCAGGAGCTGCCCCACCCCAGCTTCACAGATGGTAAGGGTCTTGTTCTGTTGTTTATTGGATTTGAGTTCTTCTGCTTCTTATCTGCTGCTTATTTCAGTAAGTGCTTTACAGAATTCAAAACGTGGAAATCTACGTATTTACAACAGGAGCTGCACTGGGCTATCAGGAAAAACCCACTGGAAATTAGGACGTTCCTCTTTTCTGCTGCAGGGATGGGTCCTCATAACATTATGCTTGTCAAATCCAGACCTCATCTGACTCCCCAGAGACCCACTTCATAATGGCCGTGCGTATCTTTGAGATCAAAAGGGGAAGTCCTGCTCCCTCAAACATCGGGTTGTATTTTTCTTAGGATGACTGAGTAGGAAATATATTAAGTAGCCCTATGTAAGCCTTTGCTGCTGGGGATGTATGCATGTCTAGAAGAAGTTTTGCAATATAATAAGCTGAGAAGGATCCTCCTTTCATTGTCGAATGAGTGATAACATGCATCTCCACACTTACTGTTCACTTTATAAGATGTAAGAGCCAGGAATCAAGTTCCATGTTTAGGCCCTTATTTAATTCTGTGTTCAAACAGTGGGTTAAAAACAAAGCAGGTGATTAGTTATATTATTTATATCATAAGAGAATCACTGCTATTCATTATTGCCATAAATAGTTGAGTACTTATGTCCAGCCAGTTTTTTTTTTAAATAAAGGGTTTCTTTATTTTGACCCCATTATGGCCTATTTGATTACAGATCCTAGAATCTCAGAGCTTTTGATGGCCTCTTTTTAGTTTTTCAGAAGAGGAAACAGACACCTAGAACCTAAGGGACTTGCCCAAAATTTAGAATCCAGAATTTCTCTGTGTCCCCACCATTACATTTTTCATTCACTAACTGCTTCAGAGCAAAAATGCATAGTTACACATCTTATCTAAAACGTACAAATATTAAATATCTTAGCAGACACCAAACAGTAATTTTGCTCGTGCCTCCAACCTGAGAGAAGCTTTGACAGATGTCGTACCTTTAGAAGGCATTTATTGGAAGCCTGAATCCTTGCTTCTGAGTCCTCTTAGTAAGTTTCCTTAGAAGAATGCAGAACATCTAACATCTCCTTGATCTTGGATATGCTTTTCAAACAGCAAAAGCAGCCTGAGGGCAGCTTCTCTTGCCCCCAGATGGCATGCTTGTGATTGGAGAATTGATGGAAAGAAGGAGTTGAGTGTTCAAGTACAAGGAAGCTCCCAGTTGGGCATCGTTGAGGGATCTGCGTGGGGACATGCTTTATAGCAGAGAACGAGGCCTGCGTGATTGGCCCAGGGATCACAGTAACAGCCAGAAAAGCAGAAAATACACATGCTACAGGAAAGGTGTGATCAACACAGGTGATTTATTAGTGCTGGGTTTGTCCATGTGGTTAAAGGCAGAAAATAGAGGGGCTGACTCGGCCCCCAGGAGGAAACTGCTCTCAGGAGCAGAGGCCGGAAGGGCCCAAACCACAGGTGAATCCACCGCGGCTGAAAGCCTGCAGAAAGGTGAGCCAGTGTGGGGTGGGAGTTGGGGTGATGTGGCCCAACCCTGCCTCTCCAGAGGAAGGCACCCCTGTTTTCACTGGGGCATCCCTTTCTAGCACCAGGGAGCCTGGTGAATCACTCTGGCTCAGACGTCCATGAGAGTGTGGGACCCACATGTGGTAGCACAGCTCCTTTGTGCCACAGATATTTTTCGGAAAAGAGCGTGTTCAAAGAAAGAGGGGCTTAAAAATAGTGTTTTTACCCCGCCTCAGTCACCTCATGGCCACGTTCATCAGCCCTTGAGGTCAGGCAGTAGCCGCCTAGGCCTCTCCAGCCAGTCTGTGTCGTGGTCTTCTCGGCTGGTCACTGCTCTGTGTCCCTGACTCCCATTCCTTCCTTCCTTTGCTGTCCTCCCTGGCTGCCTGCCCCCTTGGATACTCATCCCCCCACCTTTTCATGCGAGACCTCTGGCAGCTTCCATGTCTTCCATTTCCCCATCAGCCACTGCCTTCCTGCTCGCTGACTTCAGGAGTCCTCCCTCCTCCCCTTCCCCCCTCCTCCCTCCCCTCCTCTCCTCCCCCTCCTCTCCTTGACGTGCAGTCAAGGCTCCTCTTCTCCCACATCCCAGGCCTGCAGTACTGTCAGAGATTCTGGCAGGATTGGGTTCTGGTGTGCAGCCAGGGTTGCAAATGAGTGATATAGGTTCCATGTCTCTCCATCCCTCCTCCCTACTGCCAGTGACCAGTCCTTTGTGCTGAAGACTTTAGGGCTGATTCTCTGTCCATTTCTGTTCCCCCGCCTGCTGCCATGTCCTCCAAGATTCTAGCATCCTTCTAGAAGTCCCTCCGCACCCTCTAGCCTGGAATTTCCTGGTTCTCTCTTACCAGTCGAGTCATCACCATCTCCACCCTACTGTAGCCACCTCGGGCCTTGTCATTTCCTTCTCGGCCCCTCTGTTCTTTGCACTCTCCACTCCCTCCCTGGATGATTTTATGGGCACCCCGGGATACCACCCCCTGTGTGCTGGTGAATATGTCTGTGGCCCTGACCTCCCCTGCTGCCCCCGCCCCCATCAATTTGCAGAACCTTCCAGCTGCCACCTGCTGATCCAAATGCCTCTAAATCAGTTTTTTCCCCCTCCAGTCTGTTGGCACCCCATCTTCTCATAGGTGTAAGCCAAAAACAGGGGTGTCTTCTTTCCTTCCTCTTGCTTCCTTACTGCCTAGATCCGCCCATGCCGAGGCCCCGTACTCACCCAGTAAACACCCACCTCTCCTGTCCGTCCCATACCTCTGGCTTATGTTCTCATCAGCTCCTGTCTGGACCTAGTCTCCTAGCTGTCCTTGTCTCTAGTCCTGTTCTGTCAGTACTATCCTTCACTGCTCCCAGAGGGGTCCCCCCAAAACACACACCAGTAGCTCCCCATCTGGGCAGGCTCACCTCCTTACCATGACAAAGACCCCACTGGGTCTCTGGCCTCACACCTTGATGCTGCAGGGATTTTGAGTGACACCTGACTTCTAAGCATGCGTCTTGCTAGTTCTGTGACATTTGCTCCTGCGGTTCCCCCACTCGATAGACCGTCTGTGCCTGCAGTCTGGCCAGGTCACACCCATTTTTTAATCTGAGCTCTAGGAATCCTTTCTGACCCGTCTTTTTTTTTTTTTTTTTTTTTTAATTTATTTATTTTTGGCTGCGTTGGGCCTTCGTTGCTGCACGCAGGCTTTCTCTAATTGAGGTGAGCGGGGACTACTCTTTGTTGCGGTGCGCGGGCTTCTCATTGCGGTGGCTTCTCTTGTTGCAGAGCACGGGCTCTAGGCACGTGGGCTTCAGTAGTTGTGGCACAAGGGCTAAGTAGTTGTGGCTCGTGGGCTCAGTAGTTGTGGCTCGTGGGCTCTAGAGCGCAAGCTCAGTAGTTGTGGCGCACGGGCTTAGTTGCTCCGTGGCATGTGGGATCTTCCCGGACCAGAGCTCCAACCCATGTCCCCTGCATTGGCAGGGGGATTCTTAACTACTGCACCACCAGGGAAGTCCCTTGACCCCTCTTCTTGCCCACACGCTCTGTTGCCCTTTTTGTCTGCTCTTGCTTCATTGTATGGTCACTGTGTGTGTGAGTTCAGCTTCCCCGCTGGGCTGTCATGCCCTGCTCTGTATTCCTGGTCCTCAGCCCCACCCAGGCCAAATGGTAGGAGCTTAATTACCATTGCATCCGTGAAGACACGTTTCTGAAGTGCTGGCTTTGTTACTGAGCCCCCTCTCTTTGCCACTAATGACTAACGCTCCAGTTTTTCTTTCTCTGTCCTTCGGTTCCCTTCTGTCAATTAGTTCATAATCTTTACACCAACATTGAAATATGCTTAAGGAGCTGCTTTTTTAAAAAAAGACTGTGCTGCAGGATGTCTTTGTCATTGATATTTTGTGGTTTTAAACTGACTTTCAAATGGCGGATCATTTTATAATGGTCTGCTGCCATTGCTTGAAACCCTCAGCTGTCTCGAATATGGAAACAGATTTTGTATAATCACTAAATATCCTGGACCTAATGTAGTACCAAGACCTGGCATGCAGAGAGGAATTTTATTTTTAGAAGCTAAATACAAATTTGCATTGTACCAAGGAATTGTTTTTTTCAGGCCCCGAAAATAGGGGTATTACAGTGAGAGACTTAAAGGATGGTGAGGAGACTGTGTCAATTACCTATTGTTTATCTCATGTCTAAACCTGAGTAGATTTTAGCAGTGAGTTCTATTCAGTTGAGTACTTTAAATCTCTATGTTATAAGATTAAAGATATATCTGAACTTTTCTCTTACCCAGAAAATCCTTTGGAAAGTGTTCAATTGTGAATTGGAATTCAAGTGATCCAGTTAGGACTGTTCTCAAACTTGTCCGTGGAGGTGCTTTTAAAGGTTGGAGATGGTCGGGATTTGGGTGGTGTGTTTGTGAGTATGTAGTCGTGAGGCAGTTCAGTTTCTTTGAAAGCTCATGTTTTCCCCCTGAAAAAAATGCGTTTGATTTTTTTCTTTCTATTTTATGCTATGTATTATAATATAAAAGGATGTTTACTGTTATTTGTCACTGAGTGAAATTGACCTTCAAGAAGACTGTTAGCAAACACCCTAGATGAGGAAAGCACTGCTCTGTAAGATGATGTCTCAGATTATCTTCCCATATCCTGCACCTCTGCATTTCCTATACGTAGTCATTCCTTCGCTGTGCACTTAGTGAGCACATGCTGTATTCCTGATGCCCTGTGAGGCCTTTGAGGCTAGTGATGGCTACAGACCTGGCTTTGGATTCTGAGAGCTCACAGTTTGGGGGGTGGGGGTGGGTGGGATGGGATCCTCATAGGATGAGCTTTTCCTCGAATACACATACAAACACGGGCACATGCAAACACACAGACAAAGACTTCCTGGCTTAGCTCTCAAGGCCCCTCCCCCTGGAGCTTTTCATGGTCCTTTTGGGCAGAATGATAGCTGCTTCCTTTGAGTCCTGGGACCTGTTTGTGACCTCTCAGTATTTTTGTTTCATTTGTATTAGATTTGTCTCCTACGCAAGGCTGAGTTCCTCATCAGCATCTGGTTCACTACCATGGTAATAATTATGCAATAGATGCATGTTGACATGAAAGATGTCTTAATGGTTCTGGTGGCGTGGCCTCACCACAGTGGAATGGGGGCCATGCTGGATCCTCCACGGCGTGGCTTCCTCCAATTTGCGTGGGGATCCGGAGTGGATTCACACTCTCCCTGTCGCTGGGCAAGAGCATTTTTAAGGACTTGTGTGGTTTTCACTGAGCTCATACCCCCAACCCCAGCTTTATTCTATTTGCAGTATCATCTACTTGTTTTCAAAAGCCTCATGGGTGTTGTGGGCAATTACTATGATCCTTCCATCTTGATTTTTATCCAGTTTACTCCTATGGGAATATAAAAGTGTGTCAGAAACAGTAGGATATACAAATCATTAGCCCTTTTATTACGAATTGTGGTTGAACAGTATGTGAACCAGAGAGGAGCTGAACTACAGTGGAGCTTTGAGCTTTGCCTTATTCACAGCTCTACTTCCCCAAAACTAGAATAGGCCTCTCTATGTGGGTTTTCTTCCCTGCCATTATTTCGCCTGGTTCCTTATATGTGTGTCCAAAGAGGAGAAGGTTTTGAAATAACTTCCTTACTTTTAACCCCAGCTATAAATTCAGTCTTTGCAGCTTTAGACATTTGTGAAGGGTATAAAGACCTTAGGAGGACAAGTTGAGACTCCAGATTGATTAACAGTTGACATGGTCCAACCACTACTGAAGGTGGTTGGGGAGCAACCTGTGCTCAAGCCAGTCGCCCCGACTTACACAGGTCATTAAGAAGCTTGTACTGTAGAAGCCCACTCTGGACTCGAGTCTTTTAAGCCACAGGTCACAAAAAATACAGGTCTACCTTGAATGGTTTATTTCACTTAAGAAAAGAAAGATGGATGGCTTTGTTCTTTTTGATGGAGAAACAGAACTTTTTCTTTGAGTTTGGGTTGACTTTGAGTTTGGGTTGACAGATGGGAGTTCTCAGGCAGTCTGAGCTGCTGTCTTCCCCATACACCACACCCACAATATAAGGCCTGCAGTTTCTAATTTCAGTTTCTTTAAACGTAGTGCCTGTGAGACAGTCAGAATGCAGACTTCCCCACCCACCCCGTGTTTGTGAAGTGGAGACCCTCCCCCAATCTTCTAATGTTTCACCCACATTTAACTTGAAGAACCTGTAGGGTTTTTTCAGTTGAGCCACCTTATAGAGTGTTGCTTAGTTATCAGAGAATCAACAGCTTTCCCCAAACACACACACACACACTCACACACGCTCATATTTCATCAATTTTCATAACATGTACTTATATATAATATAATATCAAGTCCAACTTCCATAAACAGGTTTGAGAATAAAACCAAAGGACTCAGATAGTGTGAGGAGAAGAGCAAAGATGTACAGGAGAAGAACTCTAGTAGCCTTGAGCGTTCAAGTCTCTTGGGCAGTAGTCAGTGTGGTTTAAAATTTCTAGCTTATTCAGCCCAGAGTGCTAAAAGAGGCTTCTGCTGTGCATGACTACTCTGTATAAGGTAGTAGAGAGCTGGGAAGAAAGAGAGCTGGTGTTCAAGCCCTCAAACACAGCTGTGTGGAACAAATAAAAATAATAAGTGATTAATTTTTTAACGCTGTGATTTAAGATAAACTTGGGGGGCCCACAGAGGCTACTACTAGAGGTCAGAGTGGTCAGATAAGAAAGAGCCCAGGTAGCTGAGAAAATTTGAGGCTTCCCCCGTGCCTTGAAGAATTACTGATTTTTAAAAAACTTTAGTTTTTAAAAAAAATTGTGGTAAAATATACATAATATAAAGCATACCATTTAAAAGTGTCTAATTCAGTGCCATTAAAGTACATTCACAATGTTGTGCAACCATCACCATATCCATTTCCAGGACTTTTTTTTTAATCATCCCGGACAGAAACCCATTAAACAGTAACCCTCCATTCCTCCCTCTCCCTAGCCCTTGGTAACCTCTATTCTACTTTCTGTCTCTATGAATTAGCCTATTCTTGATACCTCATATAAGTGGAATCATACAGTATTTATCCTTTTGTGTCTGGCTTATTTCACTTAACATAATGTTTTCAAAGTTCATCCATGTTGTAGCATATGTCAGAATTTCATTCCTTTTTATGGCTGAATAATATTTTGTTTTATGTATATACCACATTTTGTTTATCCATTCATCTGTCGATGGACAACTGGGTTTTTCCACCTTCTGGCTATTGTGAATAATGCAGCTATGAACGTTGGTGTGCAAGTATCTGTTTGCATCCTGATTTCAATTCTTTTGGATATGGTTGAATTTTACACTAGAAAGAGGTTACAGAGGGTATGTTGGTATTTATCTTGAACTATTGTTAAAATCTTGCATTGTTGACTGTTCATAAGTGCCCTTTTCCTCCCTTATTTGTGCTTCTTGAGAGCAAGGACTGTTTCCTAGGTCCAGCACTTAGCAAGGTACCTGGGATAAGTATTTGCTGAATAGGTCCTGGAGTTCCTAGCCCAGAGCCATCATTCATTATAGTACTTGGTCCCCAGAATGGTGGGTTTTGCCATCTATCATTTTTTGGGGGGCTCATTAATTAACATGTGTTCAGGAAACAGAAAGCAACTCTTGATATTTTTATTAGCCAAACATAATTAGGGAAGTATATGTTCAAATGCAAAGGGTCCTGATATAGATAAAACCCAATTCAACAAACGTTTGTTGAGAACTTGCTATGTACCTGATATATTTCAAAATGTGTGATTCCAGAGCAATTTCAAAGGTCAGTTGGAATAAATTATTGGTATTGCTTTTTAAATATAATAAAAGTATGTGTGTATATATGTCTGTGTGTTTGTATATATACGTATACACACACATATATATATGTTTTAACAGGAATCTCTAGTTTGTTTTTTTTTTCTTGTGAGAGCATTATAGTTTGGAGACAAGAGAATAATATCCACAGCCCCACTCTGATATAAGCTCTATTTTCATTTTATAGTATGAGTTTGAGGGTTGAACTTATCATTTATTTTGAAAATAAAACCCTGAATGTTTCTGGTGGGGAATATTTAAAAAATTTATTTTTTAAAACTCTAGAAGTAAAGTGCAAACTAATGATATCAAATTTGGAGGTATCCATAGTAGTTTTAATGGATGAATTAAGCCACTCCCTTTTCTTAGTGGAGCACGGAATAGACAGTTGTGCTCTTTTGGGGATTGGTCGGAAGACTGTTAGCATCTGTTACAGGAGCTGGGTGTTTTGGAACCTGTCCTTCCTCCAATCTTTTATATGTTCAGGGATTGAAGGGAATCTTTTTTATGACTATGCTAGGGAAAAAAAGTACAATTTAGGATCCTTACCCTGAGGGCCCTAAGACCTTGCCGTAGGTAGAGAAGGTAAGATATAGATGTAGACCACTATGGTACAGCAGTAGAAGCCAGATGGGTGATGGGGCTGAACATGTTAGAGGGATTTAGTGGGGACAGGTGATCACGACCTGGAGTGGTTAGGGAACAACAGCCGTGAAGACAGGGCTTTCCGTATGACAAAGAGGTGAATTGGTGGAGTAGCTGTGCCCTGGGGACATGGGCAGAGAGATGGGCATAGCAAGGACTGAAGCGTGTTTGCAGCATCCTTAGCCTAAGGGTCTGTCTGACTGGAGAGGCAGGTTAGGTCCAGAGGAAACAGCTAGAAATTAATCCCGTGAAAATGCTTTGTAAGCCGCACATGATGTCAGTGTTAGCTGCTGCTGCCTCTGTTACGGGTTTTGAGGCTGGGAGTGGGGTTGTTGAAAAAGTGGTGTTTTAGGCTGATGGGTCTCAGGGTTATGAGGCTGGATGATTTGGGGGTGGGGTGAGTGGAGGCTGGAGGCATGGAGATCCTTCAGGAGAGGATGTTCTCTCCATGACACTGTAAAAGGGCTAGTCTGGGGTGGGACAGCAGGAGTGGAAAGGCATACAAGGATGTGTGGCAGAGGCTCTGCAGAAAGAGTGCTATGATTTTACTGCCAAGGAGGGCGAAGTCAGGCAGAAATCTGCTTGGGAAATGATGGACCCATTCACATCCATAGGAAGTAAGTCAGGACTGATTGTAGGGAAGATAAGAGATTCTGTTTTTAGAATAATTGTGTCTCGTATTTATTATGTGTTTTCTATGTGCCTGAGCACAATTCTGAGTGCTTTACATAACAGTTTTATGAACAGGTGCTGTTACTGTCCCTACTTTCAAGATGAGGAAACCGAGGCAGAGATGATTGGTAACTTGCCTAAGGATCACACACTTAGTAAGTGGCAGAGCCAGGATGCAAATCTGTACAGTCTTATCTCTAGAGATTATCATACTAACTGAAGTAAGTCAGAACGAGAAAGGCAAATACCATATGATATCACTTATATGTGGAATCTAAAATATGACACAAATGAACTCATCTACGAAACAAAAACAGACTCACAGGCATAGAGAACAGACTTGTGGTTGCCAAGGGGAAGGGATGGAGTGGGAGTTTGGGATTAGCAGATGCAGCCTATTATATATAGGATGGATAAACAACAAGGTCCTACCATATAGCACAGGGAACTGTAATTTCAACATCCTGTGATAAACCATAATGGAAAAGAATATGAGAAAGAATATATATGTGTATAACTGAATCACTTATAGCAGAAATTAACACAACATTGTAAATCAACTATACTTCAATAAAATAAATTCAAACAAGTTTTAGAAACCTCAGAAAAAATGAGTCAAGCTCTTACCTAGGATGCTTTATTGCTTCACTGTAATAACTAGCATTTATTACAAACTGCCCAGTCCTGTGTTAAGCTCCTTGCGTGTATTTATCGCATTTGATTTGCATTAGAACTCTGTGAAATGAGGGTATTTCTATCATCATTTTCCAGATGTGGAAACTTGGGCACAGAAAGCTCGAGTGGCCTGCCTTAGGTCACACAGCTAAGCCTTGCCTACGTTGGGGTGGCAGGTCTCCAGAAGTCAACAGTATTTATTCAGCCAGGTTGTAGTATCTGCATATGCCCTTAAGACCCACTCATGAGAAGATTGAATTGATTGAAATATATTGCAATATAAATTCTTGAGAAGTTTTGGATTCAGTTTACTGTCAAGGTCGCTCATATGGACTAGGAAGTACTCTTTTTTTTTTTTTGGCCGTGCCACGTAGCTTGTGGGATCTTAGTTCCCTGACCAGGGATTGAACCCAGGCCCACAGCAGGGAAAGCACCAAGTCTTAACCACTGGACTGCCAGGGAATTCCCGGAAGTATTCCTTTTTTAAAGGGGATAAATAATTGAAATAATAGCATCTCCATTTACCGCTGTGCCCATTTTCATTATTTAATGCACTGTATGACTTTAAAAATAATCCTAACCACTTCATTCCCACATTCTGGCTCCTTCATTTAGATACTCAGCCTAGTGGGCTCACAGTCTCGTCCATAGCACTTCTCATATTGTTGGTGCTCAGTAACATTTTTTTTTTTAAACTTCTTTATTGGAGTATAATTGCTTTACAATGGTGTGTTAGTTTCTGCTGTATAACAAAGTGAATCAGCTAAACGTGTACATATATCCCCATATCTCCTCTCTCTTGCGTCTCCCTACCACCCTCCCTATCCCACCCCTCTAAGTGGTCACAAAGCACTGAGCTCATCTCCCTGTGCTATGCGGCTGCTTCCCACTAGCTATCTATTTTACATTTGGTGGTGTATATATGTCCATGCCACTCTCTCACTTTGTCCCAGCTTACGCTTCCCCCTCCCCGTGTCCTCAAGTTCATTCTCTACATCTGCGTCTTTATTCCTGTCCTGCCCCTAAGTTCTTCAGAACCATTTTTTTTTTTTTTTTTAGATTCCATATATATGTGTTATTAGCATACGGTATTTGTTTTTCTCTTTCTGACTTACTTCACCCTGTATGACAGACTCTAGGTCCATCCACCTCACTACAAATAACTCAATTTTGTTTCTTTTCATGGCTGAGTAATACTCCATTGTATATATGTGCCACATCTTCTTTATCCATTCATCTGTCGATGGACACTGAGGTTGCTTCCATGTCCTGGCTATTGTAAATAGAGCTGCAATGAACATTGTGGTACATGACTCTTTTTGAATTACGGTTTTCTCGGGGTATATGCCGGGTAGTGGGATTGCTGGGTCATATGGTAATTCTATTTTTAGTTTTTTCAGGAACCTCCATACTGTTCTCCATAGTGGCTGTATCAATTTACATTCCTGCCAGCAGTGCAGGAGGGTTCCCTTTTCTCCACACCCGCTCCAGCATGTATTTTTGTAGATTTTTTGATGAGGGCCATTCTGACTGGTGTGAGGTGATACCTCATTGTAGTTTTTATTCGCATTTCTCTCATGATTAGTGACGTTGAGCATCCTTTCATGTGTTTGTTGGCAATCTGTATATCTGGAGAAATGTCTATTTAGGTCTTCTGCCCAGTTTTGGATTGGGTTGTTTGTTTTTTTTGATATTGGGTGCTCAGTAACATTTGGTGATTATGGTTGAACTTACTGTTAATCTTCTGTGAATCAAGGCTGCTGAGCATCTTCTGATCTGGGAGTGTACTTTGTTTTTTTGTTTGTTTGTTTGTTTAAATTAATTTATTTATTATTTTTGGCTGTGTTGGGTCTTCGTTTCTGCGCTAGGGCTTTCTCTAGTTGCGGCAAGCGGGGACCACTCTTCATCGCGGTGCGCGGGCCTCTTACTATCGCGGCCTCTCTTGTTGCGGAGCACAGGCTCCAGACGCTCAGACTCAGTAGTTGTGGCTCACGGGCCCAGTTGCTCCGCGGCATGTGGGATCCTCCCAGACCAGGGCTCGAACCTGTGTCCCCTGCATTGGCAGGCAGACTCCCAACCACTGCGCCACCAGGGAAGCCCCTGGGGGTGTACTTTGCATGACATCATGGAGCTACAATTGATGCCGTGGTTGGAAGGTGCCCAGATGAAATATTTGTCTGGGTTAACAAAGTGGAACTGAGACTGGTCATTTATACACACCTTCAGGGGGCAACTTCATCCCTTCTTTAGAGCACCTTTGGTCTGTCCCTCTCCATGGATTCTGTTTCTTCCATCTTCAAATGCCAGCAGGCCTCCTATTTTTTTTTTTTTTAACTTTTAACCTTCTTTGACTACAGATCTATTTCTTCTGTGCTTTCTCCTGCCACAGCTCTCTAAGAAGAGGTCTACACTTGCAGCCTTTAACCTTGAAGCCAACAGAAATTCCCACTCAACTGAAATTGGATTTCCTGTGGTGTCTTTCTAACCAAGTCTAGGGAGGCTTGGTTCGTTCCCATTGACCTTGCTCAGCCTCTGCCCTGGGACCCACCCACCTTCTCTTTGAAACCTTTTGTGTGTTGCCTGCCTTGCCTCTTTAGCCTCTTCCCTTCCTTTCTGGTGGTCTCATTTTCAAAAATCTCTTTTGACTCTTTCCTACCCACTCTTAGCTGGTAAGATTGGTACTCGTTGTGTTCCTCTTTTGTCTACAAACCCTCTCCTTGGATTATTTGTTCGTGTCTTTTAACTTCACAGGTATTACTCTTCCTCCACCATCGGAATTTCGGGTTGTCAGGTGAGAAGTCCATCTACCGCCCAGGTAGCACCTGGGAGCAGGTCTCTTGCTTCTCCCGTCCCTGTCCCTTTCTGACCCTCCCTTTCTATCTCCATCTCTGCCCTGAACTTGTGGAGAGGCTCCTGGTATGTCCTACTCCTGCTGCCGCCCCTTCCTCTACCTGGCTTGGATGGCTTTTGCTCCTCCTTCATAACCCACGTCAGTTCTGTCTCTGACCTTGTATGTGTGCAGGGGGCACAAATCCCAGGCACATGAACCATTCCCCCCATGATCCTGCAGAAGTGGCTGAAAGCCCCCCAGGGAGCTCTGTTCTCCTGGTGCCCCAGCCCATCTCACCCAGGTCATATGTGAGTCAACCTTTTGTATTTTTCATGGCACTCTAGCCACTAATGTGCTCTTCCTCTGGCAGTATCAGATCTTCCTCTTTTCGTCTCAAATCCTTGCTGTGGGTTCTGTGGCTTCTGCCTACCTTAGGACCAGAGCTTTTCACTGGTTTCCCTGAATCTAGTTGACCTCTGGTATCTCACTGTGCATGAGTGTCTCCGTGGTATGTATCTCTGGTACGTGTCTGTCTTTTCTTTCTCCTCTTCTGATATTGTGAAAATCCAGCCCACTTCTTTTTCTTTAGCCTAAAGCTAAACCTTGTATCTTTGTTTCATTATTCTGACATTGAACACTGTGTACTTTAAGCTCCGGAAGTGTAAGGACCGTGTGTCCCATTTATGTGGATTTTCTCCCAGCACCTAACAATGCTTTTGTAGATCACAAGTAATGAACAGATACTTGCCTTCATGCTACAGATGCATGCGTGCACAAATGAATGAATGAATTGGCTGCTGTGAATTTTCTAAGGTTCAAGTTTCATATTCGGAGTCTATAGTTTATATCTTTAAACTAGTTTCCTATGTAGGAAACCTCTCTAGGCATTAGGTTGATCAGGCCGCAACCCAACGTAGGCCAGGAAATCTCATGATCTGACCATTAAAATAAGATTTTCATTTTCTGCCTTATTATTTGAAACTTACAGATAGTCCTTTTTTGATGACCATCACCATATAAGGAGAATTGCATAGAAATAACTGAATTCACAAAGTTTTAAGAAAAAGCCAAGTTAATCATGATCATGTACATTTTGCTTAAAGAGTGACAGCCCAGTAGTTTTTTTTTTAATAGTGCAAGATTTTGCTTTTGTTGTTTCTAGACTGGGTGTCAGCATGTCAGTATCATTGCAGTGGCCCATGTTCAGAGTAGAAACTTGACCCCGCTGTGTGTTTAACCCAGAGAAGGCCATGGCATCCAGCAAGTCTTGGCTTGCATACCAAGGGTGACCCTCAGGATTAATTGAGGGTTGCAGAAAATAACTTAATTTTCTAGATGAACTTGAGAAACTTTAAAAAGAACTCTCTCCCCATAAATAGCTGGGCAGCTTTGTCCTATTTTTATTGTCGAGTACACAGAAGATGGAAATCAATATTGGAAGAAATCCTTATTTCGCCTAAGAAAAAGATCACATTCAACACGATTTTCATTTTTCTTGGCAGGCTCTTCTCAACCATCTGTGAGTCCAGGGGAACTGTCTCCACCATCCATCCATCCAGCAAAATCAGAGTTAATTGTCAGTGTCGGCGATGAGATTAGGCTGTTATGCACCGACCCAGGATTTGTCAAGTGGACTTTTGAGACTCTGGGTCAGTTGAGAGAGAAAACATACCCAGAATGGATCACCAAGAAAGCAGAGGCCACAAATACAGGCAATTACACGTGCACCAATGAAGGCGGCTTGAGCGGTTCCATTTATGTGTTTGTTAGAGGTAAATGCTCAGCTTTCTTTGATGCTATACTTAGAGAACTTTATATCCTGTCCTTAATTAGGGATGACATATAGATGGCTGAGTCATGGATAAAATATTACTGGCTGGGTCTAGGAAGCATAAGACAAAAATTTTTTTTTGTTCGTTTCCCCCGTCTTTTGATACATAGTGGCTTTGGGTATGACTCCAGCTGAAGGTCTGCAAGGCTGTGATACTCTTCCTAATGAGATTACAATATGGTTTAGCCCATTTGTCCTGGTGATGTGAGTAAACCCTGAGAATAAATTAGGCCCTTTGGGAAGGCGGCATTTTAATGCCTTGAGATTCCAGATACTCCCACTTAGTAAAAACACTTCAGGGAACTAAAGGCCTAAACAGATCAAAGCTTCAAATGAATTGACCCACTTTTAGGGAGTAAATTCCAGAAAAATAACTCAGTTGGCTAAGCACACCCTGTCCTTCCTAGGTTCTTAATAGAAGTCAGTTCATTCATTTAAAAAATTATGACCTCTTAGAAACAAAAGGAAAATGTGATGGTTGGATTTCTGTACCTCATCTCATGTGATGAATGCAGTGATTCATCTGTGTTTGTGCTTTTAATATCCTTGTCAGGAGGAGATTTCCTGGGGGGCTAGGGGCAGGGATAAGGGAGGAGTCTCTTTTTGCTGATGTAAAAACTGAAGCACTTAAAGCTTAAGAGACATACCCACAGTATAGGAGGAGAAATAGTTTCAGTTCTAGTCCTGGGTTTGTACCTGGCCTGGGGTTGTCCTTGCAACCTCATGCATGGTATTGTGGAAGAGGACCGAATAAATTTATCCTAGATTGTGGATCTGAGCCCCGCCTAGAGTCACAGTTCCTCACGGCAACACTTGGATGAGATCGCCTGCTCTGTCTTCCTTATGTAATTGTTATCAGGGAGACAAAATTGTGCAAATTCTAGTTCTGTCAAGGGTTAGTAAAATTGCCTCTCATGTTCTCTGTACAGAAGGTTGCCATGAAACTGACGCTGCCTCGCCTTAGTTATCTTTACTCTTTCCTGGGTGGGTAGCTGCAAAGAAAGACACGTTGAAAAGCCACAGCTAGCCTCCGGGTATGGTTCCATAATTGTTGAGCCGACCATGTCCTGTTCTTTGACATTCAAGAAGGTACTCTGTAATTTCCAGGTGGTAATGAAGTATCATTCTGCTTATGAATAGGATGGGTAGACAGCTGAATAAATAGGGAAACTGCTGCATTAGCCAAATCAGTCTCACAGAGCTCACAGATTTTCTTGATGGGGGAAGTCATCCCCAATAACTTAGAACTGTACTTAATTATTACCGATTTAAGATGTTCAGATGCTTAAGTAATGCTTCTTAAACAGCAATGAAGGAAATTGGGACATTGCTGTAGGAACTATGACTCAAGTGACTGAGAAAGAATAGATGGAAAACTAACCAGCTATAGCCTCGAACCGTATTTCAGCCATTATGAGATAATTTGTTTGCAGAGTAACTTAGAAAGGCTGGGAGGTGCATAATTTGTTTTGGAAAACTCTTTGAAAATTGATCAAAATTATATGATAAGTATATTTCAATTATGTCATTGATTTTTGTGGGACACCCGATTTACAGATGGAAAGGACAATTAAAAAACATTTTAAGTGTAATCTGTTGGCCCAACCCTGTATCTGTATTATCTTTACACAGTAGAGGCGGCAGCATATTGTGTATACAGAATGAGGTTTGTATTTGCTAATATGAGGTCCCAGTTGACCGGAGGCTTTCCCAGTCCATGCCTGGTGTCCTGGCATAATTATTAAGAGTACCCCTTTCAGTCACAAATATCCTGGTTTGGACAATCAAGTATTTGCCATAGCATTTCTGAAACTCATAAACTCCTCGTGTGCATATCAATTTATTTGATTTCTAGAAGTTCTATTTATACATATCTTTCAAGGAATATGAATAGAGTGAGACCCACATGTTATTTATACTGTGTGGCCTCCTGATAGTTTTCTAGATTCTATTCAGAAGCTGGAAGATCCTGGAGACTGGGAACTCTGGAAAGAGGCCCACGCAGAGGGGTTAGGGTTTTGTAGGAATGAAAACACTAAACGACAATTTTATGATGATTCAGTTTTGTTCATTTTCAGTCTTAATTTTACTCTATTGTTACTTATAAGCTGATTGAAATTTATCTTAATGAAGAAAGAATTGTGTGGAATGTCCCTGTGCTCAGGGTGTTCACCGGGTTGTTCTTAGGAACTTTCTGAAACCCGTGTTGTTACAAACAATGGAGATGCTGGTAATTCTCTCACTTTATAAGGAAAAACATCTGGACCCCTCCAGCTCCTTCTCCACATTGATGTACTCTGCACTGTTACTACTGATTATCATACAAGCTGCAGGCTGACCCATGGGGTTCCCATATTCCTTGCTTCTTAGCACATCTTGAGTACTGATAACACGGGTTAGTCCCCTTTTTAAACATTTCTTATTTTTTTCCCTTTCCTCTCATTGAATACCCTCACATGGCTCCTAGATCATGGTCATTTTGCCTCCCTCTAAACCTCTGTGTTCTTCTTTTAATTCATAGACTCTTTCCCATGCTTCTCCCTTAGTCTTGGAGGCGTATAGTACATATTTGACTTTGAAGTCAAGCACACTTGGAGACAAATGAGGCAAGTTATTGTATCACCAGAGGGAAATTATTTCACCTTTCTGAACTAAATAGGTCTTCTTACTTGTTAAATAGATTAAAATATATATATATATATATATGATTAATTCGGAAACTGGTACAACAAGGAAGTATATTTGGACACTTTTCAAAAAAGTGATAAAGGCTCACACAAAAGTAGAAGTTGTGTCAATTAGATAAGATCAAAACAAATTCCAGATTGGACAGTAAGTGGGAAAGTCCTGAACAAGGTATAATTCTACTTTTCTCACCCTATTAGATACCATCAGGCTGGCTTATTCTTGGCCCAGTTTCTTTGGAGTGTTACCTGCTGTAGAAAAAAAGTAACTATTACAATAAAATATTCCCAGAGCTTTAAGAGTTCAAATTGTGATATAAGTCAGACCTGGCTTTGAGTTCTATCTTGCCATTTCTGGGCTGTGTCACTTAAGGAGAGTTACTGTTTTTGAGACGTCAGTTTATCGATAAAATGGTTATAATGATAGTGCCTGTCACATAGGGGTGTATTGAGGATTAAATGAGAATGAGAAGTGTGTAATGGTCCAGGCTTAGTGCCTGACACGTGGAAAGTGTTTACTAAGTGTTAACTCTTCCTTATTAGTATGATTCGGATAAATTCTACTTTTGTTTGCAAAGAATAAAGTCAGCAGCCATTTGGGCCACTAGGAATTGTTGTTATGAGCGGCAATATTTTAGATTTTTGTAAAATGTTTTCAGTGTCTGTGACCAGCCATTCAAACTACTGATTGTTGATGTGCTGTAGATCCTGAGAAGCTTTTCCTGGTTGAGCTTCCCTTGTACGGGAAGGAAGGCAACGACACGCTGGTCCGCTGTCCTCTGACAGACCCAGAGGTGACCAATTACTCCCTCACGGGGTGCGAGGGGAAACCTCTTCCCAAGGACTTGACGTTTGTCGCTGACCCCAAGGCCGGCATCACGATCAAAAACGTGAAGCGCGAGTATCATCGGCTCTGTCTACACTGCTCGGCGAACCAGAAGGGCAAGTCCGTGCTGTCGAAGAAATTCACCCTGAAAGTGAGGGCAGGTACGGGCCCTTGTTTGCTTTCTTCTGGGAGTCGGAGCATCCTGTGATCTAAAAGAAGACTTCTCTCTTCTCACTGGTCCAACTTAGTATGTCACTCAGGTAGCTTCTCGGATTGTTTCCCCCAGCCTCAAAATAATGCCGGCTGCTTGTGATTACTTTATTTCACAGTCTCCATCCCATGTGTTGGGTCCACGACCACCTCCAGCTGGGTGTGTCTACCAGGGATGGGCATTCAGATGGTCCTGGGGACAGTCTTTAAACCTACTGACATCAGGACATCCCAGAGTTTCATAATTGCACAAAGTGTTCCTTCCAAGAGAAACTCATTGGGAAGCCTTGGTTACACGGAAAAGATTAGCACACAGATTATTCACTCCTTGATTTACTATTGATCTATGAATTGACTTCCTCCTCAGCTATTTAATTTTAATACCTTCTCAAACTATTCACAATCTGAGGAGGAAAGTACCAGCTGACTTTGGACCTTGTTATTAATGTGGCATTATGTAGAATATTTTGATAGCTGGAAGATACCCAGATTTTTGTATTTCAGAGATCATCTAACTCGACACCAGTTGGCATTTAGCTATTGCGTAGTTTTTATTAAGGCTTTTGAAAAAGGATGCTCTTTGGAATTAAGGAAAGTTTGATTATTTTTAAAACCTGTGATTTTAAGAAATAAGACGTTATTTTTTTTTTAATTATTATTTATTTATTTATTTATTTGGCTGTGTTGGGTCTTCGTTTCTGTGTGAGGGCTTCCTCTAGTTGTGGCAAGCGGGGGCCACTCTTCATTGCGGTGCGCGGGCCTGTCACTATTGTGGCCTCTCTTGTTGCGGAGCACAGGCTCCAGACGCACAGGCTCAGTAGTTGTGGCTCACGGGCCCAGTCGCCCCGCAGCATGTGGGATCTTCCCAGACCAGGGCTCGAACCCGTGTCCCCTGCATTAGCAGGCAGATTCTCAACCACTGCGCCACCAGGGAAGCCCTAAGACGTTATTTTTACAGCGCATGGGAAAGATGCCTGTTTGGTTAAAAGAATATAATTAGTTGTTGGTCACATTCTCATGAAACCATCAAGTCAAATAAAGTGAAGGCAGCTTCACTATGCCAGGGCTTCTACCTATTTCAAAATAGCATTGATCAGGATTATTATAATCTCAAAGTAGACAGTCTATCTTTTTCACTCGGTGTTAATGAAGTTACTTGAGGGATGTACAATTTAATTGCTGATGTCTTCAAATATACAAGTAATACAGATCGGTTAGTACCATACCTTATATCTTATTTAAAAGACCACAAAGTGAGCTGGGGACAGCTGAGGAAAAATGGTAAGTTAAAACGTTATGCTATACTACAGCCAGTTATTTGAGGGCCATGTTTCGTTTTATTCTAGCCATCAGAGCTGTGCCTGTTGTGTCTGTGTCCAAAGCCAGCTATCTTCTCAGGCAAGGGGAAGAATTTGCAGTGATGTGCTTGATAAAAGACGTGTCTAGCTCTGTGGACTCAATGTGGATAAGGGAAAACAGCCAGGTGAGTGGATTGTTTTCTCCATTTGCCTCAATGTATCATTCTCTCTGTGTGGGAGAGTTGAAGGTTTTTCTTTAAAAGAATCTTTTTTAAAAAATTTATTTTCTTGAAGTAGAGTTGATTTACAATGTTGTGTTAATTTCTGCTGTACAGCAAAGTGATTCAGTTATACATACATGTACATTCTTTTACATATTCCAGAAAAGTCTGTTAATTGTCCTGGGGATGGCTCAGCTGGTGTGTCTGTCAGGGGTGGAACTGTCTAGAGTGTGTACAGACGTGTATTTACCCCTTTCATTGCACCATATGTAGATGTGTACATTCATTATGAGTAACAAAGAAACGTCATTTTGTAAATTTATTTTGAGAAAGTCGTAGAGAAAACTTCAGACTTGTTATTACTCCATGCTGTTTCTTTGAATGACTTTCGTGGGGGAAAAAAAAAATTAATGGTTCAGTGAGTAACTACCTTGATTTTTAAAGCTACTATGGCAACTATTCAGGCCAGATTATTTAAAATATTGGGGAAAGTTGCCAATTTTTTTCCTTCCATATTAACAACATAAGTCAATGGTCTCAGATGTTAGCCAAGAAGCCCTTCCCTCTGCCACGGAGAGGCCTGTCGATTTGAGAGATTTCTTTTTGTGTGGATCTGATTTCCTCCTTTGAGGCTGCTTACCCGAGGTCAGGTTGCTAATGGTTTTCTATTTGTTTTAGTCGCTATTAATAAAATGGTTGTCATCAATCTGAAACATTTGGGCACGTTTAGGTTATCATTCATTTAACAAATGCATATTGAATGTCTACTGTATGTCAGATACCGTGTTAGGCATATCTTAAAATTAAATAAATTTTAGCCAGTTATATTTGAAGGTTTTTCTCCCTCTCTAATACTCGTATTAATAACAAGGTCTTTAAAATGTCCAGTTTCCCTAATATTTTGCCTTAAGATTCCCATTGACTGAGTTTTTAATAATTTTTGTTTGAATGATCTTGGCCAACTGGTTAATTTGCTATCATGGTAGTTTTTCTTTAGTACACACGTGCGTATTACATTGGAAGAAAGGAAGTACTGTCTTTTCATCCTCTTCTTCCTCTTCTTCCGCCTCATGCTCTGTATTCAACATTGGCTGTTTCATGCCTGTTTAGAGAATCCTTTGCTAAACAAGTAACTATGGTGATTAGCATAATGCAAACCATTATGATGGCGTTCGTGTAGACCTGTGATGGATGATACCTTGCTAAGTGAAGCCTGCCATTAACAGGAGAGTGGAACCAATGAGTCAGAGAAACAAGTCCTATCATAAAACCAATAGCTTACATATGAATTTTTGACTAACCTTATAGAACACAGTCCCATATTAATTGCCTTTCTATGATCCTTGATTTCAGATGAGAGAACAATTTACGGTGTGTGTAACTGAGCCTCTACATAACTTGAAAATTAGCCTTTTTGAGATGAGAATTAAATTGCCCCAGGCAGTTTTGTTCTGAACCACTTTTTCCCAGGAGTCCTGCATGCCATTCCCAATTAATCCACTGGCGCTGGTAGATAAGCCTGCAGTGTTGGGAACTCTTTGGGGAAATCCCAGTGAGCACCTCCAAGGGTTAAGGAAAAGCAAATCACGTGCAAACAATATGTAATGTGTGACTTGCAGATGGGGCTCATGGCTGTATGCCAGGGTTCATCCATGAATCTTTTATTGACATCCTTTGGCTTAATTTGGAATACCTAGCACTGTTATAGCACTATCAAATTCTTTTAAAAATCCATAGTATTTGATCTGGATCATTTAGAATAAGTTAAACTCACAATGAAATTTAGGGTAAAACAACTGTTGTAGTATTTTTGCAACTGTTTGTTTTAAAACGTGAGAGAGTCTTGGAGTTTATTCAACACTGTGAATCTTGGTTAGCTTTTCTAAGGTTTCCAAACCCTCATATTTTTGCTTGCTTTTATTATGATCTTTGACAGTATCCTAAATTATGGCCTTCGGGTTTGGGTGTTGATGTTGTATCAATTATTAACAAACTACTCCTTCTAGCACCAATGTATTCATTGTCCTGTTTAGCTCCCTAAACAGGGACTCCTGGGCTCTTGCAGGAACTAGAAGGAAGATAACCAGGAATCTAGAATATAGTCTTGTGACCTGTCCATTGTCACTCTGCCTTTGCCGAGGAGAAGTCTGTAATATGATGGACTGGAAAAGGCCAGAGAAAAATGTCACTTCCCCTTTGTCTCTTCTTAACAATTACTCTTAGGCAGGAAAATGCCAGCTTTCTGCCAATTATTAGAAGAATCTCTTAGAAGGGATTATCTTCAAATCGACATAGTGCTCCAAACCGGAAAAGCCTTTAAAGACCTTTATTCTCTCATTGCCTTTTAGAAGCAAAAGCTGAGACCATAGTGGCATCCTTGACTTGGCCAAGATCTCACAGTTAGTTAACCAAGCAGGTTTCTCTTCTTTTTTTTTTTTTTTTTTTTTTAAATTTTATTTATTTATTTATTTATTTATGGCTGTGTTGGGTCTTCGTTTCTGTGCGAGGGCTTTCTCTAGTTGCGGCGAGCGGGGGCCACTCTTCATCGCGGTGCGCGGGCCTCTCACTGTCGCGACCTCTCTTGTCGCGCAGCACAGGCTCCAGACGCGCAGGCTCAGTAGTTGTGGCTCACGGGCCTAGTTGCTCCGCGGCATGTGGGATCTTCCCAGACCAGGGCTCGAACCCGTGTCCCCTGCATTGGCAGGCAGACTCTCAACCACTGTGCCACCAAGGAAGCCCCTCTCTTCTTTTTAATTCCAAAACATTCAACTTTGGCAGTCAGCTTTTATGTATGCTTATCTTAGTGAAAAGAAATTTCCAAAAATATAATAACATGAGAAAAAAGAAATAACTATAATTCTACCACTGTACATTAGCAGCACTGTGCAATAGAAATAGAATGTAAGCCTCCTATGTAATTTAAAATTTTCTAGTAGGCACATGACAGAGTAAAAAAAAAAAGTAAAATTGATTTTAATGTATTTTATTTAACCCAATATATCCAAAATATTTTATCATATAATTAACATTAAAAAATTTTTTTAAACATCTTTATTGGAGTATAATTGCTTTACAATGGTGTGTTAGTTTCTGCTTTATAACAAAGTGAATCAGTTATACATATACATATGTTCCTATATCTCTTCCCTCTTGCGTCTCCCTCCCTCCCACCCTCCCTATCCCACCCCTCTAGGTGGTCACAGAGCACCGAGCTGATCTCCCTGTGCTATGCGGCTGCTTCCCACTAGCTAGCTATTTTACATTTGGTAGTGCATATATGTCCATGCCACTCTCTCACTTTGTCACAGCTTACCCTTCCCCCTCCCCATATCCTCAAGTCCATTCTCTAGTAGGTCTGCGTCTTTATTCCCGTCTTGCCCCTAGCTTCTTCATGACCATTTTTTTTTCTTAGATTCCATATATGTGTGTTAGCATATGGTATTTGTTTTTCTCTTTCTGACTTACTTCACTCTGTATGACAGACTCTAGGTCCATCCACCTCACTACAAATAATTCAATTTCATTTCTTTTTATGGCTGAGTAATATTCCATTTTATGTATGTGCCACATCTTCCTTATCCATTCATCTGTTGATGGACACTTAGGTTGCTTCCATGTCCTGGCTATTGTAAATAGAGCTGCAATGAACATTTTGGTACATGTCTCTTTTTGAATTATGGTTTTCCCAGGGTATATGCCCAGTAGTGGGATTGCTGGGTCTTATGGTAGTTCTATTTTTAGTTTTTTAAGGAACCTCCATACTGTTCTCCATAGTGGCTGTATCAATTTACATTCCCACCAACAGTGCAAGAGGGTTCCCTTTTCTCCACACCCTCTCCAGCATTTATTGTTTGTAGATTTTTTGATGATGGCCATTCTGACCGGTGTGAGATGATATCTCATTGTAGTTTTGACTTGCATTTCTCTAATGATTAATGATGTTGAGCATCCTTTCATGTGTTTGTTGGCAATCTGTATATCTTCTTTGGAAAAATGTCTATTTAGGTCTTCTGCCCATTTTTGGATTGGATTGTTTGTTTTTTTGATATTGAGCTGCATGAGTTGCTTGTAAATTTTGGAGATTAATCCTTTGTCAGTCGCTTCATTTGCAAATATTTTCTCCCATTCTGAGGGTTGTCATTTCGTCTTGTTTATGGTTTCCTTTGCTGTGCAAAAGCTTTTAAGTTTCATTAGGTCCCATTTGTTTATTTTTGTTTTTATTTCCATTTCTCTAGGAGGTGGGTCAAAAAGGATCTTGCTGTGATTTATGTCATAGAGTGTTCTCCCTATGTTTTCCTCTAAGAGTTTGATAGTGTCTGGCCTTACATTTAGGTCTTTAATCCATTTTGAATTTATTTTTGTGTGTGGTGTTAGGGAGTGTTCTAATTTCATTCTTTTACATGCAACTGTCCAGTTTTCCCAGCACCACTTATTAAAGAGGCTGTCTTTTCTCCACTGTATATTCTTGCCTCCTTTATCAAAGATAAGGTGACCAAATGTGCATGGGTTTATCTCTGGGCTTTCTATCTTGTTCCATTGATCTATATTTCTGTTTTTGTGCCAGTACCATACTCTCTTGCTTACTGTAGCTTTGTAGTATATAGTCTGAAGTCAGGGAGCCTGATTCCTCCAGCTCCGTTTTTCTTTCTCAAGATTGCTTTGTCTATTCGGGGTCTTTCGTGTTTCCATACAAACTGTGAAATTTTTTGTTCTAGTTCTGTGAAAAATGCCAGTGGTAGTTTGATAGGGATTGCATTGAATCTGTAGATTGCTTTGGGTAGTAGAGTCATTTTCACAATGTTGATTCTTCCAATCCAAGAACATGGTATATCTCTCCATCTATTTGTATCATCTTTAATTTCTTTCATCAGTGTCTTACAATTTTCTGCATACAGGTCTTTTGTCTCCTTAGGTAGGTTTATTCCTAGATATTTTATCCTTTTTTGTTGCAGTGGTAAATGGGAGTGTTTTCTTAATTTCACTTTCAGATTTTTCATCATTAGTGTATAGGAATGCTAGAGATTTCTGCATTAATTTTGTATCCTGCTACTTTACCAAATTCATAACATAAAAATTATTGATGGGATATTTTACACTACTTTTTTCATATTAAGTCTTTAAAATCTGGGGCATATTTTATATTTACAACACAACTCAATTTGGACCTACTACATTTCAAGTGCTCAGTAGTCTCAAGTGGTTAGTCCTTATAAATGCTATATTGCCCACATTTTTTTTCATGTTTATTTTCTCTCTCCCCTCATGCATATGTATTAACACATGGTTGCTGTCTTAAGGTACACTCATTTTATGCTTTTTACATAAAAGAAGCATTTTTCTTATTTTCACGTATTCGTAATTTTGCTACCTGGTATGCATTTAGGTCATCTCCAATTTTTCACCACAGTAAATATCTTGGAGCTTTTGTTTTCTATTGAGTTGTTTCCTTGAGATAAATTTGCTGGAGTTGCCCAGTGGTCTGAACATGCTTCCAAGTTGCTTTCCAGAAGGACTGTTCGGATTTACAGTACCGTCAGAATGGTCTAATGCTAATAGGTTCACGATAGCCTGGCCAGGGAATCACCCTTGATCTTGTTCCATGTCAATATCAGCTCCTGTTTATTTTCTTTTTTAGTTGCTTCCCTCCCCCCATTGTAATAGGAATGTGTTCATGTTACAGAAAATTTGGAAGATGCAGAAAGCTCTATGCTATTCCTTTTAATCTTTTCAGAGAGTGGTTATAGTTTATATTATGGTTGTTTCCCCGTGACGTTTTCCATACAAGAACTCTCTCCATGTCTTATCTGCAGATAAATATTAACAGTGGGATGGTGATATCACAAGAGTAATTGCACAACCTTTTCTCTTCAGCTCATGTGTAAATAATTTGGGATTTTGTCTTATATGTCTTATATACTTTGGAACTCCCTTTAATACTTGCCAAAATTCTGCTGGGTAAGAACTATAGGATGAATTTTCGAGTTAGTCTTAGACACTGTAAGTCTATTTTTATTCATGAAAATAATATTAATGTTAATAAAATAGAACGATTGTTACTAGTGATGTGTTTTCTTTCAATCACTGGGATGTAGAATAGAAAAAAATATATACAACAGGAAATACTGATAGGATATAAATATGCTGACTTGTAAAATATCAGTATCCTGTATTATTTCTTATATAAGAACTTTTAAAATTTGGCACTGTTAAAAAATATTTAGCACTGCAGAGAATTTGGAATTACGTATGCTGTGGTTATTAAGAAATGAATTTTCATGTTTTTCCAATCATTAATAATGACTATCTTTCAATATAATCCTGTAATATGAAGTGTTCCGATGACAGACTTGTCATGATGTTTTATTATACTTACTTAAGTAGTGTATAATGAATGCTAATACGGAGAAGTTAATTGCTGCTATTTTTAACTTATCTAGGAAAGATCCTGAATATAAATTTTATGGTAATCTTTGATTTTTTTCCCTCCCCTTCTGAAACCAGCAGACTAAAGAACAGGTGAAGAGGAATAGCTGGCATCAGGGTGACTTCAATTTTCTCCGTCAGGAAAGATTGACTATCAGCTCAGCAAGAGTTAATGATTCTGGCGTGTTCATGTGTTATGCCAATAATACTTTTGGATCAGCAAATGTCACAACAACCTTAGAAGTAGTAGGTAAATATCTCTGGGAATGGATAAATTACTGGCATAGTGAATGAAGAAATTACTAGATAGTTTCCTTTTTACGTTAATGGAATGTTGAACAGATTCTTAGGGTTTTTATAATTACTGAATGAATGGATGAATATATGAAAGAAAATGATCTTTGTAGCCTCTTCCAACTAGAGCACAAAAGCAAATTCTACCAGTTTAATAGAGGCAAGTGGAAAGTTGTAACTGTGAAGCTGTTTGAACATGTCATTCTCTGCTTACCTCCCCTACCTCAACAAATAAAATGTAGGTTGAGCCTTTCCACAAACTCTAGTCCTTGCTGAATGACTTGAGTTTGGAAATGGATGGAGACTTTTTCTGTGTAGGAAGGCATATGCTTAGAGCTTAATGTATTTCTCTGAATCTTTTGGTGAGGTTCCTCAGCCTTTTGGTTTATCGTTTTATGATTCATGGGCTCTAGTCACCCTTTGTAGCAGAAAGGACTGAATTGGCTTCTCCTCCTCAGTACACCCCTGACCTCACCCTGTCATCCAGCCTTATAGGCTGCAGCATAAACCTTCAGGAAGGCAGCCCACCAGGCATGGGTCATTGATTCTACAGAGCATAAACTGAAACATGTAACCTGTGCCCTAACCCCATCATATCTGGTATACACAACTGGTTTAGTCTTCCGTGCTTTAGAAATCTTACTGAATATTTATTTCCCAAGCATCTACTTAATGAGATCAGAGTGTGGTATTTTGAATTACTGAAAATAATAATAATTTAAAAATTACTTTGTTTACACTTTTCTTGTCTTTTGAGTACTGTTTGCATTTAATCTATTTTCTTGTCTTTTTAATGCAACCATATTCTCAGTGCTTGACTTTGATTAAGTACTTGTAGGGTGGTGAAATTCATCATGAGCAATAATAAAATGATGTGATACTTGTTTTCATTTCTCTCCTTTCGCCCATATTTCTTCAATAGTTTATGTACCAATGTTAGAGGTCTGCGATTTATCCCACAATAATCTCATATGATTTTGGCGTTTCTGCCCATGTTGTAATGGAAAGTATCTCACCAGACTGAACGTGAAAAAGACACTTTACTTGCAATTACAGAGCCAGCCCAGAGAAAGGGTACTACTCTGTCCCTAAACGTGATTGTGAACCATTTATTAATTTGAATAAAAGGCTATGCTTTTAAAATATTAAACTCCATAAGTGCTAATTTGCTAAGTTAATTAGGGAGCATGTTGATATATCAGCTTCAGCTCCAGAAAGCAATTAGTAGGGATGTTTGGAGCTTATTGTTGTATGTAATCAGATTTTTAAAATCCATTCATCAATTTCCAAGAATATAACTGTATAACTGGAAAGACTTGAGGCCGTGAAACCTGAATCTGGCTTTGTACTGTTTCAGGAGTGGGTTGGGATGGGACGAACAGTAAGAGACAAAGAGAAAAGTAATTTCTTTAGGGACTGGGAGTAGAATTTGGACACAGTGTGGAGTGGCGCAAAACACAAGGCTTCGGGGTGGCCCCAACCTGGTTTTGAGTTGGAGCTCTGCCACTTAACTTTCAAATGCACCCCACTTTAACTCTGCCTGCATTTTCTTTTCCGAGAAACATAGCCTCTAACTCCCAAGGCTGTGGAGGGAGAAAGGCCATATATTTTGCAGATGTGCCCGGCACAGTGTTTGCACTTGATTAAATGTTAATGTCTCATCAATTTCTTAAATCATCCTCTGTAACAACCCAGGTGGGGTTCTTTGAGTCTAATAATTCTTACACTTCATGAATTTGAAGCTGTGTCCTATTATAGGACATAAAACTATATTGAGCAAACTGGACTATAGAAAACTCAGGAGAACTTTAGTATTTTGTACATGATGATACGGAGAGAAATCAGTGGAAATATTCTGGTCTGTGGTGTTTGAATATTTTGCATTGTGTGATATCTTTGAATTTATGACCTTGAGTACCTGAAAATTTAACGTAATATTCAGACAAAACATTTATTTCCTCAAAATTAATCTAAATTAGCTTAAAGAATGGCAGGGGTGTACCATTTATGGTTCCAGTATTAGAACAAGGTGGTGTTCTCATTTCATTTGGATGATTTTTGATTTTCACCTGAAAAATATTTTTTCCATTGATACAGAGGACAGTTTGACTCCATTTTTTTATTCTGAATCTGTAGGAAACTAAAGGAGAGTTAAATACTCTAATGTCAACCTCATGTGGGCCATCAATATATTTAACCAAACAGTGCCAAAGACAATGGCACTGTTTGGGTAAATGATAATATAAAATGCTATAATTAATTTTCAAATTTTGAAAAATAAATAGAAGATTAAAGCTCTTCCATAATTCCACTAACTTGATATAACCATTTTTAGGGTTTGGTATATGGTTATATTTTTATATGCAACAGGATTTTAATTATACATACAATTTTATGTTCTCTCTCTTTCTCACTTAAAGTACGTGGAGACTCTAGGCTGTGCTACAGTAAAGAGACCAGCCTTGGCTTCTCACAGACCTGTATTCACATGTAGGCTCTGCTTTGGGTAGCCAGCTATATGGCTTTCCAGGATTTGATTTCTTTTTCATCTATAATTAGGGGTTACAAGCGTTCTCTTTCAGTATTGTTATAAGTTAAATGTTTGTCATAATTATTAAATAAAGTGTATGCTAAAGAACTTAAGGCAGTTCTTGGCACGTAGTAAGCATTCCATAAATGGAGGCTATAAATATGATATTGGCAATTATTTTATTATGGTCTTTTTCAAGCTCTTCCTTGTATTATTATTATTATTATTATTATATAATAATTTCTAAGGGCTGCTTTATTTACTTAACCAGTTCTCTATTTTCTCATTTTTAAAATTATTATGACTAGTGTAAATAGCATTTCTTTTTGCACGTAGCCATCTACCTCACTAAGAAGAGTTCTCGGATTAAATTGAAAAATAGATAATTTTTAAAAATCTATATTGCTAAATGCTTTCCAAAAGAGTTGTGCCCGTTTACAAAGTGTAATTCAGTGTGCTACTTTAATTACACTTGCAAAATTATTGAGTTTATTTCAGATTAGTTTTGCTATTTTTCCAGAGTGGGTATACATTATTTTTAACAGCTTTATTGAAGTTTTGCTACTTTTAATATGTGAAAAGGAATGCCTTATTTAAATTAGTAGTTTATTTTTCCTTCTATATTTTCATGTCCTCTTTTTCCTATTACCTTAATTAATTTTCCTATATATAGATATTTTTTGAAAATGTTTATGTATTCAGGTTTGTCTTTTATGATTTTTATTTCTTTGGTTGCTTCTAAAAAGCCTAGAAAACTCCCCTCACCCTCCCCTCCACAAAGTTTGATAGAAGTAAATTCTGTTGTTTAGTTAAAAATATGGTTTAATTATTAAAATACTGTCCTTGATTCATTTGTGATATATGATATGATAAGAAGATCTAAGTTTATTTTTCTCTAAATACTAAATGACATTCTTGCAACATTTTTATTAAATATTGGGGCTCTCTTCCCCTTCTTGATTTATGACATCTTCTTATCACATACACAATTATATTGGATCTGGGTATGGGCTAACTATTTAGTCCAAATACTTTTTAGCCTAATAAACATCAGGACTGGTAGTTCTAGAAGACTTATAAGATGGTGACAGATCTTTAACAGACTTGCTTAAGAGACGGAGATAAGAGAATAAACATTTCCAATGTGTGTCCTTTCTCACTTTATGACCGTGATTCTCCAAGAGCAAAATAAAATGTAAAATGGCTAGTCAAAATTCTTACTTGTCATTGCCAGTTAATACTGGAAATCAGTCAATATCTTTATAATCCAAAGATGAAGTTTTGTTACTTGTCAAGATTTTGGGGATAACAGTTTCTTTCTGTCTCATTCTGCTGTGATTAGATAAAGGATTCATTAATATCTTCCCTATGATGAATACAACAGTATTTGTAAATGATGGCGAGAATGTGGATCTGGTTGTTGAGTATGAGGCATATCCCAAACCTGAACACCGACAGTGGATATATATGAACAGAACTTCCACTGACAAGTGGGAAGATTACCCCAAGTCTGAGAATGAAAGTAACATCAGGTAAGAAAAGGGCCTTGTTTGGGGAATTACACGTTCCCCCCACCCCATCCCCTTGGCTTACCGGATCCTATTTCTGTGACCTGTCAATGTATGAGAGGACAGCTGATACAGAAGGAAGTTTGGGGCTGCTTCCTGAGTCGTCATCATTTCATTTTGCTGTGTGTTTAGAGCACACAGAAAAGTCCATGCGTCAGTTTTCTTGTTTGTAAATTGGAGGATAGTTCTCTCCTAGAGTCCTGAGGATAGTTCAAAGCAGTGACTAGCATATACTAGGGACACATTAAATAATTCTCTTCGGAGAAAGAGAAATGTTAGTGCCTTTAATCATTTTTTTAAAACTGTAAGAAAACTAAGAATCACTAAGCATCTTTGGGCCAGGTGGTGAACCCAAGTTTCTTTTACATCAGACCTCTTGCTCTCTTTTTTTTTTTTTAATTTTTACTCACTTATTTATTTATTTACTTATGGCTGTGTTGGGTCTTCGTTGCGCGCGGGCTTTCTCTAGTTGCGGTGAGCAGGGGCTACTTTTTGTTGCGGTGCATGGGCTTCTCATTGTTGTGGCTTCTCTTGTTGAGCAGCACAGGCTCTAGGTGCACGGGCTTCAGTAGTTGTGTCACATGGGCTCCGTAGTAGTGGCTCGCGGGCTGTAGAGTGCAGGCTCAGTAGTTGTGGTGCACGGGCTTAGTTGCTCTGCAGCATGTGGGATCTTCCTGGACCAGGGCTCGAACCCGTGTCCCCTGCATTGGCAGGCGGATTCTTAACCACTGCACCACCAGGGAAGCCCCAGACCTCTCATTTGATCCTCAAAACACTTATAATAAAAACAGTAGCAATAGTGACACTTCATGTAAGCTGTGTGTGCTTTTTTCCTGCCATGTGCTGTTCAAAGTCCTTCATGTACATTAACTCAATAATTTTGGTCCTCACAAATCCGATGAGGAGGCACTCTTACTTCCCTTCTTTCTATAGAAGAGGAATCTGAGACCTAGATGGGTTAATTTGACCAAGAGCCCACGGCTGATAAGAGGTAGGTGCCTAGATAGAGTTAGTATTTTTTCCTAGTCAGGAGCTCTTGGCTGTTGTAAGAGTGTGGATAAGAAAGGATGCTGTCCTGGGCCTCGGTCTAAGGGTGGGAGGGAAGAGGATGGATTGGGAGGTGTCCAGGCTTCCTCCTTAAAGGTGATTGAAGGGGTAGGAAAGAGGCAGGAGCTGAAGATGCTCTCAGGAGTCTGGTTGTGGCAGCCCGGTTGGATGGTAAGAGGCAATACTGTTCGAGGGGGAGGGGAGAGGGAGGGGGCAAAGGCAGTGAGCTCAGCTTGGGGTTTGTTGAATTTGAGGTTGACTGTGGGATCTTGAGCGGGGATGTTCAGGTAGAATGTATCGTAGGTCAGGTTCCCTGGATGCAGCGCCTGCAGGAGGGATTCACAGGCAAGGTCTTCATTAAAGGAGAGAGAGCTGTGGCGGGGAGTTGGGGGGAACAGGGTAGAGAGGGGAGGGGAGAGAAGAAAGGGTGTGGGTGAGCCACAGTCCGGTCCCAGGGCCACTCTGGACTGGGGGCGTGGGACGTGAGCATAGGTCTGTAGAGGAAGAAGGCATAGGACAGGGAGGTCTGGACTAGAGGTCAGAATTTGAAAGTTGTGAGCAGACAGTAAGTAGTTCAGGGGAGCGTGGATTGCCCAGGGAGCACGTGCAGTGTGAGAGGAGAGACTGAACCAACCACCGTGTGTCGAGTCGGTTGTGGGGGTCAAGGGGCGCTCAGGGCACTCCATCCACGCTGGAACCCGTGTCAGTAATGCCCCCGATGGTGGTACTGCGTGCTCAGTTATCACAGCCATCTATGATGTCCTTGCTGTGAGACAGAAGGTCGAATAGCACATGCTGCAGAGGACACTGGGAAGAAGCAGCGGTGGGGGTAGGAGGAAAGCCAGGAGACAGTGGTGTCACAAGAAGGAAGGTGAGGGCAGCAGTATTGACCTTGCTGTGTGACCCTGAAGCATCTGCATGGAGACACCTACATGGAGATGCCTGCCAGCCTGGCGTTTTGCCAGGCAGGTGCTGCTAAAGCAGGGCAGGCGAGTTCAGGGCACTGATGAGAGGGAGGTTGAACAGAGGACCAGGGCAGAGAAGGATGTGGCCGTGGGGACAGCTCAGGAAGAGGAAGAGGCTGCCATCTCTGTGAGGTTGCCTTTATGCCAAGAGAGCCTTTCCCCACTCTGTATTCTCACACGCCAGGCATCTGTCCCAAATGAAATATATGTGTGTGTTCGTGTTTGTTCATGTGGATCTTGTTAATACTGAATTAAGTGGGGCATATTTTTCCAAAATAAGCATGTATTTCCAGGTAGAAACTGATAAAGCCACACGCTCCAAGGCAGGCCGTCCACAGGTGACTGATGGGTTGTCCTTTCTTTGTAGATATGTAAGTGAACTTCATCTAACCAGATTAAAAGGGACCGAAGGAGGCACTTACACATTTCTCGTGTCCAATTCTGATGCGAATTCTTCCGTGACATTTAATGTTTACGTGAACAGTGAGTAGAACGAATGGCTCCTTATCTTTTTATTTTTTTATTTTTTTAAGTTGTGGCTAGTGTTTGTAACAGCTGCTGCACTGAGATCATTGTGTACTGGGTCAATAACGTTTCATGATAATTTGACCTTAACAAAGACCTCGTGGTTTGGTGGTTGGAAGACTGTGTACAGAAACCAATTCCTTGTCCTACATTTCACTGACCACATGACCTTGTAGCTGGCGCTCAGATGCTGGGTGCTGCCTTTGAAGTCAACAGAGGAGCCATAGAAGTTAAAAATAGCAAACAGTTTGAGGGAGAATGTATTCTTACTGATTGTTGAAATGGGGAGGCGGAGGTTGAATAGGAGCTAGATGATGGTATTAGGTGGGAAAGAAGTGCTATCAAGCCCTGACAAACAGTTTCTCGTTACAACGCTTTCTCTTTCGGGGTTGGGGTATTCTTTGTGTGAGATGAATGCAGTATCGATCAGCCCAGTGGGTCCCTACTGCGTATCGCGTGGAGACTGTGGGAGAAGGGAGCAGGTGGTTTGGGGTGGGAGGATGGCAGTGGACCTGGGAACCTGAACACCTGAGCCCTGTGTGGCCCACATCGCACAATGTCTTGGGGCAGCTTCTCTGCACAGAGGCTGATGCCTGGGGCTGTGCCCACCAGCTGGGGCTTCTGCCAAGTGTAGGGCCTGCTCTTGGCTCTGCTCTGGGGCCACCTGCATGTCCCAGGAAGGGTGGCAGGTGCCTGCCACACCACACCAGCCAGGGGACCAGAGGCAGGAGGCCTCCAAAGACACGGAATCCCAAGGGACCGGCCCACAAAATGACCATCGGGAATTAGCCATCCTGGGCATGGCGGGGGGGGGGGCGGGTGGGGAGGGCGTGAGGAGACAACCTGGAACAGTCCCTAGAGAACAGCTTAGTAACAGTTTGTGTGTGTTGGGCTGCAGGATGGGAGCCAATTCCCTGTCCTCCAGGAGCTTATCACTTGCTGCATAGAGTGATTTTCCATCGTTACTTCACTGATGCTGCCACTCACTAGCGTGGTGGCGAGCGTGATCCCTTTACAAATGAAGACAGGAAGCAGCTAGCAAGTGACACTCAAGACAGGTTTTTGATTGCTCATCTGGAGTCTTTTGTCAATTCCAGCATTTCCAAAATCGTATTTCCTGAACAAGGTGTTAACACGTATTTAGATAAAGAGCGTCACATCTGCATAAACATTTTTCTTAACTGGGGACCTTCTCAGCATCCTTCATATGCTAACGCGTATTTTGCCTGCCCAGGAGGAGGCATGGGAATGAGCATACACCTCACATTTGTATGACCACAGACTCTCCTTTTCCAAGGGAAAGGTGTTAATTAACATCTCAGTTCCTGGGAACAGTTTTGATTATATGGTATCTCATTGGCCTGCAATTCAAATATTTTTAGATTAATTCAGATGCGCATCAGAAGAGTTTAGTGTATTACACATGGGCAAAACTACCTGCTTACCGTTCAAGTAATTGAAGAGATGATTGCAG